>NC_080699.1:347139-694279 GCF_030445035.2 Dasypus novemcinctus | reverse complement strand
AGTAACTTGCCTGAGGTCACACACTCTAAGCCGGGTACAAAACCCGGAAGTCTACCCCAGAGCTAGTCATCTTGCCTTTTCATCTTATAGGTGCTTATCAGCAGCCACGCTTTGAACCAAAACATTAATCACCTAAATTAACAAACTATTGCAGGCCTTCAGTTTCTAATGATCTGACTCTAGCACTTCAATGGAAAGTGACAGAAAAGCCTGAAAGAAAATGAAAAGAAATGAGCACAGTCACTGGGGACAAGGGGTTTTACAGACACTGGTTTAGGATTCCCTTTTTTACAACACTTCTGTCCTCGTACTGGTTTTTTCAATCCATTTTTAACTTTTTTTCCTTTATCCTCAATTTGGTTTCCTGTATCTTTGAATTTCCTACAGCAGAGAGGTATGTATATGAGAATGTTCGTCTCAGCACTACATACATCAACAAGCTGGAAATGAAAAAAAATCTAGCATTTAAGAATTGGTTTTAAGAATTCATGGAATATTCACGTAATAGGATATTACATAGCTATTAAAATATTTTCAAAAGGCTTTTAATAAAAGATAAAAATAGTTCGCAATATGTTATATGATGAAGGCAGGATATAAACTGCATGATCCCAGATTTGTTTAAAACAAAACAAAAGAAACCACCCACTGTAACATGCATCAAAATAGATTAGCATATTAATAGTAGTAGTTTCTGCCATGATAATATATTTTTATCTTCATCACACTTTTTATATACTGGAATATTATTTCTATAACTAGAGAAAAAAAAGAAACATTTGGAAGCTCTGTGCTTCCAAAACTATACTTTATAAACTACTAGCCTGAAATTTATAATGCTCTGAAGTTATTAATAATTCTAGCCCCTCAGTTACTTCAGGGAATATTTAATTTTATGGACAATCAGAAATTTGCAAGACTAACAATATACGCAAGTAACAGCTTTTATAACTAAAATGTATAAACGGAAAGTAACAACATTAACCTATCATCTAATATTTTGTTTACAAAAGAACTTCTGTATACTTTAATTCAGTCCCAAGACTAGGCTCCCGTTCCCTCAAGCAACAGAATAAACGGAGGGCCACAGACAGGAAGGGCCTCCCCGAGTTGCCAAGCCCGGCAAGGCCCTGGCTTAAGCACAACTTTCACTTTAAATTCCTTGCTCCGTCACTGCACCATGCTATTTCTTCTAACAAGTTTTCCTAACTCATTTTATAAAAAGCTGAAGGACCTATATTTCCTTCTAAGATGGTGGGCTAATATGATAAATAGATGACCATATTAATAGGGGGAAAAAAAAGGGAAATATCCATAAAACAGCAGGGCGCCCATGCCTGAAATGCTTGAGTTTCAGAAATACTAGGCTCAGTCATTAATAAGTAAAAACAGACCTATTCACCAAGTTCCAATAATAAAATAGAGCACATCTGAAAAAGATACACTTGTGGCCAAACATGCCAATTTCCATTTAAGCAATGTGTATGGAAGAAAGAAAAGGAGCTCTGGCGCTTTGCTGGCTTAGCAGAAACCCGGTGTTGCTGCTTGTCCGCAGTGTCGTCGCCAGCAAGCGAGGCCGACACTGTCGCGCACGCACAGAGCGTGGACTAAATGGGTCAGCGCGCGAGGACGTTCCTTCCAAAGCCCCCCAAGTTACACTGTAAGGAGGGCTCAAATCAGCCCAGGACGGGCAGCTGAGGGAACCGCGATGCCCCAGCTACAGCCGCCAGCCCCAGGCTCAGACTCTGGAGACAGTGCAGCAGGCCAGCCACCGACACTACGGCCACAGGCTCTTCCACGGCAGCCCCCTCCTCTCTCTGGAAAAGAAAGGTTAAAGCATCCAAAAAGAAAAATACATGAAGTAAATAATAGAAGAAAAAGAACTTCAGTTATAAGAAAAACAGCAACTCTGTTCATCCTTACCTACTCCTCAGAAAAATATGCTTTGCTTGTTTAATTATTTTTTCCAGAAGCCCTTCACTGGACTGTAATGAATTAATTTCATTTTTATCAAAAGCTTGAGGACCTGAAAGTCTCATTCTCTTGTGGCCAAAAGGTGCACTTGCTGGATGAGGCATCGTGACGGAACTCAAGGTCTGTTTATGAAACTAAGAAAAACAGCCATTTTAAATGACCAGCACCACATGGTAAGTAAATGCTACACAATACTCAACTTAGCACAGCTCACACTTTGGAAAACATCAATGTACTTGAACCACTGGTAAAGGCAATCCTGGCACACAGATACATGTATAACAAGAGTTTGTTGAGAGAAGGGTTCCTCTCAAATTATTTTTATTTTAAACGTTTTAAAATAATATACTTCTCGTCAACAAAACATATGCAATCATTAAGTTATTCCACTGCACCCCAGACTAGAGGGTTCCAAACACGGCAGCCTATCAGAACCACGCGAGCTTTTTAAAAATACAGATACTTGGGTGCCAAGGGAATCAACTGAAACAGAATTTGGGGTGGGAGTGGGGGTGAGGCTGAGGCTGGAATAGATGCTCCTATGAAGCTCCTCAAGGGATTTCTGAAAAGTTTGAAATTAGCCTAAACTGTCAGCTGGCACTCTGCAAACAGGTCTGGAGGACCGAGAGTAGAGTATGTCCTGAAGTAGCCCAACTGTCCAGCTCACAGTCTCCGGGCAGGCATTTCCCTGATGCCCCAAACAAAATCCATGCCTCTTCCTCTGTGCCATGTAGTATGTTTCTTGCATCTTGTGTATTTCTCTCACTAGAAAGTAGGCGTGGGAACAGGGACTGTATTCTCATTACCTCTGTATGCTGCCCCCAGCCCCAGCACATAACAAGGATTGTTCAAATCACAGTCAGTGAATACTGTGGCTATGCAAGTAATCAAGACTCAGCAGAGAGGAAGCTTGTGCATAATCTCTGCCCTGGATATGCTTACAATGTAAGGAAGAACTTTATTTCATTACCTCTCTGATCAGCAGGTGCAAATTATGTTCCAGGACATAAAGATGGTCCTCTGGAATTAGCTTCTCAGTAGCAAATTTCTGGGATTTCTTATCATTTGAGGAATGGCACAAAGAAATAGATAACTGCAAGCCTATTTATAAAAAGAGGTACAACAGATGCAAATAATTTAAAATATGAAATGGCACAGTCTTCATAAAGTATATCAGAGTCTATTACTAGATACATTCTGAATGTGAATTCATGATCTGCATTAAAATTATTCATGATTATTAAAATGACTGCTCATGAATATAAAAACTACCATGTATTTTAACAATTGAATTCTGTTGGCCTACAATGTGTCACTTGCCCTTGAGCTATGGCAAGCTAAAGACAGATGAAGAGAAGCTAAATGTTAATTTGTTTCTTCCTGCCTTTAGAATTACAAACAAAAAACAAAAGTTTATTTTTAAAACACAAAGCTGCTATCTGCTAGTTGCTATCTACTCTTCCCTGCTCCCAGGAGAGGTAGGATGGAATTTTTCATTTCTAAAACCCATTCCCTTGACAAGACCTAAGAACAGAATCCTCAGAATTTTTATAAAAAACATGTACAGCAGCTAATTACAAATTGATCTCCAGGTAAGTTCAACTGCCTTTGAATAATATAATTACAATCCTATTTCCACAAATTTAGGATCATAGCTATTTTCTGACTGACATTTCATTTAGACAGGATCCCTGAGAAGTCTCCCACAAAGGATGTTAGCAGAGACACGTGAAAGCAATCATTGCTGAAGGGTTGCCATGCCAGTGAAAAAATTTAACATATTTTTTCTAAAACCCAAGAGATACAACTTTTACTGATCCCCTAACACAACTGTCTTGTCTTTTTCCCAGGTCACAAAGTCCTGTTTAAAAATCTCTAAATATTACGGCCTCTCTTACTTGGAAAGGGCTGAGAGATAATCTGGTTTTTCACCACAATGTGAGGGATCTGCGATTTAATCTGAACAGCTTCCCGAGAGAGCTGCGCAAATATTTCTTTACACAAGAGAACATTTTGTGCCGCTTCTAATTTCGTCTGCCAATGTGGTGAACCTGAGAAACAAAAAAATATATGTATATATCAGTTATCTAAATAGATGAGCATTAACTAGCTTAAATGATGATCGGAATACATACAACAACGTTCATAAAACACTCTATTAGAGTACATCCTTTCCAAAATATAAAATTCTCATCCTTATACACAGAGAAAACTGGTAAATAAGTTCAATCTTAAAAAAAAAATTGCAGTCATTCGTTGAGTCATTAATTAACAAATTTCAGCATCTCAAAAGGCTATAAAAGTATATTTCCTACAGTTCTTACTCCAAAGCACCTATTTTTCCTATCTATATTTATCTTCAGGTCTTTCCAAATGTACGCTCAAATAAGACCAGCAGTTAGAAGACAGCATAACTGTACCTGGTTTGGATTTGGGTAAAGGTCTTCTGAAGAGGTTAACTGTGCCAAGATCACCTATGTCTGGAGCCTGTTTTTGAATTGAAACCTATGACAATAAAAACATGAAAAAAAAAAAAAGTTTAGCAAATTAGCTTTTGAGCTATTAGTAAGAAATTACTGAGAAATATTTTGACAGATACCTTGATATATGCAGATCCCTCTAAATCACTTGGAATCTGGACATCGAGGGGGCAGTAATCGTCTGGTATCTTCTTATCCAGATCAATATCTGTATTCTTTATTACTTCAAATGTCCCATGATGGGGAAAGAGAGACCCTAATCGAGTATTAAAAACAGAAAAATAAAAACGTTACCTCAATTTAGCATACATTTATTAAGCACATAACAACACTTTACAGACACATCGATTAACCTAAATTAAGTTCCACCAGAAACGTATGTTACAGAAAACGGGGGAGAAGTTGTTAGTAAATGGAAGAGGCAGAGGAAAAGAGCTCTTCACCTAAAAAATAATGCTCCTTAGTCTAACAGTATCATCAAAATATGATGCAACAGGAATTTTGATAAAATGGATCTACTTCTAGAAAACACCTTCTCAGACTTAAAGCTCAGGTATTAATTACCTCTGGAGCTCAGCCTTTGTCGTAAGTTGCGTGAAGTGTTCTGAGTCCAGGAACAGAAAAACAAAAGGATAGTACACGCATCATTTTCTTTTCAACCAGTTCCAAGCTTTTTATGTGATATGTTTCTGTATAGTTCAGAAGTTTGGGTAAATTGCTCCAAGCCACTGAGTTATGTGAATGGGTGGCTAAATGTATAAATGTTAAATTTTATAGTGAGGGAAGATTTAACAGAACCCTATTCTAACCATGAGTGACTGTCCTAATTACCTGCTGGACAGAACTTAAATGTGCAGAGCCAGAAACCACTGCCCACAGATCATCTATTAAAATATAGGAGAGGCTATACCATCTTAAATTCATATTTGCAATGGAATTTTACCTTCAGCAGTCAAAATTCCCTACTTCATGTCAACGCTAAGGCAGTTCGCGTCTCCGGTATTTGACCTCACCACCTCAATTTACCTTGCTTTGACTTTAGGATGAGAGCTTGCTCTAGCAACTGACTCCCTTTTAGAAGATGCCAACTTCCGAAGCTAAGTTTCAAAGTACTTTCACATGCACTATCTCATTTAATCCTTACTATCTACCAGGAAGTACTCTTGACTTCCTTTTACAATTGAGAAGACAAAAGCTAAATGCCAAGAGTACAGAGAAGGTAAAGGGACTCAGAGGCGCCTGATTCAGGCACTCTTGACTCCAGGCTGAGCTCGCGTTGCTCCACAGTTGTCAGCTCAATGATCGTGCCATGGCTCTTTTCCATTCTTTGGCATTCAAGGTTTTTACCCCATGGACTGTGACCTCCTAAACTGTTAATTTATAGCTCCTCTGAGCAGTACTCAGCAACTTACAAGACATTCCTTTCATTATCTTGAGAAACCTGCTACCACAGCTCAACAACAAAGAATTAAAAGCTCAACTAAGACACCACTTCAAGATCATCAAACTGATAATAATCCAACAAAATGGACGGCTTAAGCTAATGCACAGCTTTGGTTAAATGTGAAGAAGGAAGGCACAGTGTTCTCCGTACCCTCTTACTTCAGCCAGGAAGTGAACACAGTTTAGCAGGCTAAAGGAGAGAAAAAGAAAATAACAAGGAAAGGTAAAAGTAGTTCCTATCACTCTTTATTCTATTCCCAGTTTCTAAGGATTACACACCCTGGTTGAGGATTCTAGTCCCACCTCCTATTTCTGAACAAAATGGCTATTACAGCTCCAGACGTGTTCGCACATAAATCCTATCTCTGAACTTTCTGCTAAATGTACCTTAGGTATATTTAGGTTTTCAATTTGAATCAATTGAAAAGTTTTAAAATTGAATCTAGACTATTTACATATGGCTGTGAGAAAAGTGATTTTAATTCCTTCAGGCTTATGTGTACAGAAATTAACATTTCCAAATCTAACATGTAACTGAGGATATATTATAGAAAAATACGCAATATTATAATCAGTCTTGCATATATTCCCACAAAACACATAGAAGTTTTTTTTAAAACCATTATCTGTACCTGCACTTCTGTAACTCAGATCACCAAGAATTTTATCTCCAACTTTTCTAAGTTTCCAGTGTTGCCTTAATCTCAAAAGTTCAGAGTTGAAGTCTCTTTGTAGCTTATTTTCTTGGTTTTCAGTAACTGATTTAGTCAATCTTTCTGCTCCTTTCAGTAGGATTTGTGCTGCTCCAGCAAGTGACTTCTTTTTAGACATCAACTGCAACGTCTGAGGATTCTACCGAAAACAAGACAAAAGCATAGTTACGGATTTTTTAAAAATGACTTTAAAATTACTAATTTTCTCGACAATAAAATACCAACTCAAAGAAAATTTAAACATTAACAAGAAGGGGATAAAAGCGTACATTAACAACATGGTTTTTTAAAGCTAGTGTCGCACCGTTTCTTGTTGAAGTCCGCCCGCAGTGGACTGTGAGGCTGCCCTGACCTCCCGCCTTCCCACACCCCTGACCAGAACTCAAAATCTATGTATTACGTATATGTAGATACTCACAATCACCACTAATCTGCTTATTTCATTAAACAGAACACACTTCCAAAAGCCCTGTTTAATTTTTTAAAAAGTTTTCTGGCTCCAAGAGACAAAATTATGTGTTTCATAAAAATGTTAATACTCTTCTAATCATGTCTGAGACACTAATTTCAAGAAGTTCCTGGAAACTCACTGGAAAATAGTATGCAACAGTGAAAACAGCCATGGGCTACGCCTGAGGGGCTAGAACTCTATCTAGTCCCGGCTCTCTAACAGCCAGCGTTACAACAACCTGAAAGCAACACGAATCTTCCCCACCTCAGTCTTGTCTCTCTAAAAGGAAGGAAGAAGACTCGGTGAACTCTAAGGTGTCTGCCAGCACGATACTCTAGATTTTCAGATTAGAAATTATCATGCCATTATACTCATTTAATTTTATCTGCACGTGGTTTTCTACATTCATCACTTCCTCTCTGTGCCACTAGCTCAGTCACGGTTCTACCCTGTTTTCCTGGGATCTCCCAAGTCGCCTCCCTAATTCAGGCTATTTCTTTACCAATCCATCCCTCTCCTGCTTCCCTTTCACTTCCCAATGTTCAAAAATTGAATACATTGTTCATCAAATCTCAACAATTCTACCAGTCTTTTAATGGCCTCCAAATTTGACCTTTCTAACTTCTCTAACCAGGCATTTTTAAAAATTTAAAAGGTAAAACTTTGATAATTAAAGGATGAAGGCCACCCTTGCTCTATTTTAGCTATGTCATTAAATTAAGGTCAGGTTATTTAATCTCTCAACTGTAAAAATAAGGGTTGTTTTAAGGACTGAGTTAATATACGTAATGGTCTTTACGTATTTAAAGATTTAAAATAAATCTTTAAAAAAATATATATATACGTAATGGTCTTGAACAGTGCTTGGCATACAGCTCTTCTGCAAGTACTAGCTGCTGTTAACATCACTATCAGGCTCACAACCTAATGAACAGAGAAACACGTGAGGGAGTAACGTGGACTAGAGCAGGTGGAGGGACTCGGTGCGGGCTGCCCTGGAACAGCTCGGAAAATGGGCAGGAAAGCCATCCCTGGGGCTGCTCTCAAGGACTCCCCTGCCTGGAATAACAGCCGCACAGCGCTTCCTGAAGACGCACTGGGTGCAGGTGCTGCGCTGAGGGCTTTCCGTGCACCGTCCAGCTGAGTGCTCACCAAACTCCTGAGGGAGAGTTTTAAAGCCTCCAACCCTCATTTCACGTGAGGAACCAAAGGCACAGAGGGGCTGACGTGCCACCCGCGGGGAGCGAGGCTGGCTCTCCTCACCCGCCCTCCACCGCCCTTCAGGGCCTGGCTCAGGGGTGGCTTCCCTGCAGCTCTTCCTTTTGCTTACTCCTCATTGTCTCACTCTGACAACATCATTTCTAAGTATAACAATGATAGCAGCTAATATTTATAGAGCGGCTATGTGCCAGGCACAGGGCTAACAGGTTCACAGGCAGTAACCGTGCTGTTTCATTTTATTTGCTCAATAATTACTTACTGAGCCTCTGCTATACCCCAGGCACACTGCCTGGCACTGAGGTTATGGACAGACAAGACCAGCAGGGTTCCTGTTCTTTGGAGGCTAACACTCTAGTCCTGACAATAAATCTGCATCACAGAGGGGAAAACTGAGGCTGAGAGAGAGAAAATAAGGTGCTCAGAGCCACACAGCTAGTGAGGGCAGAGGTAGCGTTTGAACCCAGGGCCACTGACTTCAAAGGCATTTTACCATCACATTCTTCCGTGACATATTACAGACCAAGGACCCAGGCTGAAACAACTTGTTAAGACTGGGGAGCCTTTTATAATAAAATGATATGTTGTACATAAGGAGAGACAGGTTTATGCCTTGGTTCTGGACTGGTTAGTCTTTAAATCATAATCTGGACTTAATTTTGCAAGAACAGAAAGAGAACAACAGGCACACAGTCTAAAAGATAGTCCTGGGACTTAATGAAATTATACCATTATTCAATTAAAGCCCACTAATTTTTTTTTGGGGGGGGGGTTGAGTAATGAGCATTTATTTAGGGCTTACATGGGGCCCACATCCTCAGCATTGGAAGAAGAGACTGTATTTTCCTAGCTTGGTTGTCTGTGCTCACAACAAAATGAAAGGGGTCTTTCATAATGCATGTTTATGTGCATTTGGGGAAAGCTACAACTTCTAAAGAATGCAGTGTTACAATATTTAATGATCAGTTACCAGTTCACAGGGATTGTTGCTGCAATCTGGGGAGGGGGAAGAGCGGAAAGGATTGGGGGAGAAAATGCAACGTCGTACAGGCTACAAGCATCCTCATCTGATCAAACTGGCACGTTTAGAAAATTAACCAGGCATTGAGCTGGGACGGGGACATCTTGCCTTACCCACTGAGCACAGCAGAGAAAGAAATTGGGGAAAGGAAATGAAAAGCCATAAAGAAATTGGGGAAAGGAAATGAAAAGCCTTATGTGAAAAGTCTTGGAAAAAGCAAAATACACCAACCAACCAAAAAAGCCCACCCATTTTATTATACCTGTTTTGGAGGAAGTGCATCTTGAGAAACTGGGTCAAGAGTCATAAATTTTTTATCCCTGACAATACTGAGGACGTCATAGAGAACACACATCTCTGTCAGGGCACTTCTCAGGTTGTTCCTCACGGAGTCCCAAGGCCACAGGGAAGGCTGAAACTTTACCAGCCCTAAAAAAAAGAAAGGAAAAAAAGGGGGGGGGGTGGAGCAAATATTAGTTACGTTGAATAAAAGATAGAAAGCTCATTTAGAGGCTTAAAAGTAATAAAAGAAGAAATGAATGATTTTTATTTCAAATTGCTCCCTCTTCTTTTATCCCATTCTCTCCATTCTTTCTTGAATCTTTAACATTTACGTTACCATTCTTACAATGGCAAAACAAATACGTGTAATTTCCATGGGTTAAATCTATCATTACAACATCGCAGGTGCATTCAAAAAACTTCTTAAATTTATTGAAGACTTTTTAATGATCCTTTTTTCCTCGGCTTTTTTTTCCATGAGGGAAATAGAGTTTATTTTTATGTGTATTTAAGTGTTTGTTTAATTGTTGTGGAATAAAGAAGTATATTTTCCTCAGCTTTTAAAACTTGAATTGTAGAAATTTCCAAACCACAGAAGTTACAAAAATAAACTATTATGCCATCATTCAGATATTAAAACATGCTCACAGTAGGAGTTCAAATCATTTATTTAAAGAGAAAAACAGTGAACGCTCTGCTTCATTCCCGACCGCCAATTTTCTCCCTCCTAGGAGGTGGTCAGGATTAACTGCTGGTGTGTGTATTTCCCAACATTCTTCTGTGCATCTTTGTCCATACACTCCCGTTTCTTTTTATCAGTTTTTCCCCCCACCTAGTATTACATCTTAGAGACACTTCCATGCCAGCACATACAGTCCGACTTACTTCTTTTTAGCACTGTGTGACACTCTGGAGCACGAATGGACAGTAGCTTAGCCATTCTCATTTACGGGACATGCACATTGCTCCCAACAACGTTCACCTCTTGAGCGCACTCTTAACCCTGCTATTAGTGGTCAAAAGACACGCAGATTTTCAATTGTGATACATACTAAACTGCCAAACTGTCTTCCAAAAAGGCTCTACCATTTCATATTCCCAACACTGAATATGAAGAATCTTTTAAATTTATGCTAATTTTATGTATCTTTCTATTAGAGAGACTGAGCATATTTTACATGTATCAGCTTCTTAAGTCCCTACTCTGTGAGTTCACTGTTTACATCTGTGGCCATTTTTTCCATTGAGATGTAGTTTTAAGTTTGAAGGAACTCTCTGAATGGTAGTTGGGTGTCATGTGTTGCAAATACTTTTCCCAGTCTGCCATTTATCTTTTTATTTATGGTATCTTTTCTTATTATTTTTTTAGTTGACAAAATCAATACATTCCTTTTAACTTCTATTTCCTGTCTTGCTTTAGATCTCTCCTACTCTCTCAAAGATAATTACTCTTCTAATATTTCTTCCAATATTTTTGTTTTATTCTCTTCATTTGGCATACCCAACTTGGTGAAATTAATTTTTGTGAGATATGAGTAATATTTACCACTTTCCCCCTAAATGGATCCCTAATTGTCCTAACACCACTGGCTTCAAATGTTATCTTTAAATGTCTTATTTATGCAGGGTCCGCTGCATAAATAAATCGCGTATTGTGAACATATTTTATCCCTGACAATAAAGAGAAATTAGAAATCACATTGTTTCTATAAATGCCTCCTAACCTCCCTCTTTCCGGTTTTGTTTTCTCTATAATTCATTTACGACATCGCATCCGAAGTAATCTTTTAAAGATAAAACCATCTCTGACTCAACCCGAACCCTCCGAAAGCTTCCCGCTGCCCGCAGCACAGGCCCGAGGCCCCGGCCCGCCCGCCGGCCTCGTCCCGCCTCCGGTCAACGCCTCCCCGCCTCGGCCGGTGCGGCCGGCGTGGACCGCGTGGACGGCGTGGACGGCGTGGACGGCGTGGACCGCGTGGCCGGCGTGGACGGCGCGGGCGCGCGGCCTGACCCCGGCGCCACCACGAGCGCGCGCGGGCAGAAGCGCGCGGCCTGGACCTTCCCGCGCGACGGGCCCGGCGCCCACGCACGGGCGAGCGCGCAGGAGCAGCGCGCGGCGGCCTCACCTTCCTCGTCGTCGCGGTCGGCGCCGGGCCCCGCGCCCGCCCAGTCCTGCGCGTCGCCCTCGGCCGCCGCCGCCTCCTCCTCCTCGGAGCCGGAGCCCTGGCTGAAGTCGATGCGCTGCGCCAGGCGCGCCAGGTTCTGCGACATGGACAGCGGCTGCAGGTACGTCTCGGTGCCATCCAGGCCCACCTCCTGCACCTGCTTCTCGCAGGCCGACTCGATGCTGATCCGCACGGCGCGCGCCCCGGACATGCTGGCGGCGGGGCCGGGGCCGGGGCCGGGGCGGGCCGGGGTCGGGACCGGAGCCACCGGGCCGCGCCGGCCCTCGGGAAGCGGCGGAGGCCAGCGGCCTTCCCAGGAGGCAGCGCTGCGTCCCCGGCGTCTCGGAGCACTGCGCAGGCGCGGCCTCTGCGCGCGCTCCCGGGGGCGGAGAGCGCAGGTTCCGGCCAGCAGGGGGCGGGGGAGAGCGCAGGTTCCGGCCAGGGGGGGGCGGAGAGCGCAGGTTCCGGCCAGCGGGGGGCGGGGGAGAGCGCAGGTTCCGGCCAGCAGGGGGCGGGGGAGAGCGCAGGTTCCGGCCAGCAGGGGGCGGGGGAGAGCGCAGGTTCCGGCCAGCAGGGGGCGGGGGAGAGCGCAGGTTCCGGCCAGCAGGGGGCGGGGGAGAGCGCAGGTTCCGGCCAGCGGGGGGCGGGGGAGAGCGCAGGTTCCGGCCAGCGGGGCCGCGCAGGGCAGCGGGGACGGAGATCCAGGACTAGGACGTCGAGACGTCCCCCCATGGGACACCCTGAATTTAAAGAAACGAGTGGGTCCCTAGACCTTAGCAGTGAGAGCCCCTCGGACAGTGCTGAGATTTGGGGGCTTACACCTCAGTCTGAAGACCTAAGTCTAAATTAATACGGGGCGTAGTAGGAGGAAAGCAGTTTGTTGTGCTTATTACTGCGTATAGCTGTATTGTGTAATTACTCATCTGGCTTCCCTGTAAGTTGTAAACCCCAGAATTTCAGCATGTTCTACATATATTTTGTTGTTGCTGCTGCTGAAAGAATGAATGGATGAATATTCAGTAAAGGCTAATATTAAAAAATTTAAAAAAAAACACCGAAAAAGGTGTTCACAAAGGAAAAGGGTATTTTCTGACTCTAAAACTCAAATGAGCAGCAGAAACTTGACAGTGCTTATTTGGCCTGCTCAAGGAAGATAAAATTTATTGATTCATTCCGGTAAAAAAAAAATTGGGCTTCTAGGAAAAGTCAGGCACTGTGCAAGGTGCTAGTGAAAGAAGACAGAGCACACATGGTGCCTGCCATCAAGAATCGTACAGTCTTGGGGGAGAAATAAGCTTTAAAAATTACACTGCTAATTCATGGTAATCGTGATACTCATGGTAAGTGCTACAAAGTATTACAGGATTTTGATGGTATGCAAAATCTGGTTGCCTAGATGTAAGCTTTTTTGATGCATGATAATAGGGGGAAAGGTGGGATACTGAGCAGGTGCATGATGAGAATGATAAGCAATGTTGGGAAAACCGTTTGGGACTAGATTATGGAGGAACTTAAATTCTAAACTAAAATGTTTCTAGGTCCTCAGAAGCCATGGAAGGTTTTTACCTTGGCAGTGATTTTGACCAGAGCTAAGTTTTAGGAAGATTAATCTGTAATATGGATTAGAAATGGGAAAAGAAAGAAAGGGCAGAAGAAACAGCTGGGGTTTATTACAAATGAGAACAGTGACTTTGGGTGTGGGTTGTGGAAGGTATAGTCAAGAACTATAGAGGGGTAAGTGGACGTGGCTTAACTGATAGAGCATAAGCCTACCATATGGATGGTCCAGGGTTCAATACCCAGGGCCTCTTGACCGAGGTGGTGAGCTGGCCCACGCACAGTGCTGCGGCACGCAAGGAGTGCCATGCCATGCAGGGGCGCCCCCGCGTAGGGGTGCCCCACATGCAAGGAGTGTGCCACACAAGGAGAGCCGCCCCACATGAAAAAAGCACAGCCCACCCAGGAGTGGCACGACACACATGGAGAGCTTACGCAGCAAGATGATGCAACAACAAAAAAAAGAGACGCAGTTCCCAGTGCTGCTGGATAATGCAAAGTGGACGCAGAAGAACACACAGCAAATGGACACAGAGAGCAGACAACAGGGGAAAGGGGAGAGAAATAAATAAAATAAATCTTTAAGAAACAAAAGAACTATGGAGGAACCAGTAGAGGTTTGGATTTGGGGGATCAAGGGAAATTGATTAAGAAAAAATAACCATTAGAAGATTAAAAAGCAGTGGTCCTTGGGAAGCGGACCTGGCCCGATGGTTAGGGCGTCCGCCTACCACATGGGAGGTCCATGGTTCAAACCCCGGGCCTCCTTGACCCGTGTGGAGCTGGCCCATGTGCAGTGCTGATGCACGCAAGGAGTGCCCTGCCTCGTAGGGGAGCCCCACGTGCAAGGAGTGCGCTCCGTAAAGAGAGCTGCCTGGCATGAAAGAAAGTGGAGCCTGCCTAAGAATGGCGCCGCACACACGGAGACCTGACACAGCAAGATGATGCGCAGAAAGAAACGCAGATTCCCAGTGCCGCTGATAAGGATAGAAGCAGTCACAGAAGAACACACAGCGAATGGACACGGAGAGCAGACAACTCGGGGGAGGGGAAGGGCAAATAAATAATCTTTTTTTAAAAAAGCAGTGGTCCTTGGGTCCCCAAGAAAAGTATTTCATTGAGTAATAATTCCACATGGAATTATTTTAATTACAAAACCCTATTTTTAATTTAATTTAAAGCTTTCCCTCTAAGACCAGGAACAAGACAAGGATGCCCACTCTCACCACTGTTATTCAATATTGTACTAGAAGTTGTAGCCAGAGCAATTAGAAAATAACTAAAAGCCATCCAAATAGGAAAAGAGGAAGTAAAACTCTCACTACTGAATAAAAATCAGTAATGTTTCTGTACACAAGTATTGAACAATCTGAGAAGAAAATCAGGGGAAAAAATCCATTTACAATAGCAATAAAAAGATGGAAATATCTAGGAATCAGTTTAACCAAAGAAGTATAGGACCTATAGGCAGAAGACTGCAAAACACTGCTAAAAGAAATCAAAGAAGACTTAAACAAATGGAAAGACATTTTGTGTTCATGGATTGGAAGACTAAACATTGTGAAGATGTCAGTCCTACCCAAACCAACTTATATTAATAGATTCAATGCAATACTAATCAAAATCCCAACGGCCTACTTTACAGAAATTAGAAAAGGCAATTACCAAATTCATTTGGAAGGGAAAGTGCACCTGAATAGTCAAAAGCATTCTAAAAAAGAAAAGTGATGTGGGAGGAATTTCACTGTCTGACCTTGAAGAATACTACAATTCTGCAGTGGTCAAAACAGCATTGTATTGGGAGCAGATGTGGCTCAAGTGGTTGAGCTCCTGTCTCCCACATGGGAAGTCCCAGGTTTGGTTCCTCGTGCCTCCTGAAAAAAAAACAAGCAAAACAGATGAAGAAACCAACTCGGGAAAGCCAATGTGATTCAGTAGTTGCACGCCACTTTCCCACTTACAAGGTCCTGGGTTCAATCTCTGGCTCCCAGCACCTCAAAAAACAAAACAAAACAAAACTCAGCATGGTATTGGCATAAAGATAGACACATTGATCAGTGGAACAGAATAGTCCAGAAATAAACCCTCACCTCTATGGCCGACTGGATTTTTTTTAAGGAGGTATTAGGGATTAAAACCAGGACCTCATACATGGGTAGCAGGTGCTCAACAACAGAGCTACCTCTGCTCCCCGATGAGAGGTTTTTTTCCCATTTGTTTGTAGGAGGTACCAGGGATTAACTTCTGGATCTTGTACATAGGAAGCAGGTGCTCAATCACTTAAGCTACATTCACTCCCCCAACTTTTTTTTTTTTAGGAGGTACCAGGGATTGAACCTCGTACATGGGACCTCGTGCATGGGAAGCAGTTACTCTTATCACTGAGCTACATTGGTCTCCATCCCAACTGGTTCCTCCCTGCTGCCAGAAGTCTTCCTCATCTTTTTGCTTATTGTTTGCTCTTTGTCTTTTTCTCTTTAGGAGACACAGGGAACCAAACCTGGGACCTCCCATGTGGGAGGTGAGCACCCAACCACTGGAGCCACATCCGCTCCCAACTCGTTTTTTTTTTTTTTTAATTTATTTCAATTATTTATCCCCGCCTCCACAGCTTGCTTGCTATCTGCTCTCTGTGTCCATTTGCTGTGCACTCTTCTGTTTTTGCTTGTCTCCCTTTTTGTTGTGTCACCTTGCTGAGTCAGCTCCCCATGGAGCTTGTGGGCCGGCGGCATTCCGCGGAGTGCAGGCGAGCCTGCCTTCACAAGGAGGCCCCAGGATGCGAACCCAGGGCCTCCCATATGGGAGACAGGAGCCCAACTGATTGAGCCACAGCCGCTTCCCCCAACTGGTTTTTGACAAACTTACCAAGTCCATGTTAATAGGACAAAATATTATCTTCAAAAAATGGTGCCAGGAGAACGGCGGGATATCTATAACCAAGAGAATAAAAGAGAACCCCTCTCTCACTCCCTATACAAGAACCAACTCAAAATGGATCAAAGACCTAAACATAAAAAGGCAAGACCATAAAACTACTAGAAGAAAATATAGTGAAACCTATTCAAGACCTTGTGTGTGTGCTGGTTTCTTGGATCTTACACCCAAAGCACGATCAACAAAAAAGAAAACAGGGAAACGGACTTTGGCCCAGTGGTTAGGGCGTCCGTCTACCATATGGGAGGTC
Source organism: Dasypus novemcinctus (assembly GCF_030445035.2). Classification (NCBI taxonomy): domain Eukaryota; kingdom Metazoa; phylum Chordata; class Mammalia; order Cingulata; family Dasypodidae; genus Dasypus; species Dasypus novemcinctus. The sequence continues at coordinate 677,791 of NC_080699.1, read as the reverse complement.
CGCGGTTCAAACCCCGGGCCTCCTTGACCCGTGTGGAGCTGCCCATGCGCAGTGCTGATGCGCGCAAGGAGTGCCGTGCCACGCAAGGGTGTCCCCCGCGTGCGGGAGCCCCACGCGCAAGGAGTGCGCCCGTGAGGAAAAGCCGCCCAGCGTGAAAAGAAAGTGCAGCCTGCCCAGGAATGGCGCCGCCCACACTTCCCATGCCGCTGACAACAACAGAAGCGGACAAAGAAACAAGACGCAGCAAATAGACACCGAGAACAGACAACCAGGGGAGGGGGGGGAATTAAATAAATAAATAAATATTAAAAAAAAAAAAAAAAAAAAAGAAAACAGATAAATGGGACCTCCTGAAAATTAAACACTTTTGCCTCTCAAAGGACTTTGCCAAAGGGTGAAATGACAGCCAACTCAATGAGAAAGACTATTTGGAGATCACATGTCCCGTGAGGGTTTAACATCCATACTATATAAAGAGATGCTAGAACTCAACAATAAAATACAAACTACCAGTATTAGTCACTTAAAGGGGCACTGATGCAAAATACCAGAAATCTGTTGGCTTTTATAAAGGGAATTTATTTGGGGTAAAAGCTTACAGTTACAAGGTTCTAGAGAGCCTAACTCAAGGTACCGTAAGAGATACTTCACCAAATGTCTATTGCCACGTGTTGAAGCAAGATGGCAGGCAATGTCTGTGAGGGCTCAGCCTTCCTCTTCCCTCTAAGACTCTATTGATCCAGCTTCTCCCTATCTCACCCAGTTTCTTTCCAAGCTCAGATGCTCTGGTCTCTCCACAAGATCAGCTGTAAACTATCAGGTAAATGGCTCAACTCTCTTCCTGGGGCCGCAGGATCCTTTTCTGGATCTATGGAGCTTTCTCACTTTTCTCGCATATCTGCTTCTATGTTCTTGATTGAGCATCTGTTTATATAGCATACCAAGGGGATTGGGACTCAACATTGCATGTCCTAATGATGTGGTCAAGTCAGAGCCCTAATCTTGATTTAATCAAGTAAACATAAAGCCTCTGACTTTAACACAGTCAAAGGATATCACACCCAGAGAAACAGACCAGTTTATAACATAATATCTCTTTTGGGAGTACATATACAATTTCAAACTGCCACACTACCCAATTAAAAGATGGGCAAAAGACTTGAATAGTTGTTTGTTCAAAGATGAAATACAAATGCCAAAAATACACATGAAAAAAATGTTCAGGATCACTAATGATTAGGGAAATGCAAATAAAAACTACAATGAGATAACATTTCACACCTATCAAAATGGATACTATTAAGACACAGAACTACAAGTGATAGAAAGGATGTGGAGATAAGAACACTTATTCACTGTTGGTGGGAATGCAGAATGGTACAGCCACTGTGGAGAACTGTTTGGCAGCTCTAAAGAAGTTGAATATAGGCTTGCCACGTGACCCGAAAATACCACTACTAGATATGTACCCAGATGAACTGAGAGCAGTGACACAGACATCTGCATACCAATGTTCATAGCAGTGTTATTCTCAATTGCCAAAAGGTGGAAACCCAGGTGTCCCTCAACCGAAGAATGGATTAACAAACTGTGGTGCATTCATACAATGGAATATTATGGAAGAAATGAAGGTAAAACATATGACAGCATGGATGAACCTAGAGGATATTGAGTGTAGCAAGCCAGACACAAAAGGACAAATACTGTATGACTGAGCTTCTATGAACTACATTGTGTAACATATTGTATGATTCCACTATAGGAAATGTAAATATAATAAATTTATATAGGAAAGTGGATTTGGCCCAACGGATAGAGCATCCGCCTACCACATGGGAGGTCCAGGGTTCAAACCCCAGGCCTCCTTGACCCGTGTGATAAGCTGGCCCATGCACAGTGCTGATGTGCGCCCTGCATAGGGGAGCCCCATGTGCAATGAGTGAGCCCTGTAAGGAGAGCCGCCCCGCGCGAAAGAAGTACAGCCTCCCCAGGAATGGGGCCGCACACACACGGAGAGCTGACACAGCAAAATGATGCAATAAAAAGAGACATGGATTCCCGGTGCCACTGACAAGAATACAGGCGGACACAGAAGAACATGCAGCAAATAGAGCAGACAATTGGGGGGAGAGGGACGTGGAAGGGGAGAGAAATTAAAAAATAAATTTATATAGATGAAATTAGATTGTGTAGGGCTGGGGAAGGCATGCTAAGAGGTGTGGAGTTTTACTTTTTGGAGTAATGAAATGGTTCTATAAAACTTGGTGCTTATTAAATAAATGTGCAAGAATAGCCAGAGATAGCAGCTATGTACAGCAGGGGACACAGAGTGAGCAGTAAAGAATTTTCCTGTTTATTTGTCTGCTTTTGTTTATTATTATTTGTTTGTAACTAGCCATGCTATTATATGGGTATGGCAGTGGTTGAAAGGGAAATTCTAAGGTCATGCATATTTCTAGAAGGATAGCTAAAAAATGTAACATGGAACTGGAAAGCATAGTAAACCCTCATGTGAACTATGGATATGGGTAATATTGCATATATTAGACTTCTTTAAAAACCTTTTTATTTAAAGATAAATAGATCAAAGACATTTTTTTAATTGAACAAAGGTATGTTAATGTTACGAGATGTTAATATCAGGCAAAAAAAAACCCAAAACCCTTTATACTCATTGAAAGAAACCAGACAGAAAGTACCACATATTGTATGATACCATTTATATAAAATGCAAATATAAATCAATTTATAAAGGTGTAATTAGATTAGTGCTATGTAGGGTTTGGGAAGGATAGAAGGACCGAGAGGTGACTGCTAAGAGGTGTGGCAGTTTTCTTTTTGAAGTAATGAAACTGTAAAAAATTTTTGGTGGTGAACATACAACACTGTGATTATATTAAAAGCCACTGAAGTATATTTTGGATAGACCATATGTTATATGAATACATCTCAATAAAACTTTATAAGGTGTGTAAAAAATAATAATATTTAGGACTTTATACACCCAGGAAATGTTATAAGAGACATCCAAAGTAGATAATCAAAATATATTTTTTGAAGATTTTATGTGCTTAGTACTAAAGAGCTCCTAGTGCTTCATGTTGATAGCTTTAGAGTTTATTTTTTGCTAATTATTATTACAGAAGAACAATGAGGAAAATTCCAACCAATACAATCAGTAGAAGACCCTAGTTTTATCTTTCAGGGAGAGCAAAAGTTAGGTTTAGTAAAAGCCTCACTTCAAAATTGTATTTCAATACTGTTTCCCTTCCCTCTCTTCTTCCAAATAGTAAAGTACAAACTGCTTCTAACTGGCAATCCAAACCACGGAGTAGTCATGACTAACCTATCTAGTTGCTATTATTTGTAAAGTGCAAACTTTTGATTGTGCCAACATTATCCAAGGGGGAAATTTGTCCCCCCAACTTGTTCCATTAAAATAAGTATATTCTACTTTCTAAAACTGATTTTTAAAGATTCAGTACCTATCAACATTTCAAACACCGCTCTCTAATTCCCAGAAATAATTCACATAGCAGTTGTGAAACTAATTTAAAAAGTTTAATAGTGTTATACAAATTTAAGATATTACTCTAAGATAGTAGGTATAATGACATAATTCCTGATCATATATATATTTAAGGTATAAATACAAGACTCATTTCGCAGATATTATAGAATAAAAAATGAATATCTCAATTATACATCTTTGTTCCCAGTAGTTTCTCTAAAATGGATTTACAAAATAATATAGAATATAATTCCAACATGTCTCTTCATTTTAGAGGTCTAAAAATAGTGGTTAAGAGTAAGATAATTTCCATTAGATTTTTTTTATGTTAGTATAAATCAATGAGCTTAATTTAAAAGATAATTTAAAAATTAATAGTTAATTGTTTCTTTCTCTAAATGAGTATCAGCTGATTTAATCTCGCCCAATTGAATGGGTTTCTTTGGGTTGGTCAATACGATAGAGAACCTCTGCAGGTAAGAAGTATCCAACATAGTCCACTGTATCTGGAGTAGTGTCATAATGGTAGTGTCCACCTTCTCCATGGTGACTAAAACAGTGAGTGTGCTCCAATCGCAAATCAAACCCCTAGGAAAAGAGACAAACCTTCACTTAGTACTCAAGTTATTTTGGACAGAATTTGTTAAAGGCAGAGCGAGATTTTTTTATCTATGTGACAATAGATTTATTTTACTTTTAAGGAAATATATTAACATAATTCAAAATTCAAAGAGTACAAAAGGATATTTTCAGTAAAATGTCTCATTCCATCTCTTGCCATTAATACTCATTTTCTTTCTCTGCAAGCAAATAATATAAGTAGTTGCTTATATATCAATATTTTACCTTTATTTTTACTCAAATGATAGCATTCTATACACACTGTGAGGCATACTGCGTTTTTTCATTTAACAATACAGCTTTGAGATCTTTGCACATCAGAACATAAAAGAACTTCCTCATTCTTTTATACCTACATGGCATTCCATTTTATGTACAAACCACTTTCCAAATGAAATTTAGATTATTTCTAATTCTTCTGCTACTATAATAATACTGTCATGAATAACCTTTTACATAAGTTATTTTACACATATACATATATTTTTAGATAAGTTTCTAAGCTTAGAACTACTGGATCAAAAGATAAGACTACTCATTATTTTGGTAGCTATTTGCTTTGAATTGGTTTATAGTATAATATGTCCTAAGAGTAAGCTTTTGAATAGTGTTATAATATAATGAACACCAAAGATTTGTATGGGAGATCTCAATCCTAGTTCTGATTTTACTATTTAATAACCTGATTTTAGGAGTCATTGCTTTCATTTTCTTGAAGGTAAAAAGTGCCCTGCCTAACTCATAGGGAGATTAGCCACCTGCTCCCTTATCTTCCAAAATAAATCTAGGGATTATTGTAGTTCTTAAAACAACACAAAAAGTGTCAATTCAAAAAGAATTCCCTAAAAAAAAAAAAAAATCAAGCACTGTCATTGCAGCATACTGCAATATAATAAAGACAGACTTACTGGGTCTCTGGAGACAAAAACTGGCAGACAAACCAAAGGAGCATTCATCTCGTAAAAACGCAACCATTTATTCACCTCTTCATCAGTGTTCAAAGGGCATGAAGAAAATTCTGGGGGCTACAAAAAAATTTCATCAATAGATAAATATATAGAACATTGCTGAGAATTAAAATTTTAAAATATATGCAATTTCATTAAGCTAAAAAATTTTAAGACATAGTCTAGTGGCTATTTTTAGCATCAAGAGACGTTACATACTCTAGTTTTCAAAAGAATACCCAATGGGTATAAGCTAAAGCTGATGAATAAATAAAGGAACGACAGTATTACTATCTTTTCTATTTTATACTTCTGTGAATATGTTCCCAGACTAATCTTGAATCTCATAAATGCTCCTGGTAGGAGAAATAAACAAAAAAAAGGTGTTTAAAAAAAAATTGGTAGAAGGAAAGCATACTTCAATCTTCCTCTGTTTTTACTGTTTCTTGAATTCAAATACATTTACAAATATAAATATATAGAATTATTCATGTTAATACTCTCCTGTTTGCTACTAAATGCATCTGATGAAATTATAAATAGCTGAAGGGAAAGAAAAAAAAGCTGAAGAATAAGGTTAACAGGCTTAAATCTCATCTAAATGAAATAGATATAGCAAGGAATTAGGTGCAAGAATGAAGTACTTCTAAGTACATTGAAACCAGTTGTTTTATTTGGATTAAAAATAAAATAAAATAACTTCTTGATCTGGAGGTCTGCAACATTATGATTCGGTTCCATTTCATTTGGTATTTACAAATAAATGTATCTGTAATTCTCTGTATTACTCTTTCTATGCAGGATCAGCTTGGCACTTAAAATTATTAAGACAAATGGCAGGGGAGGAATACTGGTGTGGAATGTTATTGACAGGGGACACATGGTTGGCAGGGAGTTCTACAGGGAATATATCCAGGGTACATAAAAATACTTGGATATTTTCAGTGGATACAATTAAAAACAACAACTGAGGGAGTGCTGAGTTCCTGGCCAGGGGAGCTCTATCACAGTCCCTAAAGGAACAGCAACAGTCCCCCAAGTGCAACGGCAAAGACCAAAAAAGAAGGAAGGTCCAACAATGAGCCCTTGATACTAATGACTATGCTTGTGAGCCTGTGCATCTGAAATAAGAACAAGGCCTAGAGCTGCAAGGTGCCTAAGAGTTACCTCCTGAGAGCCTCCATGTTGCTCAAATGTGGCCAGTCTCAAAGCCAAACTCAGCATGTAAATGTGTTGCCTTCCCCCTAGTGTGGGACATGACTCCCAGGCATGAGCCTCCCTGGCACTGAGGGCTTACTACCAAGTACCAGCTGATGATGTAAATAGAAAATGACCTTGAATAAAAGGGTCAACTCGGACCAGCAGAATATCTCAATCTACATATAATACCAGGGGTTAAAAATGCTTTTTGACCTGAACAAAAGGGGGAAATGGAAAGGAGAAATGAGTTTATATGGCTATGAGTCTCCAAAAGAGCCGGGAGGCACACCTCAGCAGAGTTCCAGAGACAGATAAAGTAGATACAACCCCAGGTATTGGTTCTTCTGAGGGCTACAGAGACCCACAGGTTCTGTGGTCATGGCAGATGGAGTTCAGTGCCATGTCAGTTGGCCCTACTTTGGAGTTTGTGTTTCTGTGTGATGGAGCTGGACTCAGATGTGATCTTTGTTCACAAGCCTCTCCTGTTACTTTTACCAGAACTGTAGTTGGTGCTGGGGTTTGATATATACCCAGGGGACCGGAATCTCTGAACTGACCATGTGATAGCCAGGCCCTGAGCCTCAACAGACTTCAGCTCCTACACTCTGGTTTATTGGAATTACCCCACTCAGCTAACATGGAGGTGAAGAAGGTCAACCACCACACCAGGGAGCCAAGAGTGCCTACAACTGAAAGCAGGAGGATTGCATCCAGCATCCATGTGGAATCTAATCCCCCTCTTTATACAGATGTGGAGTGGACACAACCATTCCAAGGTCCACAGGATGGAGGAATAGAGTATGGATTAGAGTGGACTTACTGATAATCTATTCATGAACTATTGTGATTAGTAATCGAAGAAAATGTGGCATTTGTGTGGAGAAAGTGGCCATGGTGGCTGCTGGGGGTAGGGAACGGGAGGAAGAGATGAGATGTGGAGGTGTTTTCGGGACTTGGAGTTGTCCTGGGTGGCTGCAGGGACAGTTACCAGACATTGTATGTCCTCCCATGGCCCACTGGGTGGAACGTGGTAGTGTGTGGACTATGACATGGACCACTGACCATGAGGTGCAGCAGTGCTCTGAGATGTACTCACCAAATGCAATGAATGTCTCATGATGATGGAGGAGATTGTTGTTATGGGGGGGAGGAGTGGGGTGAGGGGAGTGGGGGGTATATAGGGACCTCATATTTTTTGAATGTAATATTTAAAAAAAATTATTAAGACATAAAGCCTTAAAACATTACATTTTTTTATCTTCACTATTTTCAATGAAAAGGAAATTAAGGTGAAATCATTTTTATCTTCCCTCCCTTTCTCCTCCTTCTTCTTTCCATACTTCCTTCACTAACAAAAAATTCTAAAACAAAAAGTCTGGTTTTATAAACTCACAAGGTCTCTAACTTAAACAAAATTGATTGGGAAAAAAAAAGGCCTGAATGCCCTGGCCCTGTATAGTAGTCTATCTCTAATGTCTTTTTCTTTTAAAGATTTTATTTATTTCTCCCCACCCCCTTGTTGTTTTTCACTTGCTGTGTCTGTTCGTCTTCCTTGTTTCTTCAGAAGGCACCGGGAGTCAAACGTAGGACCTCTAATGTGGGAGGGAGGTCCTAATTGCTTGAGCCACCTCTGCTCCCTGCTTTGTTGACTCTCATCTTTTTCCTCCCTGCATCTCTTGTGGCGTCAGCTTGCTGTCTTCTGTAGGAGGCACTGGGAACCTCTGCTCCCTGCTTTGTTGAGTCTGTCATCATGTTTTTTCTTCCTGTGTCTCTTGTGTCAGCTTGCTGCGCCTGCCCGTTGCACCTGTCATGCTTGCTGTCATTTTTAGGAGGCACTGGGATCTGAACCAGAAACCTCCCATGTGGAAGGCAGAAGCCCAGTCATCTGAGTCAAATCTGCTTCCCTCCCTAATGTCTTTTAAACTGATTTAGCCAATAAGATTATAATTTTCATAACGACTACTTCTTTCCCCAAAAACACAGCCATCTTAATAGCAAAGTCTAAGTATTAATTTTGGATTCTGGCAATGAAAATAATAAACAGTTTCTGAGGTTTACAATCACATCTATCTTGCTCTGAAAAATTATCTCACAATGTGATTTATAGTATTGTCATTTAAATTTTAAGGTAAGGTACTGATAGTAAAATGATTTTATTCAGAGCATCTTTGACGGTAGAATTCTCAAAGTGTATATATATATCGTATAAATTTTTTTTTTGAGGTACCGGAGCTGGAGATTGAACCCTGGACCTCATATGTGGGAAGCTGGTGCTCAACTGCTTGAACCACAACTGCTCCCTCAAAGTATATCTTTTTCAAATCTTAAAACTATAAGTACAGTACATACGCATGAGCCCCACACCCACACACACACACACACACAAGCACATGCATGCCCTTACCATAATGTGAGTCTTCACTTTTCCCTTCTGAATTATGAAAGTACCTCCCATCCCAACAGGCTTATCTCCAAAATGTTTTTCAAGAGTCTCTCTCATACAAGTCACTAAGTTAAGTTTTCCAGTTCTTCTTTTGACCTTCACTTCAATGATCTACAGAGAACATGAAAACACACACCACTGTTCTAAGTTATAACATTTTATGTAAATAACTACCAAAATGAAATACTATATAATTTAATTCTATGATGCTAATATTCTCTTTTTTATTTAGAACACCCAGATTTGAGTTGAGGTGTCTTAATACTCAATGAGAGACAATCATATATATATGTTATATATTCCTGTCTACATATAATAACATGACTTCAAAAAAAAAAAAAGAAAGAAAAAAAAAAAGAAATCATATATATATGTTATATATAATCTACTCCAGTGAGAATATTCATGTTTTTCTGGAATGAGGAAGAGTTATGGCTAAAAGCTGCATTTAAGTCAGGAGACTCTCATCAGCTGTGTCAAGGTGTAAACAGTGTGAGAATCCCCTGGTAATGGGAGGAGGATGACATTTTCTCAATTCCCACAAAATTCCAGACCTATGTTATCTCCATTTTAGTAGATGTTTAGACATCACTACCTCAATTCTCAGAGTAGCAGAAGTGGCTATCTTTATTTATTAAGAAATTTAAGAGTCCTTACAACTGCTGACCCTGCAGTTATCTTTTTGTAAACTAGCAGGAAGGAAATATGAAGAGAGGCTCTAATTCTCCTTCCCTTCTCCTCGCTGTTAACTTTTTGTTACTGCCATTTCTGCCTAGCCCAATCAGTGTCTGGAAAGTAAGGGATGAGTAAATTATCTATTTGCTACCTATAGGTAGGCCTTACCTACTTATTTTAGCAGCATGATTGGTTTAAGGGACTCATTGTAGTAGTTAGGTATTGTTTATGAATTCCAAAATTAGATATTAGATTGTGCTTGTAAACTGGTCTGTTCCTGTGAGCATATTAGATTGTATTAGATTCAAAGGTTTCACTTTTACTTGATTAAATTATGATTAAGGCTTGATTGGGCGACATCAGTAAGATGCTGAGTCCCCACCTCTTTGGCTGGTGAGGACTCAGAGAAAACGACATAGCAGAGGAGAGAGTTAGAGTTTTTGATGCTGGAGCCCCAGGAAATAAACACACAAAGAAGCAGATATGTGAGGAAAGAGAGAAGGCTCCATTAGACATTGCAGAGGCCCTGGGAAGAAAGATGAGCTGTTTAACTGACAGTTTACAGCTGGCTTTATGGTTAGAGCAGAGCACCTGAGCCTGGAGAGAAATGAGACCAAGAGAGAGAGACAAGCCTTATGACCGACAGCTGAGAAAGGAAGGAGTTGGGACCACGGAGCCTTAGGGGAAGAGGAAGGCTAAACCCTCGCAGAGAAGACAGCATCTTGCTCCAGCATGTGGCAACAGTCTTTGGTGAGGAAAGTAACTTACACTTTATGGCCTTGTGATTGGAAGCTTCTACCCCCAATAAATACCCTTTATAAAACCCAACAGATTTCTGGTACTTTGCATCGGCACCCCTTTGGTTGACTAACACGGTCCAAATTAATATCCCGTTAGCTTTTTGTACCTTAAAAAATAAGGTCTCGCTTACTAAGTATTAGTTTTTTTTGAGGTACCAGGGCCAGGGATTGAACCTGGGACCTCATAAGAAGTCAGAGCTCAACCACTGAGCCACATTGGCTCCCCTGAGCTGGTTTTTTTCATTTGTTTGCTTGTTGTTTGTCTTTATTTTTCAGGAGGCACCAGGAACCAAAGCCAGGACTGCTCAAAGTATTATTTATTCTTAACTTTATTTTTAAATAAGTCTTTCACTCTGAGTATAGTACTGTCTGAATCTTTCACAGTGGGGTTATTTATGGAACTTTGCCTTAGGTAACTTCTGATTTAAGAAAAGCATATTTGGGACAAAAAAAAATCAAATTTTTAGCTATTTTAAAGAATAGTTAAGAGAATACAATGTTTTTATGGACAATCACCTTGCCAGGTTGGCCCTCACTGGCAAAAAGATTAGCCAATAATGCACACCCGAAATCGTGATACTTCTCACTGTATTTCTCCAACAGGCACCCTCCATCTGCAGGGTTAACATGGGCAAAGTAACTTCCATTCACAGGAGGTTTGTGTTCACTTTCTGTCTGAATAATTGGCATAAACTGAAAAGAAAAATAATTAGTCAATCCTAGTATCTCTATGCAAAGGGAGTATATTGAATAATGTAACAAAATTATTTTATCACAGACTTTAAGACATTTTATTTTAAAACCCAGTAAGAAAATATGAAACAAAATAATTAAACTTAGATACAAAATATTAAAGTAGATTTATAAATATCAAAATTGGGAAAACCTTTACACAATTTATTGTATTTCTGTAACTTTTGTAACATTTCCTTTAAAATGTCTAATTTTAAGTTTTAAACTTTTTTCTATCTTGACAAATTATATTAATTAGGCAAATTATATTAATGTTTTGCAAAACACATGGTATGATCATTGACTAATGGTCACATCTAACTAGATTGTGAGTGAATGGGTAGACTGATTGTGGTCACCCACTCTTGCATTCACGGCATGCCACAAAACACTGATGTGATAGTTTTAAGTTGGAAATATACTGACTTACACAGGAATAGACATTACATTTGGTAAATAATCATCATATGACTCTGGTACATCCCTATTATTTGATCTGAAAGAGAGACTTGACTGATGATTAAATATCCCATTTTTCTATGATCAAAAGCTGCCATTATACCAAAAACAAAGAATCACAGAGGAGCTAGGAATCCTCTGATATAAGGATAAGAATCTTGGACAATCCTGGATCTTCAGGAGACTAAAATGGGAACTTGGACTTATCTAAAGCTGAACCTATACCCTAAGAGAAAATGAAACTAGAGGCTAGTCCTCCATTACCAACTGGAGCATGTGATAAAGCTCCAAATCTGTATCAAACAGTATCAAATCTGTGGAGAGATATGACATCAATTACCTACAATTCACCCAGAAGGCAGGCCTTTTTGATAGTAAAAGGAAAAAGGAAAATCAAATGACAAATGAATAAAATAACAATAATTTATATTCTGTATATGCTGACCTCAGTATTGAACCCAAGAGTCTGAAATGGGCCTGCCCCGGCTCCAAGAATAAAAGCTCCAGGCAGCTTGATTTCTTTGGCAATCTTATTCAGATCATAAACCTATACAAGAAGAAAAAGTATGAGTTGAATCACAACTATACTAATTCCCTGGTTTACTTTCTTGCCACATTGATCAAAGGATCTTCTAATAATAAAAAGATGAATTAACCTGTATACCATCTTCATGTGATATGAAAAGCAAAAGTAGGGAAGTGGAGTTGGCCGAGTGGATAGGGCGTCCGTCTACCACATGGGAGGTCCGCGGTTCAAACCCTGGGCCTCCCTGACCCATGTGGAGCTGGCCCATGAGCAGTGCTGATGCACACAAGGAGTGCCATGCCACGCAGGGGTGTCCCCGCATAGGGGAGCCCCACGTGCAAGGAGTGCACCCCGTGAGGAGAGCCGCCCAGCGTGAAAGAAAGTGCAGCTTGCCCAGGAATGGCGCTGCACACACGGAGAGTTGACGCAGCAAGATGACACAACAACAACAAAAAAGAAACACAGATTCCTGTGCCGCTGACAACAACAGAAGTGAACAAAAAAAGAACTCGCAGCAAATGGACACAGAGAACAGACAACTGGGGTGGGGGGCGGGGAAAGGGAGAGAAATAATAAAATAAATCTTAAAAAAAAATTAAAAAGAAAAGCAAAAGTATAACACTTACTTTTTCTTTGTTTACAAGAGGTAGTAAGTAAGGCACACCTCCTACTTCTACAATTCGAGTTTTCCCACAGATGCCTGAAAGAACACAAACCATCTTAAAAATAGGCAATACATCTAATTTAAGTATAAAATGCCATAAGACACTAATTTAACTTATTTAGAGTATACAATTTCTCCTTTCTCATGAGGAATTTTACAAATAGTATAGGTTGGAAGATGTAAGTAGCTAGGAGCCTTGTCCTATTCTAAATACCTGTGTCTCCAATATTTTCTCAACCAAACATGGCCTGATGTAGATGTAGTTGGTGGCATAAAGCCAAAAGAAAGGTGATGAGAGGGCAAAGAATTAGGGCAAAGTTTGGGTTGGATGAGGTGTTTAGAATTGGTCTGTAATGACTTAATTCTTTAAAAATCTGTTTCGCTTTTATTTTTTATTTTTTGCTAAAATTGTTTTTAAATTTAAAATATTTTGACCTGGTAGAATACAAATTCTTTTAGAAGTCCATCCTGAGAAATTCTCTTGCCAAAGTTGTTTATTCCCAAGATTTATAAAATGACAGTAATTAGAGATAACTTCAGGTACTAGGAACTTTCTATTTACATTTTAACATCACAGGTACAGCTAGACATGTTAGAAGGCATAGTTTTTCCTTTTTTAATGCAGACTAGAAAGTAATTACCTTTTCTTTGAGAAAAAGTAGTCTTGTCAATTTCATATAGTATTAGTCAGTCAAAGGGGTGCTGATGCAAACTACCAGAAATATGTTGGGTTTTATAAAGGGCATTTATTGGGGTTAGAGGCTTCCAGTCACAAGGCTATAAAGTGTAAGTTACTTTCCTCACCAAAAGCCTTTTGTTAGAGCAAGATGGCAAAATGGCTGCTAGTCTCTACAAAGAGTTCAGCCTTCCTCTTCCTTCTAAATGTCTCTCTCCCTGGAGCTCGTTTCTTCGCGTGCTCAGCTGCAGACTCTCAGGCTCTCTCTTCCTGGGGCCTCTGCCGTGTCTGTGGAGCCATCTCTATTCTTCTGTGTTCCTCCTGTGTGTTTACTTCCCAGGGCTCCAGCATCAAAGCTCTAGCTCTCTCCTCTGCCATGTCATTTTCTCTGTGAGTCCCCACCCATCAAGGGGACTCAACAACCTAGTGATGTGGCCAAATCAAAGCCTTAATTATAATTTAATCAAGTAAAAGTGAAACCTCTGAATCTAATACAATTTAACCAGTTTACAAACATAATCCAGTATCTATTTTTGGAATTCATAAACAATACCAAAGTGCTACACATCCTATTCCCCTATATTATATGTTAAGTAGATATAAATGCTCTATTTCTTTAGCTATGCAAAGAGCAATGTACAAAATTCTTATAGGTCCCATATGTAATTGGTCATTTTGGAAATGTTTTCTACGGGATCAGCAGAGACTACTCATGGGTAAGATTCCTTCTCGTAAGTGATAGTAACACTGAAGGAAGGTTCAGAGAAACCATTAGGAGGTTACTGCAGTAGTCCAAGCAAAGCAGAATAAGCTAATAATGGTGACTGCAGAGGTGAAGAGGAAATTAAGGAAAAGAAGAAATACAGGAGACTAAGCAATTATGGCAAAGTAATGAGTTAAATTCTACACACATTTAAACCTGAAGTTTTCCTTAGCTCATCTAGGTGGTGTCCTATAGGCTATACACACTATATGTAGATCAGCTAGAAACTGATCTACAGCTAAGAAAGAGACATCTAGGTAGGATGTACAGGTTTTGAAGTTGTTGTATCTGGATAGTAATTAAAACTATAAGAGTAGATGGAAAAGCACAGAAATAAACAGAACAAAAAGAGGCTGAGGAAAGAATTCTGGAGAACATTAATACTGAAGAGTCTGGCAGAAAAATAAATAAAGGAGCCAGGAAAAGTGCCAAAGAACACCATAAAAAGATTTTAAAAAGGCACTAAGAGAGGAGATGCAAAAGAACCTAGGGGAGAGAGAATGTCAAGAGGCAGTAACAGCCAAAGGGCATTAAACATGTAGACAGACCAAATACAACAACTAAATAGATCAAGGTTACTGGTAACCTTAGCAAGAACAGTTCATGGGGAAGTCTGTGTAGGATCATACACACACAAACACGTTCATACATATCTGGCTTCCTTAGTTTTCAACTTAAAGACTCACAAATTATTGACCCTTCTCAAAGGATAACCCTCTAGATTAAAGAATTAAGAGTAACCATTTTCCTTCTTCCTTGTACTCTATTTATTTTGCAGGACACCTATTATTCTTATATTTGGAAGAAATATGACTATAAAGTATCATGCTAAATGCTTTCAAGGTGCAAAGAAAAATGTCATCTGGTATACACGACATATAGAATTTACAGGTTTATGTAAAATCAACAGAATATTTAACCTGGAAGGACCAAAAAAGAAACAACTTCCAAATCCCATCATTTTACAAACTGGGGACACTGAAGCCCAATTAAATTGAAAGACTTACCCAAGATAATGAAATCGGTATGTGGCAGAGACAGAGTTAGAGCCCAGGACTTCTATGGTAAATTACATTTCAACAAAGATGTCAATTACTTAATAAAAGAATACTGTGAGAGCTTATCTCCAAATTCCTCATCACAGCAGGGTATAATGGGAGAAGCTTGGACTTCGGAAGCAGACAGGCCTCCCTTTGATTCCTGATTATGAAGGTCAACTTCAGCTTACTTAACCTCTCAGTTTTACTTTTCTGATCTGTAAGCTGGGGATAGGAATCACCTTGCAGTAGTATTATAATAATTAACTTAAATATCAAATATGGTTGTCTCACACAGGGACAAATTATATTTACTCAACTAATATAAATTTCTCTTCTCTCACGTCACACATTGGTTGGATGATCACTTGGCAAATTTGTTGAAGGGATGTATGTAGTAAGTAGATGTTTGGAAAATAAGTCTTTCATGATTAATGTAAATTAACATGGTATACAAATTAACAAATCAAAGGGAAAAAAATAGGATCATCTCAATAGATGCAGAAAAGGCATTAAACAAAATCCAGAATCCTTTCTTGATAAAAATTCCTCAAGATATAGGTATAGAGGCGGCGGACTTGGCCCAGTGGTTAGGGCGTCCGTCTACCACATGGGAGGTCCTTGGTTCAAACACCGGGCCTCCTTGACCCGTGTGGAGCTGGCCGTGCGCAGTGCTGATGCGCGCAAGGAGTGCCCCCGCACAGGGGAGCCCCACGCGCAAGGAGTGCGCCCTGTAAGAAGAGCCGCCCAGCGCGAAAGAAAGTGCAGCCTGCCTAGGAATGGCGCTGCACACATGGAGAGCTGACATAGCAAGATGACGCAACAAAAAGAAACACAGATTACCGTGCCGCTGACAACAACAGAAGCGGACAAAGAAGACGCAGCAAATAGACACAGAGAACAGACAACCGGGGTAGGGGGGGAAGGGGAGAGAAATAAGTAAGTAAATAAATAAATAAATCTTCAAAAAAAAAAGATAGGTATAGAAGGGAAGTTCCTCAACATAATAAAGGGTAGATATGAAAAACCCATAGCTAACATAATAACAGGGAGAGGTTGAAAGCTTTCCCTGTAAGATCAGGAAAAAGGTAAGGATGACCACTGTCATCACTGTTATTCTGCACCATACTAGAAGTTCTAGCTAGAGCAATTAGGCAAGAAAAGGAAATAAAAGGCATCCAAATTGGAAAGAGGAAGTAAAACTCTCACTAATTGTGGATGACATGAATGATCCTACATTCAGAAAATCCTGAAAGGTCTACAATAAAGCTCCTTGAACTAATAAATGAGTTCAGCAAAGGTGGCAGAATACAAGATGAACTGGCAAAAATCAGGAGCCTTTGTATACACTAGTAATGAGCAAACTGAGGAGGAAATCAAGAAAAAAATTCCATTTACATTGGTAACAAAAAGACACAAATATCTAGGAATTAATTTAACCAGGAATGTAAAGGATCTGTATTCAGAAAACTACAAAACACAGCTAAAAGAAATCAAAGACTTAAACAAATGAAAGGATATTCCATGTTCACAGATTAGAAGACTAAACATTGTGAAAATCTCAATTCTACCCAAATTGATTTATAGATTTAATGCAATACCAATCAAAATTCCAACAGGCTACTTTACAGAAATATAAATTTATTTGGAAGTAAAAGGGGTCCCAAATAGCCAAAAACACCCTAAAAAAGAAGAGCAAAGTCAGAGGACTCAGGCTCCCTGACCTTGAAGTGTATTATAAAGGTACTGTGGTCAAATAGCATGGTAGAAGTAGATGTGGCTTAAGCAGCTGAGCACCCACCTCCCACACGGGAGGCCCAGGTTCGGTTTCCAGTGCCTCCTAAATACAACAGACAAACAACAAGCAGACAATGAGCAGACAATGAGCAAAAACAATGAGCAGACAATGAGAAAAAATTAGCAAACGAGAAAAAACAATGAGCAGACAACAAGCAGACAACAAGCAAAAAAAGCAAGACAATGAGCAAAAATAAGCAGGAGTGGATGTGGCAAACAAAACAAAACAAAACAAAAAACAACAACGAGCATACAATGAGCACAAACAACCAGCAAACAAATGAGGGCGCCATCTCATGGGGGGAACAAATAAAATAAAATAATGGCTTGGGCTGGGGGAAGAATACACCAAATGTAAGACAGGGACTATAGTTAGTAGTAATACTTTGAGGATGCTCTTTTATAATTTGTTACAAATGTTACATACAATGCAAAGTATTTGTGGTGGGGTGATGTATGAGAGCCCTGAATATTATTATGTATGCTTTGTTTTTTAAGTTTACAACTTTCACTATACACTATTGTGTATGTATGTTCATGGATGAATGCTATACTTATATAAATGAATTGTTTTTAAAATAAACATATTAAAGTTAATTGCAAATATTGCTTACCTTTTGCAGGAAAGGTAAATGGTTCCTTAGTTAAATCAGGACAATCAACTACAGAGACCTGCACATCAGCGAAGTTATCTTTCAGTCCCTTCTGTAGAACTAATAAAGACAAGAAAAAGAGTTATTGACTATTAAGTACAAAAATTGACCACCATATATAAAATCTTCCCTCAACCTAAACTTGTGTAACAAAAATGTTGAGAGGGGAAATCGTCTTATTAATGAATTCTCAACATTTTTGTTACACAAATTTAGGTTGAGGGAAGATTTTGAGACACTGATGCTCAATTAGACACATAATCGTAAGATACAATATGGACAAAGACACATAAATAACCTAATCTATGGTGATTACAAACCACTGAAAACAAAAAAGTGAAAGGATATATGGTTCCAGAATTTTTATAACAGCCAGAAACTACCTTCCTTTTGAGGACAGAATTCCATAGACCTACTGAAACATGAATATTTAAACTGTTAAAAAGTAACAACTTGAAGCTTACAGACAAAATATTGAGCAGAAGCCAAACACAAAAGTGTACATATCCCATGACTTCGGTTATATATATTTCAAAAACAGACAACTAATTTAAAGTGAGAGAAATCAGAATAGTAGTTAGGTATGATGGTAGTGATCTGAACAGAAAGGTTCATGAAGGAGCCTTCTGAAATGCTGGAAATGTTCTATATCTTGATTTGGATGGTGT
This sequence comes from Dasypus novemcinctus, assembly GCF_030445035.2. Classification (NCBI taxonomy): domain Eukaryota; kingdom Metazoa; phylum Chordata; class Mammalia; order Cingulata; family Dasypodidae; genus Dasypus; species Dasypus novemcinctus. The sequence continues at coordinate 659,619 of NC_080699.1, read as the reverse complement.
TTATGTATGTGTAAATTAAGTTAAAATTCATCCAGCTATACACTTAACATTAGTACACATTATTGCAGATATGTTATAGCTCAACAAAAAGGGTAAAAGAGCAAGCATCAGTGTCTCAAAAAGTTATAAATCTAAGCATAATGTACTTTTAAGGATGAAAGTTCTTCAAAAATTTCTCTGATAGTCCTATCAGCAGTTATGGTTTAGCCTTTCTAAAAACATAAAGTCATCCTAAATCTAGCCATATACACATTTTATCAGATCTTCTGTATATGAGAACAGAAACCAAATTGACTAGAAAATTCCTCTAATGACTACAGATTTATGAATATATAAATTGCTTTATTGTGTAGAAAAATAGCAAAATCTATTTCTTTTATTATCTTTTTAAAAAAAGATACATAGATCACACAAAATGTAATATTAAATCTATTTTTTACTAATTACAAAGGGAACAAATTCTTACTATAAGATTTTCTACAAAAATTAAAAATTGAAAATAAATTTTGACGCAGAACACTTAAGGTTATACTTCTATTTTGTACTGAATATAGCCTGTATAGATAGAAGAAAAACAAACACAGGGAAAAAGGTGGCAGAGAGGCTCTCAAAAAAAAGATTCCTAGCTATTTTGTCTTAGCAAAGGCCAAAGCGTCAATAGAAAAAAATACTCTCAGAAGAATACTAGCAGTGCAGATGATTTACTAGTGCCAGTCAATTAAGGAAAAACCAGGAAGGTTATAAGAAGAAAGCCATAACCAAGTAGAGAATGGTTTTGTTTTTTTTTTCACTTCTACCTCATCAGGAGAACAGATAAACTATGAGGGTAGACACACTCTTGAGAAATGAGTAGATTTTATAGTTAATCAGAATAGAATCCAAAGGCTTTCAAAAAAGAGGTTGGCATTTGGACAGGCTATGCAGTTTTAGATTAAGAGTATTCCTGAGTCTATTTTATGTCCCTATTCGAATATTTTTTTCCTTTTCTTATCTCTCTTCTGTCTAATGTATCCCGTGAAACTGACTTAAATTTTTGATCCAACAAGAAGGTGAACATAAAAATATGCTCAGAGAAATCTAAGCAAGTTCACTGGCAACCTGTCACATCAGGATAAGGAAAACAAAAAAGTACTAGATTGGAAACATGGGTAATGCACAACAGTAGATTATGTGTTTAAGAATACTGTAACTGGTAAAAGGTTAATAAAGCAAAAAGTTATGCAAATCTTTGGGCATCACATATATTTTAACCTTGGATTACTATAGTTATTTTCTTCCTGTAAAACTGGAAATGGTGAGTTTTTAAAAAACCAGTTTGAGATATATCCCCATAACATACAGTCTGTCAAAAGTGTACCATCAGTGGCTTTTAGTGTAATCCCAGAGTTGTGCACTCATCACAGTCTATTTTAGAACATTTTCATTACTCCAAAAAGAAAAACTCCATAGCCCTGAAGAGTCACCTCTCAGTTTTGCTGTCCCCAGCCCTCCCTAACCACTAATCTATTTCTCTTTATAGGTTTATATTTACATTTTATATAAATGAATTCAAATAATATGAAGTACTTTGTGTCTAGCTTCTATCACTTAGCGTAATTTTTAAGATTAATATTATTTTAATTAGAAAAGTTGTGAGCTTACTAAACAATCATGCATAACATCCAGGACTCCCATACATCACCCTACCACCAGCAGCTTGCATTGTTGTAGAACATTTTTTACAAATGATAAAAAACATCATCAAAATATTGTCATACTACCTTCTCCAAGGGAGAGGGATTTTGGATTTTCTCAAGAAAAACACTATAGAACTGATACTGAAAAGGAAAATGAGTTCTGTTTTGCAAATTATACCTTAGAATACATTTAGTTTTTTCATTTTTCCCTTAGAATTTTAAAACCCAGTTCTTGTATTTACCTCTAGCAAGTTCTTCTAGACTTGGTACATGAAAAGAATACTCAACACAAGCCATTTTCTTTCTTCTTTAGATGTAAGGTCATACAAATAAAGTTATTGCAGGCTATTTATCTCAAGAGTTCACAGTGTACAGAGCATGCACAGCTGCTGATCTGGAAAATAACATTAAAGGGTTCAGCTATTAAGAGGGTGCACTGGGCCTGATCAAGATGGCAGAGTGAGGTGCTTCAGGGCTCCATCCCCCACAGAAGCTTTGAACCAGCACCAATAACTGGCAGAAAGATCTTACTCAGGGCTCCGGAAAACAGTTAAAGGGCTGCAGTAACAGGGTGAGCACCAAGTTAAAAAAGGCTTCTTTAAAGCAGGAGGATCTTGTGGCACCCTGGCCAGCCCCTTCCCCACTCCTGACTGGTTCCGTACGGGACTGGCCCACATTCACAGTGCAGATTCCTGGTCCGGGTTCCACAGGCATCAGAGTGGTCCCTGTGTACACAATAGGAGCTCCTACGCCTGGCGCCATCTGCCTAGTGGTGGCCTGAGATCTCGCCCTGAATGAAGAAGGCAGTTCCGAGAGCTCTCCTGCTGAATGCTGTGGAAGAGCAGTCAGGTTGTGCTCCTGGGGGCAAGGGATTGCTGGCACATATATTGCAGTGTCCGGGACCGAAGAAAAACGTTTCCTAGGAAACTGTAACTTTGTAAATGAGAGAATTCCTTCCTAGGGCCACAAGCATATGTTCCAGAGGAAACACACAAGCAGAAATGATCAGCAAGGCCCCTATTCTTCCACCTAGAGCTTCGCTCATACAACTTATTGTATGGATAAATGCTGAAGGAGAGTACTTACTGCACAGGTCAATCTGCAAAGACCGGGAATGAGGTTTTCTTCCTCTTTGTTAGCTCCTGGCATTCAAGGAAAACCACATCATAACCCTAGATGGATACCAGCTTATGGAACAGACACCACAGAGTCTAAATTTCAGTAAAAATACATTAAAATAGCTGTCAGATGTCAACAAAAGGTTGAAAAACATACAAAAAACAGGATGCAATGGTGCATCAAAGGAGAAGATTAAAGCATTAGAAACCATTAATGAGGAGGGCTAGGCCTGGAACATATCAGACAGAGACCATAATAAAAATGGTCCTAAATATGCTCAAAAAGCTAAAGGAAAACAGGGACAAGAAACAAGAAAAACAACAGATGAACAGAAGGAAAATATCACTAGAGAAGGAAATTATGAAAAGAAAACAAACAGCCAAAGATCATGGTTACAGAAATAAAAGTTTTCCTAGATATTCAATTGCAGATTGGAGCTAGAGAAGAAAGAATTAGTAAACCTGAAGAAAAGACAATTTGAATCATTCATTCTGAGGAGCAGAAAGAAGAATAAAAAGAATGAACAGGAAGCGGACCTGGCCCAGTGGTTAGGGTGTCCGTCTACCATACAGGAGGTCCATGGTTCAAACCCTGGGCCTCCTTGACCCGTGCGGAGCTGGCCATGCGCAGTGCTGAGGCGCGCAAGGAGTGCCCTGCCACGCAGGGATGTCCCCTGAGTAGGGAAGCCCCACGCCCAACGAGTGTGCCCCCTAAGGAGAGCCGCCCAGCATGAAAGAAAGTGCAGCCTGCCCCAGAATGGCGCCGCACACACGGAGAGCTGGCACAACAAGATGACGCAACAAAAAGAAACATAGATTCCTGTGCCGCTGACAACAACAGAAGTGGACAAAGAAGAAGACACAGCAAATAGACACAGAGAACGGAAAACTGGGGCCGGGGGGTAGGGGGAAAGGGGAGATAAATAAATAAATAAATAAGTAAGTAAGTAAATAAATCTTAAAAGAGTGAACAGAGCCTCAGGAGCCTGTGGGATGCCATCAAGCATATCAACACATTACACATTGTGGGAATCCCAGAAAAAGAAATTTAGAAAGGAGCAGACAGAATATTCAAGGAAATAATGGCTGAAAACTTCTCAAGTTTAATCAATGACATAAATATACACATTCAAGATTTTCAATGAACTCCAAACAGACTATAAACTCCAATAGACCCACAGTGCAGTATATTATTATAGGATTATCAAATACCAAAGATAATGAGAGAATTCTGAAAGCCACAAGAAAGAAGCAATATGTCACGGTCAATGGAGCCGCCATCAGATTAAGTGCTGATTTCTCATCCGAAACTACGGAGGCAAGAAAACAGTAGATGACATATTTAAAGTGCTGAAAACAAACAAAAAAACTGCCACTCAAGAATTCTATATCCAACAACTGTCTTTCAAAAATGAACAAGAGAGGGAATGGATGTGGCTCAAGCTGTTGAGCTCCCATCTTTCACATGGGTGGTCCCAGGTTTGATTCCTGTGCCTCCTGTAAAAAGAAAAAAAACAAACAACAAGCAAAACAAATGAAAAAACCAACTCAGGAAGCCAATGTGGTTCAGTGATTTAGTGCTGTCTTCCCACACACAAGGTCCTGGGTTCAATCCCTGGCCCCCAGTACCTCAAAAAAAAAGAGTGAGAGGGAAAGTGGATGTGGCTTAAGCAGTTGGTTGCCTACCTCCCATAAGGGAGGTCCTGGGTTTGGTCTCCTAAAGAAAATGAGCAGACAGCGAGCAAAAAACACTAAAAAGCATTGAATTGTACACTTTTTAAAAAAAGTGTGAATTATGTCAATAAAATTATTTTTTTTAAAAAGTGAGAGATTAAGATATTCCCAAATAAACAAAAGTGGAGGGAGTTCATTACCAGTAGACCAGCCCTATAAGCAATCCACAGAAAGTCCTGCAAGTTGAAAGGAGTGTACAATAGACAATAGATCAAAGCTGCATGAAGAAATAAAGATATCTATTCTGTTCTAGCTTTGAAAACTAGCAGCCACAGGAGTGGGGGCAAGCTTCCCCAATTTCCTTATCCTCAGAAAACTGTCATTACTGACCTGTCTGGCAGCTCCTGGAAAAGTCCCATTCACATCACAAGGCTTATTTTTATCTGACTTGACTCATGGCATCCTATAACCAGGACATTTGTCCAAAACAAACAGCAGCAATTGTTTAACACTACATATGTCTGAGGTAGTGAAACCAGTTGGGACAAAGAAGATGCTGCCCCAAAAACATCTCTGAGGATTAGCGGTTTAGAGGAGACTTTGAAAAACTCTCACATATTGCTGAATGTCCAGAAGGTAAACACATATGCAGGGCTGTGTGCAGGAAAGATCAGAAAAGGCCCTAATCTCTCACTTTTGGCTTTCCTTGAGGCCTTGCATGTGGCAGTTTGAGTCTTGTGGACCCCAGAAAATTATGTTCTAAATTGGTCCATTCCTGTAGGTATAGAACCCTTTGATTAGACTGGGTTCAGCTGAGAGCCATTTGCTTCACTGGGGCATAGCCCAGGTAGGTCTTGGTCCTCTGGCTAGAAAGGGGAGGCTGTAGACACAGAAGTTGAGAGAGAAAGCTGCAGATGCAGCAGCCAGAAGCTGAACACAACAGACCATGGAGAAGGCAGAGACTAGAAGACACTGTTATTGTGTCTTGCCATTTGCCTGACTGCCCAGAGCATCTCAGGGAGAAAAAGCATCTCCTGATTTGGACATTTTTCTCAGACTCAAAACTGTAAGCTTTTAAACTAATATATCCCCGTTGTAAAAGGCCAATGTATATTGCCTTGGTAGCCCTTAGCAAACTAAAAAATTGCCCAAGCAGGGGTGAAGACTAAGCCATAACTGCAAACTACCAGACATTAGAGGCTTACCCTAACACACACAGAGGATCCCTAGGCAAAGAGTGAAAGACTTTTTGGTTCAAGACATTTTAAGAAATTTCTAACCAACTGAGCAGAGAACTCAGTGACTACACATAACAGGGCATACAGACATTACAGAATTAAAATACAGTGAAGTTACTAAACAAATGAATAACAAAAGACCTTGGGAGGAGGGGCAGGTTTCTTATTTCCAAACTTGCTGCACTGCATTATTTTAAACGTACAGCTTCCAACAAAAATTTACAAGACACTCAAACAGGAAAGTATGGGCCATTCACAGGGAAGAGAACAGTCAAAAGAAACTGTCCCTGAAAAAGCCCAGGTGTTGGACTTATCAGACACATACTTTAATTCAGCTATTAAAAATATGTTCAGGGAAACAGATGTCGCTCAACCAACTGGGCACCCGTCTATTATATAGGAGGTCCAGGGTTTGATACCCAGGGCCTCCTAGTGAGGGTGAGCTGGCCCACGCATAGTGCTGGCCCACACAGAGTGCCGGCCCATGCTGGAATGCCTCCACGCAGGAATGCTGCTCCACACAGGAGTGCCCCACTGAATGGGAATGCCGCCCAGTGTGGGAAAACCATCCCGCACAGGAGTGCTGGCCGACACTGAGAGCTGGTGCAACAAGATGACACAAGAGACACAGAGGAGAGAAAATAAGAAAACGTAGCAAAAACAGGGAGTTGAAGTGGCACAAGTGGGTTATCACCTCTCTCCCACTCCAGAAGGTCCTAGGATTGGTTTCTGGAGCCGCCTAATGAGAATACAAGCAGACACAGAAGAACACACAGCAAATGGTCAGAAAGTAGACAATGGGGGGATTGGGGAGGAGAAATAAAATAAATCTTTAAAAAATATTTATGTTGAAAGAACTAAAGGAAATTGTCTACGGGAAGTGGACTTGGCCCAATGGATAGGCGTCCATCTACCACATGGGAGGTCCGCGGTTCAAACCCCAGGTCTCCTTGACCCATGTGGAGCTGGCCCACGCACAGTGTTGATGTGCTCAAGGAGTGCTATGCCATGCAGGGGTGCCCCCTGTGTAGGGGAGCCCCATGCGCAAGGAGTGCACCCTGTAGGAGAGCCGCCCAGCACAAAATAAAGTGCATCCTGCCCAGGAATGGTGCCACACACACAGAAAGCTGACGCAGCAAGATGATGCAATAAAAAGAGACACAGATTCCCGTGCCACTGATAACAACAGAAACAGACAAAGAAGAACACACAGCAAATGGACACAGAGAACAGACAACTGGGGCAGGGGATGAGGAAGGGGATAGAAATAAATAAAATAAATCTTTTAAAAAATTAATTAAGGAAATCGTGTAAAGAATTAAAGTATGAGAATGCTGTCTCACCAAATAGAGAATATTAACAAATAGACAGAAATTATAATAAAGAGCCAGATAAAAAATCTGAAGTGGAAAATTACAATAAATGAAATGAAAAATTCACTAGAGGAGTCCAACAGACAATTTGAGAGTTAGCAGAAGGATGAATTAGTGAACTTGAACACAGTTCAACTGAGATGATCAGGGGAGGAGAAAGAAAAAAGAATGAAGAAAAACAAAGCAAATCTCAGTGTTTTAGTTTGCTACAAGCTGCTGGGAGCAATATACCAGAAATGGGTTGGCTTTTATAATGGGAATTTATTAGGTTAAAAGCTTACAGTTTTGAGACTGTGAGAATGTCCAAATAAAGGCATCATTAGAGATTCTGTCTCACCAAAGTTCAGCTGCTGGCAATCCTAGACTCCTGCCCTTTGGCAAGACAATGATAGCTTTCCAGTCTGGGTCTCTGTCTTCTAATCCAGGATTATTTTCTCCCAGAGCTCAGCTGTGGGCAATCAGGCGTATGACTCATCTCTCCCCCAGGCCTTCTCTCTGTCAGCTTCTCAGGGGCCTCACTCCATACCTGCTCCACTGATCCCAGCCTCTGGCCTCCAGACCTCTCTTTCAGACACTCAGGACTCCTCTCTTTCTGCTGTATTTTTTCTGTGTCTTTCTGCATGTTTCTCCTGTTTATAAAGGACTCCAGCAAGAGGACCAAGACACATCCTGGGTCATGCCTCCTTGGAGCAATCCAATCAAAGTGCCCTCCCCCCCCCCCCAAATGAATCCAATCCAATCGAAAGGTCCCACACCCACGGGAACGGATTAGCTCCAAGAACATGATCTTTTCTGGGATCCACAAAATGCTTCCAACAGTCACACTCAGAGACCTGTGGAGCCCCAACAAATGTACCAACATATACATAATGGGAGTCCCAGAAGAAGAAGAGGGGGAGGGCAGAAAAATTTTAAAGGAATACTGGCCAAAAACTTCCTAAATTTGATTAAATTATTAATCCATACATCCATGCTCAACGAACTCAAAGTAAGATAAATTCAAAGATATTCACACCTAGACATATCATAATCAAATGATGAAATATAAAGATAGAATCTTGAAAAGAGAAAGAGAGAAGTGACTCATTATATACATAGGATCCCCAGTAAGAATGATAGTTGCCTTCTCATCAGAAGCCAGGAGGCCAGAAAGGCAGTGCGATGTTGGGAGAAATGGACTGCCAACCAAGAACTCTGTATCTAGTAGAACTACCCTTCAAAAATGAGGGAGAAATTAGAACATTTCCAGATAAAAACTGAACTTGTTTTTAGCAGATCTGCTCTATAAAAAAATACTAAAGAGAGTCCTCATGCTGAAATGAAAGTACACTATATACTAACTTAAATGCACATGAAAAAACAAAAAGCACCTGTAAAGGTAACTACATAGATAAAAATAAAAGCCAGTATAAAATACTTTCGTTTCTAACTCTTTTCTTCTGATTTAAAAGATAACTGCGGGGAGTAGATGTGGCCCAGGCAGTTGGGAGCCTGCCTCCCATATGAGAGGTCCTGGTTTCAGCCTCTGGTGTCTCCTAAAGAAGAAAGGCAAACAACGAGCAGACATTGAAGAAAAACAATGAGCAGATATTAAAAATCAATCAGCAGACAACTAACAAAAAAACAACAGATGAGCAAAAATAAAAGGACAACTGCATAAAACAATAATTCTAAAACTGCTGATGGACTTATAAAATATAAAGATGTAATTTGGGAAGCGGACTTGGCCCAATGGATAGGGCATCCGCCTACCACATGGGAGGCCCACGGTTCAAACCTCAGGCCTCCTTGACCCGTGTGGAACTGGCCCACGCGCAGTGCTGATGCGCACAAGGAGTGCCGTGCCATGAAGGGGTGTCCCCCCATGTAGGGGAGCCCCACACTCAAGGAGTGAGCCCCATAAGGAGAGCTGCCCAGCACGAAAGAAAGTGCAGCCTGCCCCAGAATGGCTCCACCCACACGGAGAGCTGACACAAGATGATGCAACAAAAAGAAACACAGATTCCCGGTGCCGCTGATAAGGATAGAAGTGGTCCCAGAAGAACACGTAGCAAATGGACACAGAGAGCAGACAACTGGGGGGGGGATAAAAAAATAAATAAAAAAAAAAAAAAGATGTAATTTGAATAATAATGGCACAAAGGTCAGGGAGGGGACAAAGTTTTTGTATACTACTGAAACTAAGCTGGTATTAATATATAAACTAGATTGTTTTTTATATAAACATGTTATATAAAAGGGGCAGCCATTAAGAAAACAGCTCAAACAAGAAAAGCAAAAGGACATTTAAGGGAAGCAGATATGGCTCAAGCAATTGGGCTTCTGCCTACCATATGACAGGTCCAGGGTTCGATTTCCAAGACCTGCTGGTGAAGGCAAGCTGGCTGGTTTTAGCGGAGAGCTGACTCACATAGAGCGCTGACCCCGCGGAGTGCTGCCCCACGCAGGATAGCTGGCCCATGTGGCAAGCTGGCCTGAGCAGAGAGCTGGTCCGAGTGGAGAGCTGGCGCAGCAAGATGACACAACAAAGAGACACAGAGGAGAGACAAGAGACACAGCAGACCAGGGATCTGAGGTAGTACAGAGATTGAGTGCCACTCTCCCACTCTAGAAGGTTCCAAGATTGGTTCCCAGTGCTACCTAAAGAGAAGACAAGCAGCCACAGAAGCACAGTGAATGGACACTGAGAGCAGATAAGAGGGGAGAGAGAGGAAATAAATAAATCTTTAACAACAACAACAAAAACAACAGTTAAGTTTCTGCCCTCACATAAAGGCAAGCACTTTTTCTAGCAGTTGATTTTATAACTGAGAAATGCACAAGTTAACCTCTTTTAATAAAGATATTTTAAATGGCTGATATTTAAAGTAAACTGAAAAGGGAAACTCCAAACCAAAGATCATATATGATTCATTTTCTTTAGTCATACCTTTGAGACCATGTAGTTTCTTAATGAGTTGGTTTAAGGCATTTAGGTCCTGAAGTTAAAGATACTGATTGAAATTTATGAACTATTATTTATAAATGTTACAGATAACAGTATAAGACTTCAAATATTTCTAAAATAGACCATCTGTGCGTTCTACTCTATATTTGACATTTTGGCTAAAAATTAAAGTTTAGCAGACTCACTTTTTTTTTTGCTCCCGAGTTGGCTTGTCTGTTTTGCTCATTGTTTTTGCTCATTTGTTTTTATTTATTGTCTGCTCATTGTCTGTTTTCTTTAGGAGGCATCTGGAACAGGAACCTGGGACCTCCCATGTGGGAGGAAGCTGCTCAACTGTTTGAGCCACATCAACTCCCTTGGACTATCACTTTTACATAAGAAAATTTAAATTACTCAGAGAAAAGGAAACTTCTACAAATGGTTAACTTTTGAAATTTCAAAATTTTACCTTCATTCATAAATAAACATGTACTTTTGGGTTAGCAGTTTTAACCTTCAATTATTACAAATTGTAATTTTCATATTTTAAAAATACTTGTTAAGTAGATTACATAAGTAAGTATACATACACAGAAATTACTATTTTACCCCAAGTATTCAGGCAATGATGTATACAAACAGAGGGTAAATAAAGTTAAGGCCAAAAACAACCAACCAACCCACAAGTAACATGAAGTAGGTAGGGAATCTCACTGTAGGTCAATCACAAAGAGGAAAACGGCATTTCTAAGGGCAAGGTTGGATTGCCCTTAAATTGTTAATGGACTTTCTCATTAAATTGAATGAACTTTGGTTTTAACATTCTTAACTTAGCAAGTGAAAAGGCTTACCTTGAGTATTACTTATAAACTCCCCCTCCCCATTTTTTAAATTTCCCAAAGATTCACAGGTTTTCTAGAAACTAGGCTTCTAGTTTTTATGATAATTTTAGAAAACACATCCTCTACAAACATGCATATATTTGGGACTTGACCTTTGCTTTAGTACTTCATCAAAGACCAGCTTTTATTGTCATTTAATTATTTAATATGAATACAATGGCTTCCCAAATAAAAGATAATGGACCCCAAGTCTATATATGATCTTACCTTCATTATCTTAAATATACTTTTGAATTGAATGATCTGCAATGGTTCAGGAATAGGACTTTTTATTTTGAAATAATTTCAGATTGATGGAAAATACATACAAATAATTCCTGTAATGCAAAGAATGCCTATATATTCTTTATCCTGACTTTCCAAATGTTAACATTTTATCAGTTTTCTTTATCAGGCAGCCAGGCAAGTAGTATCTTAACTATGAACACCTCCAAATCTGAACAATGATTACAGTTGGGTCTGATGACTATCTTAAGTAGCACTTTCATTTATCATGAGGATAATGAAACTACTTCAGATATTTCCGCTTGCAGTAGGAATGATGACTCAAGTTAAAATTCAAATATAATCCTAATTGTATGCCCTTCACTATCTTTAAAAGAGGGTCAAGTTTGTTGGTTTTCTTTTGTTTTGTTAGCAAAACAGAGACGGAAAGTCCACCCTGCAAGACTACACCCAAGAAATAACAAACTAAGAAATAACAAACTGAGCCACAAGGTAACAAAGGCATTTATTTGGGGTCTTAGAATTGCAATGAGGGGAGCATGAATTTAGGTAGCAACCCAAATTTTGTCTTGGGCCTTCCAGGTGAGGGTTTTTAAAGAAAATGATGGGAAGCAGACATGGCTCAACTGATAGAGCGTCCATCTACCACATGGAGGGTCCAGGGTTTGATCCCCAGGGCCTCCTGACCCGTGTGGTAAGCTAGTCCACGTGCAGTGCTGCTGTGCGCAAGGAGTGCTGTGCCACGCAGGGGCACCCCCGTGTAGGGGTGCCCCCACGCACAAGGTGTGTGCCCTGCAAGGAGAGCTGCCCTGCATGAAAAAAAGTGCAGCCCACCCAGGAGTGGCACCACACACACAAAGATGATGCAGCAAGATGATGCAAAAAAAGAGATGCAGATTTCCAGTGCCACCTGATGATACAAGGGGATGCAGAAGAACACACAGCAAAAGGACACAGAGCAGACAACAGGGGAGGAGGGCAGAGAAATAAATAAATCTTAAAAAAAATAAAGAAAATGATTACATAAATTATTTGTGTTTAGTGGGTATTCTGGGCACTCCAAATATCCTTTGGGTTTGATAATTTAAGGAGTTCTTTATCTTGTGGTTTGCTTATGGTGTCCATATTTCTGTAGATTTTTTTTCTTAATTGCTAAATTTGTTTTATTTCCTCCACAGAAAACACTCAAGAAACTTTGAGCCAAAATACATTCTGATTTTCAACACTGTAAAGAGTAATCTTTATTATGTGTAGTATAAGTCAATACATTTTTATTTAAGGAATTCAACATGTTGTGATTATTCCATTCTTTCATTATCAAAGTAGGCTTAGTTCCTCTGAAGCTTGAAATAAGATTTATCTTCAAGATATCTGTTTTAAAAATAATCCACAACTGTTGTTACTCAGACTTGTCACAATTCTTTTCGATGAGCTTCTTTTCATCTCTACTTGTGTATGGACATACTGATATATATACTTCAGAAATTCCCCACCTATTTACTAGAATTCTTGGAAACTAAGTTCTTTAAATTACTCACTATAGGTCCCTCGAAAGAGCACATTTGTATTTTGGCAAATGATCTAAAATGTATTAGCCTTTAACCCTTTTAATATTGAAGTCTTGTTATATCCATTTTTCACTCATGTCTCTGGCAAAAAAAAAAAAAGTTACAGGTCTCATTGTCAACACTGCACTAAATTTACCATAATGGAGGCATAACTTGTGGCTCAATTTAGCCACATTAGCAATTCCAGATGCCATGAACAACTGTGGCCACTCTCATATGGAATGAGGCTGAATGGTTCTAGGAGGTATTAGGTTTGTTTGTTCTTTTAGGAGGTACTGGAGATTGAACCCAGGACCTCATAGGAGGCAGGCAATCAACCACAGAGCTACACCCACTCCCTGTACTTAGGGTTTTGAGGAACATCGTTGCTTGAGACTTTGCATACTTCGGGTGCCATATGGCTGAGATCTGTGTAAGAGTGATCTCCAGAATGACTTTCCAACTTCATTTTAAATCTTTTAGCCATAGTAACTCTATTTTGTTTTACTTCTTTTTACAGCTTAGGAAAGTATAACTTCTAGCAGGTAATATTAGCACAGAAGACAGTGTGGTTGTATGTGTATGCATATGTGGTGGGAGGAGGTGAGAGTTGGAGTCGTGAGAGACAGGGTGGTTAGAAAGGTTCTAAAATAAACTCACAGAGATTCCAGGAGTATACCTTGGGCCAGGTGTATACAAACATTTATTTTCCCAATTGATTCTATTGGTGGGAATTAATGCCCCAGAAAAAGTGTCTAGGGAAGAACAGAAAAAGGAGGCAGATGAATAAGTGGCACTGCAGAGAGAACTCTTCAAAGCAGTATAACAAATCAACCATTTATTATATGTACACTTTACATTCTCTCAAAACCTCTCACGCTTTGACAGGTAGGTGCTATTCTCATTTTACAAGAGAAAATAGGCCAGAGAGGATATATTACTTATCCAAGATCACTCAGCTCGTAAATAGCAGAAACAGAATTAAAAACAAGATCTAGTTCACCACAGAGCCAGATTTCATCACATTAGACAAGGCTGAAGGTAAAGGAATATATACTGGTAAAAGAACAGCACATTTCAGTTCAAAATAAGGAAGCATTTGTATAGAGCAGGAGTTCTGAAACCTTTTCTGTTCCATGGATCCCTTTGCCAGACAGGTGAAAACCACAGAACCCTTACTAAGTCCACACTATACTGTATATTACTTAATTAATATATCACATCTGCACCAACATGTCCCCACAAGAATAATGGTTTTTTTGATTTCCATTCAAGCTCACAGATGCCTGGTTAAGAACCCATGGTATGGACTGATCCTACAGCACCTGAAGTATACATAAGATCATGTGGGACCCAGGGCTTTCCAGAAGGGAAAGCATGTATAATCTCCTCAGAGCGGTTCCTGCGATAACGTCATCAAACCCCGTATGTGTTCACAGAACCTAGCAGGAAATCTGTTCTCATACCTTACGGAATGTCTTTTTCTGAAACCCTCTGTCACCCCTCATTTTTCCATCTCTTTGCAGAGCACTATCTTTATTCTCTGGACCTCTGCCACTGGAGTCACTCTCCTGTCCAAAGGCCATATAAAGCTTATGTCTGACTCAATGCTATGTGTGTTCTACGGTCTTGTGCTCACCCCAACTCATGCCCTTCAGGAGTTGGGTTGTAACAGATTATCTATTTGTTTTCTGTCTCTTCCCCCCAGTTTGGGGTCTCTTTGAAGACAGGGCTGTGTCACGGCAGTATTCCAAATACCTAGCATACAGTGGGTACTACTAGTTCAGCCTCAATTATTTACTGAACTATGATGTGCCAGATAATGGTGCTGGACAGAGATACTTCGAGAGTGTGCGGTTACATAGGGTCACACACTCAGAAAGGCTCTTGGTTTAATGCTATCAAGTTACCATATTGAAAATCTTAATTTTATCTTTGATATTGTGTGTCTCAAGTGAAGTCTTATGGGACCACAGAGCATGCACAGCAGCAGAGGAGAAACGTACAATATGCATGTCCACCACCACTCCATGCCACCTCACTTGCATAAAGCTTTAGTAATCCTCCATTAGCACAGATTCTGGTTGGTGGAGAAAAACGGTGCTTACTGGGACATGGAGACCGATATGACCACAGACACAGATTTTATTGAGAAGCTCTCCCAATGGAGGGGGCCTGAAGAACAGACTTCAGCTAAAGAGAGACTTTAGCCCACTCCTGGAAGGGGGGTATTTGAGTTTACACAGAACGTTTTTAGACAGGGAAATGATAGTTGGTGGAAAGGGGTTGAGGGTCCGAATGAGGTGCAGGGATCAACAGGAAGTCCTAGAGGTGAACGTTTTCCCTGATATGGCTAGAGGACAGTGGGTTAGGGTATGTTTTCTTGGAATGCTGCAGGAGCAGATGTTTCTTTGACCTGGAGGGATTAAAAGATTTCTTTATCTCCCTCTGATGCAGGCAGGGAGGGTTTCCATTTCCCTTTACTCTCATCTCTAGGTGGTTTCTTCGTTTAACCTGTGGGGAAGTGCATGCCCTCTGACACAGAGGCTTATGGGGGATGGGGTTAGTCTTTCCCCAGTGCATATCAAGGGAAACTGAGCTACAGCTTGTTAATTATTGCAAACTTCTAACACTGGTGGACCCAGGAAGTGTGGAAGATCAGCAAGACTCCAATTCATCGGCTTCCAGAGTGTTTGTAGGTAGAGTGCACTTATCAAGAGGTGAAAGTCTTTCAACTGTTCTACTAAGAATGAAATACATATTCTTATATAAGCTACAAAATACTAATTGTGCAATTTCAGGGGTTCTACATATGAGCCAAATGTTTTTTATATTTGTATTTAAATCCGGCATTGAGCAAAAGGAGTGTAAATGGTAAAATTCATGCTAATATCTTACACTATTTTTCTTTACTTAGAATGACATTAAGTAGCAAATAAAAAGACACCACGACAGAGTACGGAAGTTAAAAGTTTACGTTTTAGTACCTTTGACGGCACTATTTTCCTGCTTTTTGAACAAGAGACCCGGCGTTTTCATTTTGCTCGGGGCCTCTCAAATGACCTCGCCTGGCCTGCCCCTGACTGCGGTGGTAAGACCGTGGCCACCGTCCGGGGGCTACCCTTCTTCCCCTGACTCCCCGGGGCTGCCTGCAGCATCAGCCTTTTTATCCAGGAGGTGTTTCATATTTGGAGTAAAGTTGGGTAAAGAGCCCAAATTGCTTTCAAGGTCCTTTCCAATCCTGAGATGACTGATAAAAGTGAAGACTAGGTAGCTTCACTGGCTTATCATGATGCAGAAGACCAGAAAGTGGAAAACTAAAACTGGCTCATGCTTCTTTAAATCACTTTTGGAAAAATAAACAAACAAAAAAAACACACACTCCACCAAAACTCAACTAGTTTGACTGTTTGGTAAGATCAAGACCAGGAAACCGCGGGGGGCGGGGAGGGGGCACCGCGTTCCCCACTCCGGGAAGCAGACCTCAGCGCCAAGAGCGGCAGCGAGTCCAAAGGTGCTCGGCGTTTCCCCTCTCAGGGAGGGGGAACGGCTGTAGGAGAAAGGTTACACGCTTGAGTCAGACTCCTTTCCAATATTTTAACAAAGAACAGATTTTTGAAAGCTTAAGTAGGTATATCAGGACAAAAACCGCTAAAAAAGGATGCAAGCCCTCTGCCAACCTCGACTCCCACGGGAGAGCAAGCGAGGCGCGCGCAGACCAAGCCGGACACCAGCTCCGCAAGGGCGACGCCGCCGGCAGCGAGCGAGGGACGGGTTTCTCCCCGCAGTTCCCACCCGCGCCGCCCCCGAGACCGCGCACCCCGTCTTCACCCGCTCACCACGTCCGAGAGCCGAGCCCTCGCCGCCGGCCCTCCGGCCCTCAGTGAACCCCGCCCCTCTGCGGGCGCGCCGGGCTCCGCCTCCGCGGGCCGCACCCCCGCCCCCGGCGGCCAAAATGGCGCGGGCCGCCGCCTCCTCCCCGCGCTGCCTTCTGGGGCTGAGGCGCGATCGCGAGATTTCGGCGCCGGTAATAGCGGCGTCGCGAGCGCGCGCCCTCCTTTTCCTCCGCGCTGTGGAGGCGGGTGGGTCGTGTGCGCGGGGCGCGGGGCGGGAGCCGGGGGCCTGCGGGCGGGAGGCTGTGCCCGACCTGGGCCTGCAGCGCATCGGCCAGGCCGGGAGGGCGCGGGTCCCAGGGGTCCCGTCCTGGCCTCGGCGTTGACCGGTAGGAGCAGCCTGGGCAGTCAGGCCTTGAGGGTGGAGGACTCCCGGGCTGGGACCGCGGCCACGGGGTGCTGCTGCCACGTGAGGGCGGGGTGCGTTGTGTCCGGGATGTTTTTGCCAGAATGTTAAGCGCTTTGTGAATTAATATTGCTGAGTCCGGGCACATCATGATTGGCTCCATTTTCCTTGGATGAGGTTAGAATTTCCCGGAGAGACCTCGCACAGGGCCCCAGCTAGTAAATGGTTGAAGAGATATAGCTTATTTTCTCTTGCCTTTAAAAAAAGCATAACGTTAAGAAAGTGAGATCTAAGTAGGAATGCTTTTTAACAGTGTTTGCAAGTCATTTGTGAGAGCACTCATTTCATTTTAATATTAATTTTTAATTTAACTCCAGGAATGCGGTCAAGGTCCAGGTTCCATTGGATACAATTTGTAGAATTACTGTTAGGCATATTTACAAATAATATATTTGAAACCTTTTGTTGTTATCCCAGGACTTATTTCATCTACTCATTTAGCGATTACGAAACATGTTCGGGTAGAACAACTGATGAGTGGAAGAAAAGTGACACTGTATATGGGGCTCCAATAGCGAAGGTGAGTATTTAACTGCCGAAAGTTTTGTGTTTTCGTAGGAGATAAAATCATAGTGTCTTTGCGAAGGAAGTGTTCAGTTACTGAGAAGAGTCCAGTATGAGTGTGAAGGAGACAGTGCTTTGGATACAGATGGTGATGGCTATTTTTGGCTATACTGGGGCCTCAGGTATACCTAATGATCTTCCTTTTGGCTTTGTATTTAAGTTTTTCCCCTAGGAATTCCTATCTGGTCTTGAAAATGGCCTCTAGTTGCACATGTACTGTATGGGTATCTGAACATTACTGTATGGCTCTTCGTGAAACTAGTTGTTACTAGTAGGTGGGTCAGTATTAAGTGCTTATCCAGTTAATGGTATAACCTGACAACATAGTGTACTCCATTATTTAGATACTTGCTGTAACTCAGGAATGGATTCTCTTGACTACAACACAACGGCTACTACTATGGAAATAGAAAATCAAAAGTAAGTCTGTTTATGCCAACAACTGGAGGTTTGTTACTGGACAATCAGTTGCAGCAGTATGGTGATATTTAAAAAGGAGGACACAGTGTCTTGGCTAAATTTATGTCAAGAAAAGAGACAACAGCAAGGGGTCTGGCTTGAAAATTAGATATTCCAATATAATAAAGGATCCTGACTTAAGTATATATATAAAAAGAAATTTAGTACCTATCTGAGGTTGAATCAGAATTTGTTATTTTTCTTCTGTGCTACACTGATTTTAGAAGGGCCTGTACCAATAATCAAGACAGGCTTTATAGAGCTTAAAAGTGCCATGAAAAATAGGTTTTGGGATATTTTAGGTGGGGCAATCAGAATTCAGTGCTTACCATTCTAATGACAGCAGTAAGCACTCAGTAATGATATATCCATCCCCTGTCCCCCGTTTTTGTAGTGATCTCTCAGATTCATCTGGTAGCAGCTTATTTAAAACTCAGTGTGTTCCTTCCATACCCAAGAGGAGGAAATTTGCTGAGTCACATGAAAGAACCCAGGCTAGAGACTCCTCAAGCGATTCCTCTTTGGAACCAAGACCATTGACTTTAAAAGCTATTTTTGAAAGATTTAAGAAAAAGAAACGTAAAAGGAGGAAGAGGAAATACAAGCCAACAGGAAGACCAAAGGGAAGACCAAAAGGAAGAAGAAACATGAGAAGTTCAGAAATAGGCAAAAAACAACTTCGAGAGAGAGGACCTGGGTTCCCATTTTTAGAATCAGAGAATGGGAGAAAACCATTACCTTGGAGAAAAATTTTAACCTTTGAGGTGAGTCAGTACTTTAATGTATGGACACAACTTAAGTTTGAGTCTGAAATGATTTAACTACTTTTAGAATTTCATTCAAAGATAGGCCTGGAACTTGTTCAACCTTCAACTATTTATCCAGACTGCTACCTGTTATGCTCTCTTCCTTCCACCTATAAGTCCACCCACATCCTTCACCTGAGCTTCCCTGAATGATCTGAAACTTTTATAGCAAAGTGGTGTCCCAGGGTTGTATTTTGTGCAGTCCCTCAATCATTTAATACTATCCCTGAAGCTCACAAAGCAAATTCTAACCCATGCTTCTCTTTCATGTTCATGGCTTTTGGAACACAGTTTTTTATGGCCTGTTTAGCTGTATCCAACAATTGCCAGAAACACATCCTAATACCTAGAAGTAGGCTTTAAAATACTTATTGAATGATTGTTTAAATTAGCTTGTAATTCCTTTGATAAATTGTATAATTCATTTCAAAGGATGAATAACAGTATTTCTCAGGAAAGACCTGTTTCAATTTTTTCTTGGTATCACTGGAGATTTTATAACTGTTTTGTTGATTAGAGACCATTGTGTTCCTGAAGTATGATTAGTGAATTCCTTCAACCAGCATTTGATTTATATGCTTGGTCCACATAGGACAAACTTGTTATTAGACATAAAAACAGGAAAATGTACAAAAGAAAGTCTAAGGTTCCCCATTTCTAAAGGACAGTGTCAACATGACTCACCACAAATTTTGATTTCTTGGTGGGCTCCTTTTGAGCATAGAGATTTGCTTGGGTATGAAAAAAGTACAAATCTGGTAATGATATCTAAAGTGTTCTTGGTTTATTTTATAGCAAGCGATTGCAAGAGGATTTTTCAACTATATTGAGAAACTGAAGTATGAATACCATCTCAAGGAATCCTTGAAACAAATGAATGTTGGGGAAGATTTAGAAAAAGAAGATCTTGATAGTCGTAGATATAAATACTTGGATGATGATGGATCCATTTCTCCTATTGAAGAATCAGTGTAAGTTGAATGAGTAAAATAACTTGAGGTTATTGAGTGATAACTTCTCTCAAATCTGTATTTAGATTTTAATACTAATGGGCATCTATTTGTATATTTTGATTTAGTAGTTATAACAGATAAAATTGCTGTTTGGGTTATACGGTTGGGGTACTACATGGCACATAAGACATCAGTTTTGGAGTGTTAACTAAGGATATTTTCCTCCTTGATTAGTGTTGTGTTTTATGTTGTGTCAGCATATAACCAGTTAAAAGATAGCAATTTAATGTTAACAGAGCAGAGGATGAGGACATGATACATCTTGAACATGGTGATGAATGTGATGTCAAATTGGTGGTAAGCTATTTTTATCCAGTTTTATAAGTGGGGAGGCCATGTACTGGTTCAGGAATAATTTTATCCAGTAGTTTTTCATAGAAATTGACTTATTTTTTGAAAGGCTCGATAAAGTGCTGGAATAAAAATAATCATTAGTTTCTTGGATACTTGATAATGAGATATCTGGTTTTTTCAATTCTAATCTTAAGTTATAATTTGTATTGTTAGTAGGATTTGAACAAGTTAATTTGGACTTTTAAAATATCTGTACTTAGTCTCAAGGTTACTGAAAGTTTTAATTAGTATTATATTTTTATACAGGAGGAGAATTGTTTCATAGTAAGTTCAGAATTACCAAACATGAATGTTTACATCGAACAAGGTGAAAATAATGAAGCCACTGCTTTGTCTAGGAAAAGAACTTCAAAGGCCAAAAGACATTGGAAAAAAACATCAGAATGACCTGATATGGAAATAGGAATGTAAGTCAAACAAGGTAATAGCTTATCAAAGAAAGAACAAATATAAAGATATATAAAGATATGTGGATTGTCTGCTGCTGATGAAATTAACCATGAATCTTCAAAGGGGAAAATTTAAAAGCTCAGAATAAGATTGTGATTACACAGCTTCATTGTGAGTTTCTCTCACATCTTGTTCTGAATTGTAAAACATTTAAAGAAATTATATACATTTATATGTATAAGAAATAATCATTTGGTAAAATATGCAAGGGAAGGTCCTCCTTTTGCTGATGCTTGTTCAGTTCAGATGGGCCTAGCAGACATCACGTTAGCATTCAATGAATGAACTAAGATTTTTAAAATCCAAAGTCAGAGATAAAATTAGGAGCTAATGACCAGCAAATAACCACTTTCCTTTTAATCCTACCTTTATTCAAACATAACATCTTGAGGATGCAGTGGTGAGTACTGTAACTAGTACTGCTGTTCTTCCTAGTTAACTGAGAGGGTTACTTGCAGTTTCAGCAACCTATACTATCAAATACGACTATCATTAGTTTGCCGTTATATACCTTCACACCCTGCCTTATATATCCATTTTACAATGGCACTTGAGTTTGTTTTTGTCTGATTTGTAGACAAAGACCAGATAGACAGGTGCAAAGAATAAGTCCTCTTTCGCAACCCAGAACTCATTGTTCAGTATGAGTTTTGATACAGATAAGAAGGGACATAAATGATGCCTAGGAGAACATAAGGTTTGGGGAATTGATAACCATAAACCTTACTTATAGGACTGTAAAATAATGGAAAAACATTAGCTCATAGGGAAATCATAGCTATGTCAACTTGTAATTCCATTTTAATGTTAACAAAAACATCAAAATGGACCTTTTTTTTCCAGACTTTTCTTGAGGACCTTATGCTTGGAGTTTTCCAGGTATGTCACATTTCACATGGCTTGAATGTACATTGTTAAATAAACCTTTATTGGTTTAATTTTTTAGACATTTGCGAGTACTTTAATGTTTTCCATTTACAACACTGGTTTTAGGAAATGAATCTGGTAATACAGTTGTACAAGGGGCCAGCTTCATTTTACATGAGAGCTCTGGAGAATTCCAGGAAATAGGGTCCCAAAGCAGTCTTAAGTACTAATGAGGAACTAGAGCAAGAATCAGAAACTTGGATATTCTCACTTGTAGCATATGGAAAGAAACATTTTTTGAATTAATGCGTAATCTAAATTGAAAGGGATTTAATGTAGACTTAAATGACTACAGATGTCAGTTTGTTTAGTTAGATTCTGAGAAGGAATTCAGTTCAACTAATCTTTCTGCAATTTGGTAATTTCATAGAAAGCAATCATACTATATTGCAGACAATTGTGGGTAAAGAGTATTATCTCAGTTTATACCTGGCTTGCTTGGGTTTCACCCACAGGACCCATGCTATGTTATTTCATATATTTTTATCTAGTGTATATACTCTGGTTTCTAAGCAGCCCAGTTATTTTACAAGGCTCCTTCATAAGATAACGTGGTTTGTGGAATTAGGTTCAGGTCCATTTTGAGCATATGGCTGAGGTCTATCCCGATGGGGTCTCTGTAGACCCACATCGTTGGAAACGCCTCACAGAGGAATGTTGTGGTTCAGCTTTACTCACAGAACTATTTATTAGATCTGTGAGAAGGAACTACAAGACAGATATTTGCTAAAAGTATGAAAGATCTAATAGTTAATTTTTAAAAAATCCTGTAGGTGCTGGCGTATCTCACAGGTCTACTCATCTTGGATGTGGTAACAGGTAAGCTCTGAATGGTGACATTGTAATCTTTTAGGGTGTGGTTACAATTCAGATGATGAATTTAACTGTTCAACTGCTGTCTGATACAGATGAACGAAAGCTTAATTCTGACAGCTGAATATAGCTAAAAATACATATATTTATTTAGGTTTCATTTATATAGCAATTTTTGACACTTTGGAGTGTTTCTAAATCTTGTTTGGCATTATCTCCCTAGGAGTGAATAAGATAAAGTCGTGATGAGGTAAGTGGGATATTCTAATTACTATGAAAACTAGCAAGGATTCAACAGTCTTGAAAATCCTGAGTACAGAATTCTATTACTGGTTTAAGGATTAAGTATTTTAAGGATAAAGAATGGCAAAAATACTGTATATATAGTTTGTATGTGGAATGAAAGAAGAAGCATTCATACTGCACTATACCTTATTCAAGATGATTTTCACATGATTTATCCCGTAAGCAGACTTGGATATTAGTAACACTGCAGATGTTGGGAAGTAGGGAGAATTAGAGTACAATTATAATTGCACTGCATGGTATCTGCACTCAGCATTTTTTTCCTGCTGGGGAGTTCAAAAGACAGTGCTATAGAAATTCAGTATCTGGCATCGTTGGTTTTCTTGGCTTTGTGCATGTTAAACCTGGTATTTCTATTGATACAGTATTTCCGTAGTTTTTTCAGTACTGTTCAGATTGGTTATAATCATCAATAAGAATAAATTCTTCAGTTTTTCTAGGTTGTCCAAAATTTTGAACCATGCAGATCCACCAATTTATTATTCTAAGGTTAGTATTGCTATCAAAACAGGAGAACCTCATACAGGTAAAGATCCATTTTGCATAATTAAGTAATAAGCTTAAGAGTAATTTTTATATAGCCTCATTCCTTGAGCATGGGCACAGTTTATCATGGTGTCCAAAATTGATAAATGTGGCTAAATTGAGACAGGTTATGCTTCCATCACAGTAAATTTATTGCAGTGGTGACAATGAGACCTGTAACATTTTTATTTTTTTGCTAAGGTCACAAGTTAAAAAAACGGATGTTAGCATTTTAGATCATTTGCCAAAATATGAAAGTACTCTTTCTAGGGACCTAAAGTGAGTAACTTGAAGAAATCCGGATCCAAGAATTTTAGTAACTTTTTTGGAATTTTCTTTTGAGAAGTTGTGTGCTTACAATAACGTGGAGTGAATTTCCATACAGCACCCGTCCACCAACACCTTAACTTTGATTTGCAACATTTGTTACAGATTATGAAAGAACATGATCAATTACCACTAACTATGGTCCATAGCATACATTTTGTGTATTTTTTCCTTATTCCCCCTATTATTATGTATTGGTATTGTACATTTGTCATAGTTCATTAGAAAATACTCATGAACTATGAACAGTTAACTATAGTCCATCTTCCATCACAAGGTTCGCTGTGTTACACAGTCCCATGCCTTGAACATCCTACCCAGTGTACATTCACTGGCTCTCACTTATATCACAAAATTGTGCAGTCATTCTCTCAGTAAATTTTTAATGTTTTTCCTTAGTCCAAAAGAAAAGAATCCCATACCCTACCCCATCCCCATTATTCACCCTTAGCATTGCTATAAATAGGGAAAAACACAATAACTTATGGGGTAGAGTTAACAGCGATATGGTAATAAAATTGCATCAAAGGAGGTGTATACTAGGTTAAATGATTAATGTATTCCTTCATGAAGCCATTATAGGTATTTTGCAGGAAAAGCTGTAATAGCATTAGTTGTAGGTTTTAGTACCAAAGCTGTTGTATTAGCACTACTTAATAATAGATGTTAAAAATACTGCCATGTGTTTACTTATCAGTAATATATGATGTTATGATGATGGGCAAAATGTTCAACTGCTCTGAATGGGCTGAATGAAAGCAGCCTTTCTGAACATCCATCCACATTAAATTAGGCTGTGTTTTAAAATGTTAGAAAATTTTTTTGAAATTAGCATGTTTCAGAGTAATCATAAAAACTCAGTTATGTTGGTTCAGATGTGAATGGAAGTGGAGTTGTTCAGCCTTAATTATAAAAATTCCAGAGATTTACTCTAAAACATATGCTTGAAGTTATTTAAGAGAGAAAAATACTGTGATAACTTTTCAGTGGATTTTGAGATAACTTGGAACTTTACATATAATCCTCTTTTTTACAGTAAATAGGTGGGGTGTTTCTGAATGAAGCATACATCAGTTTGTCCACACACAAGTGGAGATGAAAAGAAGCCCATCTAAAAGAATTAGGACAAGTAATTGCTCTTACTTTACCAAATTATTTATCAGAATATGCTGGTCATTACCAAGGCTTTTAGAATGCAGTTTCTGATTTGCTGTGGAGTTGACCATAAAAAAAACTCCCCACTGGGCTTTCTTTTGCTACCTTGCTAGCCTTCAGCCTGTTGGGAACATTCTATTTCCTTGTTTTATTTTCAAAACATTGCTTGTATCAGCACTGATCGATAGAAATAATGGAAATTACATGCTATTTAAGGCTATTAGTATAAGACAGGGCTACATACAAACGTGCTCTACATGGATAATCCAAATAATCTAGGTTATTAACCAGTGTTATATAGTAGAGCTCAGAGAAGGAAGCTGGCTCCAGAACCCATTCCTGGATATAACTTTTATACTCTTGTTATTGTGTAGGGCTGACTGGAAGCAGCTTTGGATTCTTTCAAGAGGTAGGTAGAAAATGGGAAAGACATTTCATAGGTCATTTCAAAGAG
This sequence comes from Dasypus novemcinctus, assembly GCF_030445035.2. Taxonomy (NCBI): domain Eukaryota; kingdom Metazoa; phylum Chordata; class Mammalia; order Cingulata; family Dasypodidae; genus Dasypus; species Dasypus novemcinctus. The sequence continues at coordinate 634,488 of NC_080699.1, read as the reverse complement.
GGCTTGTGGGACTTAAACCAGGAGCTCTTAACGCTGTGACCAAAGATAGAGGTTCTCCATAGGATGACAGACACTCGATGATAGTGCTTTGTTTCTTTTCCTGAGGGAGATACACAATGTAGCCAAAACTTCACATTGATGATGTGAACAAATGGTCAAAGTTAACCACTGGCTAATTTTTTTCTTTTCTAGGCTATCTTGAAGATCTTGTTTCAAGCTTCAGAGGAATTAAGTTGGTTTTGATAATTAAGCAGTGGAATGACCACATATTCTGTAAATTAAAGATTTATTAACTTAATTTGCTACACATAATAAAAATACTTTTTACACTGTAGGAAATCAGAATGCATTTTTGGCTCGAAGTTTCTCTAGTGTTTTCTGTGGAGGAAATAAGACATTTAGCAACTGTTTCAGGCTTGTAATTACATTCGCTCTACATGTAGCTGGACCTCATACCTTATGAAATTCTTTTGCCCTTGCTCTATTTTGGGCATAAGCTTCTTGTGTTTTTCTGTCTTCAGGAAGACACACTCTACTTGCAACCCGCCTCAGGTGACTTACAGGTGAACCTGTGATAAGACCATTCAATAAATTCTAAATTATCTCAACTTCCTGTTAAAAAATGAATACATCCATTAACTAGAAATTGCTTACCTGGAGAATTTTCAGAAACACGTACTTTATTCTTTATTTCCTTTTGCCTCTGGGAAGATTTTGTAATAAATGGTTTCTTCCTTATTAAGAATGCTTCTTGCAAACTGCCTGGTATTACTGTGCACTTTGGCACCAGTGTCTCTGTAGGAAAAATTTCCCGTACTTGGTTAAGTTCCAGCCTGGTAGGGAACGACTGAAGCCACCCCCACTTGGGTCGCTACGTGCCAGGCTCCCAGTGCCTACCTGCAGGCTGTGGTGGGCCCATCGTCCCTGAATTCTCTGAGATGGCCGGACTGTCTGAGGTTTCAGTTTCTGGTACAAGAGGCAGAAATTCACCCACCTAAGAGCAAACCACAGATCTTTGTGTGTACATGTACAGCAAGCGAAATCTGTCATTCCCAAGTCCTGCTCTTGATTTGATTCTCGTCATACTATGCAAGCCAGCCCACTATACAGGGCTATTAACAGTCCACGCCAATATAAGCAATACTTGAACTTCATTACACTTTTACTTGAATTTAGTTTTGACAATGACAATTGTGACTTTGCCTAAGCACATTCCAGCTTGGTGTTGGGGAGGACATTAAATTTGGTCGAGGATTAAAACGTGCATAGTATGACAGTACAGGTATTGAAAGATATAAGTATATACTTGACTTTCTGAAAAAGATGATGCTAAACCAGATTCCTGGCTAAACTAGAATTTATAGCAGGTTTCCCTTAGGCTAGTATAATTAGGAACACTTTTTTCTTCCAGATGAAGTCTTAAAATAGCTTTATAGGAAATACACAGCTGGGCTGAATTTCCTTCTAGAGCACCATTTTTTCCTCTCATAACTTAGGTTTTTCGTGATACCTATTAGCATCATAAACTACACATTGCCTACAAAATGATGCTTTCAGATGGCTTTTCCTTTCCTCCCCAGTGAGCATACAACCCTTCCTTATAGTTTACTACATTCATATCATAGGCAATTCTAATGTGGATTTTATAAGGAAAAATGTCATGACTACCGTTTTGTTTTCCTAATTCTTTGCTATATAAGAACTATCAAATTACCTGAAAACTTTTCGCCTTATATTCTCTCTTTTCTTCTAGGGTTAAGCTTTCAAAATCTGTTTCTGCAACACTTATATCACTATTGCTAAAAGTAAGTTCTGGTTCTTCCATTATACCATGGCCAGACGCTGTCTCCTGTGTAATAAAATTAAAAAGCAAAACATGTCAGAAATTAGCCTAAAAATTTCAAAAAGATGTTTGTGTTGGTGGATACGGTATTTTGTAAGGTAATCGTACTTTTATAGTACTGCATCTTTTCCAAAAGAGTTCTTAATTTTGACCTAAAGGGCCTTATTGCCCACTCTCGTATGTTACATCACTTGAGAAAAATAGCAGTTAGTTAAAACTGAAGGAAAATTAAAGGAAAAAACTGAGTGGGATAAATAAGGCTTTAAAGCAGAAGACTTCTCAAGAAAAGCCACCTCAAGATTGCAATTGGAATAACAAGCTCCCATAGCAACATATAATGTACCTTGTAGGAAGTTGCAAAGACTAACATATCCAATATTTATCTGCCTCCCCCCACCCTTTTAAAAACTATTGGAGTGAAGCAGGTGGGACTGAGCACCTGCTTTGCGCATATGAGGTACCAGGTTCAATCCCAGTACCTCCTTAAAAAAAAAAACTCAGTAGTTTGAGCGCCTGCTTCTTCCTGTGTAGGAGGTCCCAGGTAGTGAGCCGGTATGTTCAGTGGTTGAGCACCAGCTTCCCTCATACAAGGTCCAAGTTCAATCCCTAGCTCTGGTACCTCAAAATGATAACAGAAATTATTGAAGAGCATTATGTGGATATGGTGAAACAGTGTGGTAAATGTCCACAAACATCTAATGCAAGGATTTACAAACCCAAATTTGTAGGACCAGGCAGATATATTTTACATGTAGCCTAACCAGAGGATGTGGAGGTGACAGAGGACATACCCTGTGGCTAAAGCAGCTGCTACTTGATTACAGCCAAATGTGGACCACTGCAGGCCCTGATTTTTTATTTTTCAAAGGAAATATCTTTAAACAATGGGCAACAATTAAAAACATTTCCAAAAACCACAAGCAGCCAAAACAGTGCTTTGTTTTCAATCTATAATAATATACTTATCTGTGAAAGGATAATTAAACTTACTGTACATAATATCAGAAGGTAAAAACCATGTCCATTTGATTGGGGTTGAAACAAGATTATAGTCTACTTACAATTATTCTAACTATAGATTAATTCAGTGCAGCGCAATAAAGTTTTTCAAACTTAAAGTGTTGAAACTGGCCAAACTATCATTTCTCAGGGAACCCAGAAAAGGTTCTCTGAGTTGGGAGGAAGGATCTTTTGTAAAAATGTCTCGAATGTCACCTATCCTTTGGAGTTTCATTTCATTGGAGGGTTCCAATGATGTCAAGCTTGAATGCCACAGATGGAAGTATTAATGAGAAACTCTTGTTACTTCTCATGAATTCTGCTTCAAAACAACCTTTCTGATTAATCAGGAAAATCTTACCATTTAGACTCCACTTACCCAAACTGGAATAGAGCTCTGTATTGACAATGATCCAGAACTTACAAAGCACTCTGATGGTGCCAGTGGAGAGGGATTTCTTAAGATTTCTGGAGTTTCAGTTTTAGCTGAATTCTCAAAATAGTTTTCATTCTGCATAGTTAATGACTGTGGTGTTCCCATCTCCACTGTTCTCACCCATAACTGAGAGTCGGTTTCCTCTGTAGGATTCACGCCTAAAACCCTACAGCTTCTGTTGTTATCATCTTTAATAAATCCTTGACGCTCTAACCTTGTGTCAACCCCTTTTTCTAATAGTTCTTCAAAGCACTGTCTTTCTTTTCTGCTTTCTAGTTGTTCTTTCATTGAGCAATCACTGGAGGTAGAACAACATGGAGTGCTATGTTGTACATTTAACTGATCAAATACATGAGCCTCATCAGATGAACTGAAAACTGAACTTGGCAAATTTTCTACAGAGGGCTGGAAATGAACACCTTTTTTCTTAATTTGTAATATTTCACTCTGTTCAGAGGAGTAGTTCTGATTTTCCATGCCTTGGGAAGGATCTCTTGCTTCAATGCTAAAAATACTTGGTAGATCAGGATGCTGGCTCCTCTCCTGTGAAGAAAATCCTGGCAGAAGCTGTTGAAAAGGTTGTTCACATCCTGCATCAAAAAGTTTAAAAACTCAGTTAATCATTATTATATAATTTGACTACAGATAAAAACTTTAGACTAGTTTTTTTACTAAATTGCAAATAAATACCTCTTAAGAGCTATACACTAAAATGTTTATAGTCCAGTTACTTCCTACAATTTTAGGAGTGAAAACTGATGTGTATAAAGATGATTATGAAACTCAAAGACAGTTTTCAAATAACTCTATAGCTCACACAATTTATTTTCTCCTTATTCTGATACGATTTAATAAAGACAACATGACTATTAGACACCATGAGGACTTTTCCCCCCATAAGAGAAGTGTTGATTTAATAACAGGACTTTTGACTAAAAAATGTATCTGTATTTCGTAAATCTATATGTATCAGTTCAAAAAGTTTTAAAGGCTACTTAAACATTAAGTGATCACTTTTACTGGGTAAGTTGGGATAGAGAAATTGAGGAATACAGAATTTGGTATTATAAAAAATGGAAACGAAGCATATATTTTGTTACATATATATGTTTAAATAAACATACACAATTGAAGAAACAACTTGTAATACTGGTGACAGAGGTATGGACAGGGGTAAAGACAAAAGTAAGCTGCAAGATATACTTTTCAAGGAAAATGGATATAAAGAACCACAAAAAAGTATCAGGTTTTAACATTTTCTAACTTAATACATACCCTCAATATTTTTTGTAGCAAAACTCTGAGCTGCAGCACCAACTGAGTTAGGGTCAAGTTGCTGGTTCAGGTCTGCTTTTAGAAAAGAATGTGAGCTGGTCCTCCTCAGAGCTGTAGAAGAGACTGTGCTTCGAGAGGACAGAGCAGCATGGTGGCTTTCAGATGAAGAATTTGAGCTCTGAGAAAAACAGCAGGGAAAGGCTGAATCAATAAGCACTATGTTCCTTTATTATTATTCTTCCTTCATCACCACCTTACATTACAAGAAAAACTTGCTCATTCAAATCCAATTCATCCTTTTTAGTCAAGAGGAGAGGCATCTTTTTCTTCAGATTAGACAAAAAACAAATTGTAAATTAGGTAAGAGTTCACCACAGGACAGGATCATTTTTTGATGAGCAGAGCTATGTGGAGGAAGAGACTTTAAAATTTTGCAAATAACACTTACTTCACCTGTTTAAAGGTTAATTTCATTAAAGTGAAAACAAACATAAAAAAACTCTACCACTCAATTAAAACTAACAAAACAATCTCAAGACTTTCAAGGGTCACAGCCACTACCTAAGACTGTTAAGACAAAATTCTAATGCAGAAATCACTTCAGGAGCTTTTTAAAAAATCCTAATACCTGAGCACACCCAAAGATTCTGGGGTATAGTCTGCGTTAAGGAATTTTTGAAAGCTTTTCACATGATACTAAGAGGTAGCCAAGGTTAAGAACCATTGTTCTAATACAAAAAATGACTCAAAACCATTCTTGGAAATTCACTGCAGTGAATTTTAATATACCTTGGAAATGTCTGGGTTCTCTTGAGAAATACCAGAGGATGATGACGATAAATCAGAGTCCGGATGTGGTTCTAAGGGTTTAAAGAGCTGACGATGAAAATTTGGAAAAGTGTGTTCCAATTCTGGAAAGTCAAGGTCAACTGTTGGAACTTAGAGAAAAGAAAAGATAAATTTATTTAATTATTTTACTTTATTATTATTTTTAGGAGGTACCAGAGAGTGAACCCAGGACCTCATACATGTGAAGCAGGTGGCCAACCACCGAGCTATATCCACTCCCTCCCAAGATAATTTTTAAATTTTAAAATAAAGCTAGTACTAAGAACAAGCACAGAAAAGATCATTTTTGGGTAACTCTAATTCAACAAAATTACTTACATTTTTTTCATTATCAGCAGATGCTTTCAAATTAATGATTTGAAAAGTACAAAAAAAAAAAAAAAAAAAAATAGATACTTGTAGTGACCAAAACTTTAACAAATATAAATTTCCATTTCTACTAGCCCCAAAGCCTTATGAGATTAATTAGGAGTAAGGAGACCAAATCTGATCATTGTTTTGAGTTTTGTCATTCTCATTTAGCTCACTTCAGGATCAATGATTTAAAAACAAAAAAACCTCATTACATTGAGTGTCACATGGGGCAGGCATTGCGCACTTTCTCCTTTAATCTCCAACGTACTCTTTCATAGCTTGGAGAATAACCTGACCATGGTCTCCCAGCTAGTAAAGGTCAAACTGGAACTCTAAGCTCTTTTTCTCAATCTGAGCACTACCATCCCAGCCTTCACAGCTAACATCACAATGGAAAAGAAAGATCTGCTAGGTAACTTCAGCTGCAAGCTCTTCAGGCTTGTGCACACCAGATCTCCTCTCTTCTTACATGCCCCCAGTGCTTTCCACGTTTTAATTCTGCTGCAGAATTTTATAAAAACACAAAGCTCAGTCCCTCCTTTAATAAGGACGTAAGGTTAAAAATTAAAAAACAATTTTATATGAAAGTATTTGTTCAAAATAATTTTACCCCGAAAGTCAGTTTTTTCAGGCATCAAATTTGCTTCATTTATGTACTTGTCTATGATCTGCTGAATGTGCATTTGATCAGATGTGAATTCGTCCTCTGCAAACAACAGAGAATGGCGAGTGTCAGGAAGAGCTCAGCCTCTGATAAAGAACTCATGGTGAAGCAACTGTGTAAAACTAAGAGTAGTTGTCTCCTCCTCTTTTCCAGCAGTAGATTCTTATTGGTTAGGGTCCTCTGAAATGACTTTCAAAGCTGAGTTTAATGAAAATATTTGACACTACGTTGCTTTTGATGGCTGGGCACCTCCTATTTTGGTAGAAAGGCACAGCAATATGCCAAGGGGCACACCCTAGAAATGTGCTGAGAGAGTTCCACTGAACAGGAACTGTGACAAGCAAATACTTTTCAAAGTAGAGCTGGGATCCACAAAGCATTGCTCTGGGTCTGCAAGCCTCTGACTTCCAGCCATGCCTGGAATACCACAATGTCCCACAGTTTATCAGGCATGAATAATTTACTTTTGAGATTTAAAGAAACAATTTCCTCCCTACCATGTTGTTAAAAAAAACAATGCTTCCTTCCACCACTGAACTGCAACTCGACTGTTGCTGGTGCTTCAGTTTACCCCATACATTTTGAATGATCTCACCTGGATCTGTAAGGCTCAAATCTGGGTTTTCACAACTTAAAAAGCTCCCAGTAGAAACAGTTACTGAAGACAGTGGCTCATAAGAAATCTCTAGAGCTTTACCCTGAAAATCAAGGCGAACATTACACCACAATATAAGAAATAACATCTAGAAAACAGGATACCTCATTCACCAGTATCAGCAGTTATCAATACTGAGCTCAGGTCAAGTGTAGAAGCCTTCATAATTATAAAAGGTCAGTCATGAAACCTTCTCATCATTGCTCAGAACTGTTTGCCTTTCACACACACACTCACACTCACATACACCCCCAATCTCCTTCACCCACTAGCAATCTCAGTTATCACACATACATGTGCCCACAAGCACGCACAACACCTTTCAAACTACTGCTTCTCAGAACTATAGAGATCATGCATCAGGGGGACAAGAAGGTCTCCTGATGCTCAGATTTGGCTATTTTCATCATTGATCCACTTCAGTTAGGAGCAGATCTCAGATAAGGCAGGTATTAAAGAATATGAAGCCAAATAGCTCTTCAAACATTTTAGCATGCAGTAACAATTTACTAACCTTACAATCTGGCTTCACAGCTGGACTCAGATGTGTACACTGTTCTTTCTCCACAGCATAACTGAATACTCCACAATTCTCAAAAACAGACTCCTTGACCGTGACTGAAAAATGGATTTTAGAATTCCAAATGAAAAAAGAAAGTTTGGTTTAGGACAAATCAAATTTTTAGCACTCGAGCACTAGAGGGCACCATTTCCTGCTTTACTTTCATATACGGCTTATTAGAATTGCCTTAGGAAGCGGACTTGGCCCAATGGATAAGGTGTCCATCTACCACACGGGAAGTCCTGGGTCCAAACCCCAGGCCTCCTTGACCCGTGTGGAGCTGGCCCACGTGCAGCGCTGATGCGCGCAAGGAGTGCCATGCCACGCAGGGGTGTCCCCCGCGTAGGGGAGCCCCATGCACAACGACTGCACCCTGTAAGGAGAGCTGCCCAGTACGAAAGATAGTGCAGCCTGCCCAAGAATGGCGCCACACACACGGAGAACTGACACAGTAAGATGACACAACAAAAAGAAACAGATTCCCCGTGCCGCTGATAAGGATAGAAGCGGTCACAGAAGAACACACAGCGAATGGACAGAGAGCAGACAACTGGGGGGGGAAGGAGAGAGAAATAAATAAATCTTTTTAAAAAAATAAAAGAATTGCCTTATACAAAATTCATTTTATTATTCCTTAAAAACATTTACTAGTAACCATGACACACTTTTTCCTGGAAAACTGTGTTTATTATTATTCTATGAATAAAACCCTTTAAAAAATATTTGTATACTAGGTCTAAGACCCAGAAAAAAGCCAATGTGATGGGAAATACTTTTTTAATTATTTTAAGGGAAGAAGCAAGAATATTCAATAATAAATACATATGATTTCAAATTTAAGAAAATGCCTACAAGAAAAGACAAACACTGATGTGTAATCAGTGGTTGCTTATGAATGCTAGGATAAGGAGTAATTTTTACTTCTTTATACCCTGTAATGCTTCTGAAATTCATGAGTACATATTGCTTTTAATGTAAACTACCATACTGCATAGTTGACATATTAAAACATAAACATTACATGCTCTGTCTCAATATTAACAATTCAAGTATTCTGAGTTGATTTCTCTTATTCCCAAGAGCCAACATTTTTAAGAAAGCTAGCTAAGACATATGGTAGTCTGTGAGCAGTTTATAAAATAGAATGGAATTCTATAAAAATTCCCAGATATAAACTCAAAATTTCTGCCTCATTGTTACCATGACATTATTAAAGGAGACTGTGTACATTAAAAGTATGTTTCTTGGGAAGCAGACCTGGCCCAATGGCTAGGGCGTCCTACTTCAATTTATTCATTTTTTAAAAAATATTACATTAAAAAAATATGAGGTCCCATTCAACCCCACTGCCCCCACCCCCCACTCCCCCCACAGCAACACTCTCTCCCATCATCATGACACATCCACCACACCCGGTAAGTACATCTCTGAGCATCACTGCACCCCATAGTCAATGGTCCACATCATAGCCCACACTCTCCCACGTTCCATCCAGTGGGCCCTGGGGGGATCTACAATGTCCAGTAGTTGTCTGTGAAGCACCACCCAGGACAACTCCAAGTCCCGAAAACGCCTCCCCATCTCATCTCTTCCTCCCACTCCCCACACCCAGCAGCTACCATGGCCACCCTTCCCACACCAATGCCACATTTTCTCTGTGGACATTGGACTGGTTGTGTCCATTGCACATCTATATCAAGTGGGGGCTTAGATTCCACATGGATACTGGATGCAATCCTCCTGCTTTCAGTTGTAGGCACTCTAGGCTCCATGGTGTGGTGGTTGACCTTCTTCAACTCCATGCTAGCTGAGTGGGGTAAGTCCAATAAATCATCTCTCATTCTATTAAGCTATAAATTCAAACTAAGATATCAATTATCCAAGTTAGTTATAGGACAGTTAAAATAAAAAGAAATCTGGTTCAAAGACGTAAACCACTTAGAAATTGCCTAGAACTAAAATAGTACTAAAACTATGCTTTCCAGGGTCAATAAGCAATGTTGCGCATAGGAAATAGCTTGTTGTTTCATATATATGCATAAATTCAAAAGCAAGAAAATTTACATTGGTTGTGTTTGGGTGATAGAAGTGAGAAATTTTTTCCCCTTACAATTCTCTTTATTTTCCAATTATTTAAAAATATACATGAAGCAGCTCCTTTAGAATACCAGACATACAAGCCCAGTCTCCAAGAAAGGTAGCCTGTGTGAACATACTGGTGATTATCATTTCAGATACTTTTATATGCACAGACACATTTTCCCCCTCATTCTTTTAACAACGGTATACAACTACATAGTACCTGTGTGCCATGATGATTCTGTTATCAACAATTACTGAGGTTACTTACCATTCGTCACTATTATAAATTACGCTACAGTAAATATCCTTTGTCCACACATCCTCATGCACAGTAATTCCCCAAACCTTGGGCACTGTAATATAACTTTCAATTTATTTCTCTCTCACCTGCTTCATCGCAATCACCATAGGCATTCTTCTGGGCAACTGGCTGAAGATGACCAAATGGATCACCGTCCAGTGAGCTACCAAGTAAACTTTGTTCTCGGCTTATTGAGACCCTCATGGGGTCTCTATCTTGATAAAATTCTGTTTTACCTAGAAAGAAAAAGAATTGACTCATCAGATTTCCACTTAGGTTTCTAGAGCTAGCTAAAACTAAAATGGCAATTTAAATTATGAGCAAAAAGCTAAACTCTTAAAACTTTTCGATCTGTGTAAGAAGAATCTTTGACAGTCAAGCCTTTAAATTATTTTACTTCAATTTTACTTAGTTTTTAATGATACTCCTTCTTACCAATACTAAATTATACTTCAGTATTGACTAACCACAGGAAAAATGTATGGAGAACTTAGAATGTATTTACAATGGCTTATATAAGACTTTAAATAAATAAGAATTTAAAAAACATAGGAGTTCTAAGAATTTATGATAAGCTAATAGTATAATAAGGAGTAATACCCACAGATAACCACAATTAATCTGTGGGTAGCATATCAGGACAGGAGTCTTCAGAGAGGAGCTATAACTGGGAGGGCCAAAGAGAGGTACAGGGTCTCCAAGGTTTTCCAGACTTGTCCTCAAGTGGGTATGCTGACTTTGTGATAAATCACTAAAAATCAACACTTCATGACTGCACTTCTCTAAATGTAATACTTTGATATAAAAATGAAAAGAACTAAGCAAACAGGCTAAGGGTTTGGAAATACCCAAAGAAACAAGATAATTTACTATGCAGAACTCCAGAAAAACCTGGGAATTAAAGGCCTGAGGTATGAAAAAGGCAGACAAGAGCCAGAGAACTGAAAACAGGAAAAACATATAAAAACATGCAGTTAGAATAGTTAAGATTCCTCCTCTCCCCAGATCCCTGTCCTCCAACAACTCTGAAGATTTATTCTCTGGAGAAATTCTCTAAATTCAGGGGCTTCAGGCAGAAAAAGGAAACAAGGGTGGAAGGGGCAGTGAGATGTCGTAAGGAGGCCAGGGGTACTGAAGGAAGGTGTGTCCTCCATGCTGAGACACGGGCCCCATAGACTTGAGGATCCTGGAGAAAACCAAACGCCAAGTGCCTCAGGGAAAAGACCACTGATACTAAGTCAAGGGTCTCCATTAAAACACCACTCTTTCCAATGAGATCTAACACTAAATAGGGCCAGCCATACAAAGAACTTCCAGTTAATCTTTATAGGGTCCTAGTCAAATAGGCAAAATAATATAGCAAAGCCTTCAAAACCTAAGTCAGAAACAAAAACAAACAAAAGAACTCAAATAATGCAGATACCAAAGAAAGTATAAAAATAAAACCCCAAAACTATAAAAATTCGAAGAAAATAACATTTTGCATCCATAAAACAGCAGGATGCCATGAAAAAGGAAAACAAACAGAAAAAGATCAAGATTTAGAAACTACAATTTGATATTCAAAATAAAAATTCAGAACAAAGTTAGGAAAAAAGTTAAAAAAATTACCCAGAAAGCAGAACCAGAAGGAAAATGAACAGGGAGAGAAAAGAAAATTGGAAGACCAACACAGATCAGTGCTTTTTTTTTTAAATTTAGATTTCTTTATTCTCCCCCACCCCGTCCCCTGTCGCTTTGCGCTCGCTGTCTGCTCTGCCTCCATTCACTGTGTGTTCCTCTGTGTCTGCCTGTCTTCTCTTTAGGTGGCACTGGGAACCAATCCCGGGACCTTCCGGAGTAGGAGAGGTGTGCAATTTCTTACGCCACCTCAGCTCCCTGGTCTGCTGCGTCTCTTATTGTCTCTCCTCTGTGTCTCTTTTTGTTGTATCATCTTGCTGCGCCAGTTCTCCCTAAGGGCCAGTTCTCTGTGAGGGCCAGCACTCCTGCACGGGCCAGCTTCCCTTCACCAGGAGGCCCCGGAAACTGAACCCTGGACCTCCTATATGGCAGATGGTAGCACAATCACTTGAGCCACATCTGCTTCTTAATCTTTTTAAATCATCAACGCCTAAAGGAGCCTTTTTTAGGCATTTCCCCCCTAACTGCCCTCTATCTCTATGAAATTTTAATAACTACAGGTAAACTGTATATCGTGCATTGCACAAAAAAAGATTAAGACTTTTTTTCACTTCCCCAAGAACCAATTTTCACCTGAGTAATATTATCTTCATTAAGAATATATTCTTTAGATGGTCCAACTTCCAACTAAAAGGTTTTTACACAGAGAAAATGAAGATGAAATTAAAAAAGAAAATAGAAGAACATTTCCCACAACTGAGGGGTGTTCACTGTCAAGTGTCCAGCATAATGAATGCCAAAAGGCACACACCAAGGTTAAGTCATCAAGAAGACTTCAAAACACCCAAGATTAAAGAGATTATTCTGAAATCTTCCAAATCAGAAAAGAGAGCTCAAGATAAGTGAAGAATGAAAGCTGTAAGGGAAAGAAGAAAAAACTAAGTTACATGCTAAAGAAACACGTTTATTAGGCAGGAAGGAAAAAGGAAGCAGAGGGAAGTAAGGGTGTCAGAATATAGGATACTGAAAAATTTTGACTACAGCCTACTGTTTTACCATATACAAGATAAAATGGTTACGCCATATGCTTCATTTCTTTAAGTCCAAATTTTAAATACTGTTTACATAAATAATTCCTTTCATGGATAGTCACAGCTAAAGTTTCTTTAACAAAAAAATTTCACATCTTGAAAAAATGTAGAAAACCGGCAAACCATAAAAAATCAAATTTTATCAAACCATCTACTTACCTGGTATAGAAGTTTTCCCACTTCCTGGTGATTCTACTTCTTGAATAGCACTAAGTTCGTGCTGGTTCAAGTCTAATCCACATTTAACCTTTGCTAGAGGTGGCTTGGAGGATCTCCTACCCAGATGCTCACCTATCAAGTCAAGGGACAACGTTAGGCAAGGTTAAACATATTAACATACTACAAAGTTTCCTTCAGCCACCAAGCTGAAGGGAGTGAAAGCAATGAAACTCAGAAGAATAATTACAATAAAATACAACAAGTGGTCCTACCACTCTGTGTGGCTGCATCTCCTGAAAGCAGCTGATTATCATCAGAGCTGCTCCCATCTGCATGCCTAATGCCTTCCTGGGCATCTTGTGCTGGGTCTTCGAGATGAGGAAACCACTCTCTGAGCTGCTCCATCTTCTGGGTTCTTATGTCATTTTCCACTTTGGGCTTACATGTCTGAAAAAGCAGGCAGGTAAGAGTGGGGGATGACACTTCCTTCCTAAGGGAGATACAAAGAGCTCATCAATTATACTACTGCAACTTTATCTGAGATATGCTTCCAGTACTGGAAGGGAATATTTACAATGAAAAATATAAGCATTCCCAGCCCCAGACCTTTCAATAAGAGATTATACTTGAGTATCTGCCTCTGCTTTTCTTTGCCATTACTTTTCCTTCCATCCAGCCAATCTCCAGAAGACCCAACTCAAGCTTCTTCTAAATATCAAAGGAAAATACACTCTTAATGGAAATGATGATTATCTTGAGTATGTGCTAGGTTTCTCTTGGCACCTCAATTACAACCAGCAGCTCCAGCTCTCCACCAGCCTAAGAACATGCTGGTTTTACCACAAGCCTCAGATAATATTGTCACTCAAGAGAAAGATGGTAATTATTTTAATTCATACACAAATGTCAACAAGCCCTGGTACTGCATAAGTTAGTTCTACTAACTAGTTATTTTGCAACTTTAATCTTATGGTAAACTCAAAACCCCTTATAACAAAATTTCAAATGACAGTCTTTAATGGTGTTTGAATGTGGTTGTAACAAACTACTGGCTGAAATTAGTAGGTTATTTAATTGTGCTTCAAAAACCTCAACCTCAAAAATCATGTGAGTAAATAAATTTCTATGTTTTAATTTCCACATTGTTTATAGAAGAAAACTAAAGCAGTTAAGGTTAATTCAATTATCCTCAATAATTTAAAATCTGACCTAGACTTAGCATTAAATCTAATATTTAGCTCATGTGAGTCAGGTTATCTCCCCTCCATTGTCTAGTTCTTAGATTTTCAAATTTAAAACATACCTGATTATCTTTAAAGAAAGCCTTCAAAGTCTCTTGATGTTTCTGTATTTGTTGCTGCAAAGATGTTTGTCTCTGTACTAGCAATTCTTTTTGGGCTCTTTGGCCATAATGCAGAACTTTTCTTTGTAGATCCAACTGCTTCTGAAATCCAAAGTTATCTTGCTGAGCTAAGATAGGCTGTGAGAAACTAAAAAATCTATCTTGAACACGTGAGGTAGAATCAATGAAGGGAGGTATATGCTCATTCTCAGATGAATATAATTCACATATACTTTCAGATTTAGCTTCAGCAAAAGGGAATGGAAAAAAAAAATGCTCTGTTTCCTTGTGTAGAAACAAAGAGGGATCAGCATCTTTGGAAGAGTCACTTTTGTTTAATTTACTTGGTTTGTTTAAAAGCATTTCTTCCTGGGCTTTCTCATTAGAACTTACCACTTCCCTTTGGAAGTCCGATTGTTCTTTAAGTGCTGTCAAACTATCTTGCTGAGCAAGAATGGGCTGTGATAACCTCAAAAGACCACCCTGTGACCCTGGCATCTCAGGATGACTTGAAGGAATACCCTTACTCTTGGTTGAGAAAGGTTCTTGAGTTCTTTCAGAATTAGCAATAGGCAATGGTATCCGGAGTAAGAAGGAAGAGCTAATTTTCTCAGGTGATACCCTTTTTTCCAACTTACATAATCTTTGCAAAATCAATTCTTCTTGGACTTCCTGACTAGATCGAATGGCTTTCCTTTGTATATCTAACTGCTCCTGAAGTGCCTTTAAGTCACGACAGTGAGGCTGGATAAACTGATCAGATGATATCTTTTCCTCAAATTCACATTGTCTTGGCAAAACCAATTCTTTTTCAGTTTTTTCGCTAGAACCAAGGGCATTTGTCCGTGCATGCAAGTGTTCCTGAAATGTAATTGAATTATCTTGTTGAGGTAAAACAGATTGTGATAATCCCCAAAGTCTATCAGGCAATCTTGGTATTTCAGAATAATGTGAGGAGACTCTATTATCATTCTTAGTTGTAAAAGGTTCTTCAATTCTTTCAGATTCAGTAAGAGGTAGCGAGGCAAACGAATGTTGTGCTACTAAGGGTAAGAAGGAAGAGGTGCCAACATGCTCAGGAGATATTCTCTCCTTCCATTCCCTCTGTTTATGTAAAAGTAATTCTTCCTGTGCTTCTCGTCTAGACTGAATGATGGCTTCCCTCTGCATAGCTAAGTGTTCCTGAAGGGCCTTCAAATTATCTTGTTGAGGACAGATACACTGTGATATTCTCAAAAGCCTATCCTGCAATTGTGGAATCTGAAAATAGCTTGAAGGTATTTTACTATCACTCTCTATTGAAAAAGGTTCCTGGATTGTACCAGCAGAAGGTAATGAAGTAAAAGAAAGCTGTTCTAACCGGGGTATAAATGAAGAGGAGGCAGTTCGTTCAGAAGATAAATTTTCTTGGGGTTTCTGGCTAAAATGAAGAACCTTTTTCTCTGTGTCTAATCTTTCTTGGCGTCTATCCAAACGGCCCTGTAGAGGTAGTGTATGTTCAGAAAATCTTAAAAGGCTCTCTTGAAATCTTGAGTTCTTAGAATGGCTTAAGGGAACTGTATTTTCACTCTTGATTGACATCAATTCCTGTAATGCTTCAGATTTAGCTCCCTGGGAAAGGGAGGAAGAGGGGCCAGTCTGTTCAGAAGAAATTATTTTTTCCAATTCACATTGTTTGTCTACAAATTCTTGAGTTTCCTGTTTGGCACCAAACATTACCTTCTGTATGTGTGACTGTTCCTGGAGCACTGTCAGGTTTTCTTGCTGTGGTAAGCTATGATGTGGAAAACCAAGAGACTTATTCTGAAATGTCGGGATTACCAAATGACTTGAGGGAACTGTATCCTCCTTATCAGACAAATAAAGTTTCTGAATCCTTCTAGGCTCAGCTTTAATAGACGTTTGCGGAGCAACAGAACATTGAGCGGCCACTGCTGAGGATGAAGAACCCATCTGCTCAGACTTATTGTCCCCCAAATCCTTTTGTCCATATAAAAGTAATTCTACCTGGGCTTCATGCCTAGCCTGAAGAGTATCCTGCAGTGCAATCAGCGGTTCCTGAAGTAAATGTAAACTCTCATGCAGAGGTAAAAACTGCTGTTGGAAACTCAAAGACCTATCCTGGGACTTGGGGATCTCAGATTGACTTGAGAGGATCCCTTCCTCACTCTTAGGTGAACAATGTTCCTGGACTTTTCCAGATTTAATTTCAGCAGAAGGTGATGAAGTATCCTGAGCTACTTGAGAAGGGACAGAAGAGGGTTCAGCTTGCAAAGAAGATACTCTTCTATCCAATTCTTTCTGTTCTGGTACAACGAATACTTCCTGGGCTCCCTGCCTAGAGTGAAGGCTGTCCCTCTGAATATTCAACTGTTCTTGGGGAAATTTAACATTATCTTCTTGTGCTAAGATAGGCTGTGAAACACTCAAAAGCCTATTCTGAAATTGTGGGACCATAAGATGGCCTGAGGAAACAGCAGTTTCCTCCTTGGTTGGAGAAGACTCATGGATTCTCCCCAGTTCAGCTTCAGCAGAAGGCAGTGAAGCTACCAAAGGAAGGAATAAAGAGAGCCCAATTTGCTCTTCCAATTCTTTCTGTTTGCACATAAGCAACTGTTCCTGAGCTTCCTGTCTGGTCTGAAGAACTTCCCTTTGTAGGTCCAACTCTTCTTGGAGAGTCTTTAAATTACTTTGCTCAGCCCCAACTTGCTGTGAGGATGGAAAAGACCTACCGTGCATTTGGCTGACCCCAGAATGGCAAAAGGAAATTGGACTTTTTTTCCTGGCTGAAAAGGGTTCCTGGGTTCCTCCAGACTCAGTTTTAGCAGGCAGAGAACTAAAAGAATGCTCAGCTGCCAGGGGTAGAAATGACAAGGGTTCAGTCAGCTTAGAAGACATACTTTCCCCGTTTTCTAAGAACATCCGTTGGGAGTCTATAGTTTGAAAAGCTGTTACCCTAGGTGTTTGAGGTATTTTTTTAGCATCTTCAAATCTTAGTAGCCTGTCATGTGACAAAGCCCTTGAAAGTCTATAAGAATCTTCAGGGACCAATTTATAGTCTCTCTGTTGTGTTTCAGTCTGTGAGAATAGCCTTAGATGCCCTTGTAATTCTAAAGACTGCTTAGCTAAAACATCTGAAGTGCTTATTACTTCTGTTGTTTCCATTTGTCTTTGTGGAAAGAGATTCTGTTTTGGTACCTGAAAATGATCCTGTTCTAATTTGGAGATCTGTATGGGTTGATATTTGTTGGGATGCAACTTGGGTCTCTCACTGTGATTCCAATGCTCTGATGTAACATTGGGTCTCTCAGATTTCTGCGGTGGTACTGATAAAACAGAATGAGATGTCAATGATGTAGCTAACATGGATGGGTACCTTTCTTTTAGCATAGACTGATATTCATGTAATTGTTTCCTGGCAGTTTCAACAGATTGTCTGTGTAACCTACCAAAACAAACAAACAAAAATTACTTGTCATATATGAAAAAAACAAAATCCCCCACATCTTCAAGTGTCTATACATTAAATTTAACAAAAAGCAAACTACAGTTGGTCATTATCGTGGTGGAAAAGGAACAATTCTCACCCACCATCCTTTGAGAAATTTATATGCCATGGTCTGAAGGGAATCCCAGTAAGATCCTCAAATACCCCAGATAATAAAACCCTGAAGATGTGGCTACACACAATCAAATATAAATTGTACCCTAGGTAATACCTGTTTTGCTCTAAAAGCTGATGTTGATAGTTACGAATCATCTGCCTATGACTTTCTTCATCAGAAATTATGGCACATGATGCTGAAACAATGCCAACCTGATAAAAGACAAAGCTACTAATTAAAAGGCAAATTCAGAAACAAGTACTAAAGTATATCATACAAACACTGAAGTTCTAAAATTTTAAACTTCATGTAGCTTTATGTTTGAAGACAAGACTGACACTTCCCATTATAAAGAAATGGAGTAAATCACTGTTCTCCTTTAGTGCCAAGTCCAAAAGTTCAACATATATATTACATACAAATCATAATCATATCTACTGGAATCCTGTAGAAACTGAAAGATGAAAGCCATTAGGTTGATGCAAACTTATTTTTATACATGTATATTAAAAGGAAAAAATGACCAATTAAGATTTAGAAAGGCTAACTTTTCTAAATGCTAGATTGCTCAATTTTTCTCTTTCCCCCGGCCCCTGCCAATGAACTTTGTAGGGATGAGATTTCTTGCATCCTACCTGAGGCTGTTGAGTGTTTTTTCTTTTTTCTTCTTCCAGATGAGCCCTGAAGCAGTCAGTTTCTAATCTTAACTTTTGTTGTTCAATTTGTTCAAGTAATTCTAACTGCTTTTGCTTCTGCTCTTCTATTTCCATTATCTATGTAATAAAAATACTACTGATCATTCAACAACAAATTCATACAAAAGAAAAGTTGACATGTATTACAATAAACAGAACTATCTTTCATTACCAAAAGAACCAATTACCCAAGAAGTAAGTAATGAGCTTTCATCTCAAAAGTATCTGGATATTAAGGCAAATTTCACTGGCCAAACAAAATTAAGAGTACCTACCTGAAGAAAGAAACCTTTAAAAAAAAAAATAAAATTTCATAATTACCTGTTTCTGCCTTGCTGATATTCTAATTTTGGTTGTTTCCTCTTGAGGATGAAGTAGAAGAACTAAACTCTGAGCAACAACTGAGGTTGGCTGAGTCTCATTTATTTCTAAGAGAATCCCCAAAACAAAAATTAGTTTCAACAATTTAGAATTTTGACACTACTATAATGCCCTTTCATTCATATACATATAATTTTATTAGGAAAAAGATGTGAAGAGTTAAGCAAGTTTGTGCATGTGATTAAAAAGCAATACCTTGTTCCTTTCCAGAGTCTATACTGCATGAAAGTGGTTTATCTTCACTGGTAAGTGGTCCAGACTCAATGGTTAGTATATCACTTTCAGTAACTGTAAAATAGATACCATTGTTATTATGAACATAGTTAGTAAGACAAAACAACAAAACCAAAATGTGCTTTCAGATTAATAATTGTGGTCCACCTGAATGTCTCAGTCAAGACCCAGTCACTTTCCTGATGATCAGATTATCATCTATTAGATCCAAGCCCAATACAAGAACACAGATGGAAGATAAAAGTGTGAACAAAAAGGAAGCAAAGAAAAATTGATAGTATGCTGACAGGATCACAAACATGATGTAAAAGCATAAAATACAGAACAAACAAGGTACAGAAGCTGAAAAAGACAAGCTAAAGAAATGTCAACATATCTTTGACATATTTAGATACTAGGGATTTTATTATTTTTGAAACCTGAGCAGAGAAGGAAGTTAAAGCATCTTAAAGCAACTTACTCTGATAAAATCAGGATTGCCAGAAATTCCACATTAAACATTTATTCCCTCACTCACTTATCCATTTAAGTGCTAATTATGAGCTAAAAGCTGAAAATGCAGAGGTGAACAAGAATAGACCTCAAACAATAACAGAAAGAATGTTGTATTCCCATCCTGGGGAACTCTCTAACAGAACTGCAAGAATCTCTTGAGTACATGGGCAGTGCCTAGGGAAGGACAGACCATTAACACCAGCCCTTGATACTGATGGTTGTACTTAGGAACCTTTGCTTATGAAATTGAAACTTAGCCTAGTATTATATATTGCCTAAGAGTTACCTCCTGAAAGCCCCCTTGTTGCTCACGTGGCCTCTCTCTAAGCCAAACTCAGCATATAAATATACTACCTTCCCCCCAGCATGGGGCATGATTCTCAGGGATAAGCCTCCCTGGCAATGAGGGACTATTACCAAGTACCAACTAGCAACGCATCTAGAAAAAGACCTTGACCAAAAGGGGGAAATATTAAATACAAATGAATTTTTATGGCTAAGAGATTTCAAAGTGAGTTGGGAGGTCATGCCAGAGGTTACCCTTATTCGCATCTCTGCAGGACCTCACTGATGGCCACAGGAAGCAATGCCTCAAACATTGGGGCTCCTGAGGGCTTTAGAGAAATCTAGACATATAGGCAGGGCAGACAATCTCAGCAATTTGGCACCCTGTCAATGGGCCTCACTTTGAAATATATGCTCCCCAATGTAACAGTGTTAGACTCATTTACAATTACCCTACACATGGCTCTTCTGCCCCTTTTATTTGAACCTAAAATTAGCACTGTATGTTAAATATGTGTCCCAGAGACTTAAACTTTGGGCTGTTCATGTTGGTTGAGCCTTTAATCTCAACAGGGTTGTACACATACTCTCCGGTTCATCGGACTTGCCTAGGACAACAAACAAAAGGATGACTTATGGACAACGCCCATTCCAAAAAACAAAGAGTATCTACAATGGCAAGCAAGACAGTTCCATCCATCGCACCCCATGGGATCTAAGCTCCCTCTCAATCAGAAACAATGGGCATCACCATCCCAAAATCCTCAAGAACAAACATAACAGGGGAATGGAAGTATGGAATAAAGTTGACTTATTCTAGCAACGGAAGAGCTTATAACATTGATATAAAGGCAGTGGCTACCAGAGGTTCTGAGGGGAGAAAGAGAGAAGAACAGGTATAACATGGGGGAATTTTTGGCACATTGGAATTGTCCTGTGGAACACTGCAATGATGGATTCCAGCAGTTACACATTTTGTCAAAACTTGTAAAATTGTGTGGGGCAAAGTGTAAAACGTAATGTATAGACCATGATTAGTAGTAAAGCTTCAATGTGTTCACCAATGGTAACAAATGTACCACACTACTGAAAGATGTTGTTAATGTGGGAAAGTGTAGGAGGCATAGAGGGTGGGGTATATGGGAATTCCCTATATTTTTGATGTATCATTTATGTAATCTAAAGCTTCTTTAAAAATAAAAATAAATTTTAAAAAAGTTAAGTTAAAGAAAAAAAAAAAGACCTCAAGGAGGTTTTATAGTTTGAGTGGGGGAAGGAAACTCATGTAATTATTCTTCCCAAAATTATGTTATCAGAAATTGCACTAAATACACAGTATATAACTTCTGGAAATGTAATATTTAATAGTCTATTTTTTTAAGTTTTTAAAACTAATAAAGAAACCAAATCTCTAGTGGGAATGGGAAATAAAATAAAAAACAATCAAAATAAAATAAAAACACAAAATAAAAAATAATCGAAAGCGATCAGTGGGGAGTGGATGTGACTCAAGCAGTTGAATACCTGCCTCCCACATGGGAGGTCCCAGGCTCCATTCCCAGGGCCTCCTTAAAAACAATAACAACAACAAGAACAAAAGAAAAAGCAAACAAATGAAAAAGCCAAATCAGGGAAGCCAACGTGGCTCAGTGGTTGAGTGCCAGCTTCCCACACACGAGGTTATGGGTTTGATCCCCGGCCCTGGTATACTGAAAAAAAACAAAACAAACCAAAAAACTCTTAGTAACTTCATATCCTTGGATTCAGGAATTCTTTCAAGAAAGCATCTTAAAAACAAAAAAAGTGCATCTTAATAGAGTAGTGGGCAAAAAAAGACTTTGCTAAAAGGATTCTCATTGTAGCACAAGAAGTAGGAAGAAAAAAATGGGAACAGTCAACAACAGGGAACTCATTAATTTTGGTTCACTGATTACCCTAGAATTTTATATATATAATAATAATAATACATTGAAAGTGGTCTGGAAAGAGATTCACAGAGGTTTTGAACATTTGTTGCCTTTAAGTATTAGGATTATGGGCCTTACACTTTTTCCTTCCTTTTGACTAGCATTCTTTTTGTTTTCCAGGAATAAACATATTTCTGAACAATTTTAAGGGGTTTATGTTCTATAAAATGAGACTACTGGAGAGAATACCTTGTTCCTTTCCAGGTAATAATGTTCTCTCTTCACTGGCAATTGTTTCTGATTGAATTGGTGTTTTACGCTCCATTTCATCAACAGCTGTGATCACTTCACTTTCATCTGCAGACATGGATTTAATTGCCCGGAGAGATATTTGGCTTCGGATCTTATTTAACAATTTTTTAAAAAGAATTTTTGAAGGAACCTGTTGGGTCTTCATTGTCAAGGGAACTAAAAGAAAAGGAAAAAAAAACCTTATTCACCACTTACCATATACTAGGCAAATTGTTCTATATTTTTATTTAGTTATCACTAAAACCACTATTTAAAACAAAACACAACTTTATTTCCCTGAATATTTATAATTGTGCAGTATACACAACAATGCTATTTGACTATAGTAACAATTTTATAACCAGGAATAGCTTTTTTCAACTTAAATTTAAATAGTAAAGATACAAAACTCAACTATTTCCCAACAATATGCAAGCAGCACAACTTTCAAGCCTTTAAAAAAACCCTGAGGTTAATTTTGTTTGCTAAATGATGGCAAAGTGCATACTTCCTAATTAATTTGTCGATAAGTATTTGAAATATGTGCTGTAAGGTTCCATACTCTATTCTAGAGAAGGGTCCCAACATGATGGCTCTGTACTTGTTAACAGCCTACAGAAGAAAGCATTACTAGATAAAACCTTAAGAGCAATTCAATTACTCCTAAATTGGTCTTGGTACAGAGGAAAAAAATTTCCCCTATCTTCATAAAGAGACTCCGTCAATTACAAAAACGCTGTAGTTGTTTTTTAGCACATTCCTCAAATGGGTGATAGGACAATGCCCAAAACGCTGAGCACCACAGTGACCTTCCATGTGCGTCTGGACAGCAGGGTGGGCAAAGGAGACAGGCTGGGGTCTCCAGCCAACAAGTCTAACAGGAGATCTGTAAAGCTGGAACCCCAAAGGGCTATACCCTCAGTGTAGGGTGAAATCAATCCATTTGTGCAGAAGATAAGAAAAAGTCAGCTTTCTTATTTTGACCAGGGAGCTAGGCAGAAAGGGAAATTTTTAAAAAGCTCTTAGGAACACCTAACCACAGAGTAAGCTCATGAAGTTTGTAAACCAAATTCATTCTACTTGTATGTCCAAAAAATATCTCAAGTAGAGAATTTACTTTTAGAAAGTGGTCTTATATTGAAATTGATAGCACTGACTGGCAGAAGGAAATACAAATCCTCTCTAGTGGAACTTGACTTGACTTAGGCCTCACAGAATTCCCACAAATGGAATTCCAAGAAACAAGCTCAGTTAAAATCACAAATTATACAACAAAATCAGATACCATGTGCAAGTGCCAGAAGAACTCACAGCACAATCACATATGCAAGAACTTCGATATTAGAATAGACAATATAAAATGAATGTTTAATGTTTTAAAACATGGCAGACTTAAAAAGCACGTAACAAGATATATGTTATACACACACACACACACAACCAAGTAGGTTTTTTTCGTCTGTTATTTTTAGGAGATACCAGCAACTGAACCCAGGACCTCGTATATGGGAAGTAGGCAACTACTTGAGCTACATCTACTCTAGCTTCTAGAATTGAAAAATATATTTTAAAAAATTAAAACCCAATGGATAGGTTAAGGAGATAAGACTCAACTGAAGGGAAAATTAGTAAATCTGGAAGATAACTTATTATCCAGAATGTAGCTTAGAGATAGAGATATTAGTAACAAACATTAAAGATAAATTAAGACATTAAAAGGATTCAAGTAAGGTCTAAAATTCATTTAAATAAAGTTAGAGAAGGATATAACAACAAGAATCAGAAGTGGCCATATTAGATGACATATTTTCCAGGATTGTTAAAAGATACCCTGTAGCTACAACACAGGTTCTTCAGTTCAATACAGTTCCTACCTGGCCAGCTCTTCTTGAGAAAAATAAAAGTTGATCCTACATACACATTACTTTTGGGTAATTTGGACCGAAGAGAGTTTGAGGTTAGCTATTTTAACAAATATGGGGAATGCAAATGTTCTGTATATGCTGATTAAGAACAAATATACATGTTTTAACCATCATCTAAGATGGAGGTAGGACATACTTTTTTTTTAATTCTGCAGAAAGCTTTATTATTTACACTTGGTTCCTGGCATGTTAGAGGCTGCAAAGTAGTAGGTTAAAAAGATGCCTTCTGTCCTAAAGAAACAAAGATGAACAGATACAGCAAGTGCAAACAAGAGGGTGGGGAGAAATAAAAATAAAAAATAAAAAAGCCTCCTGGATGGAAAATGCAGAGGGGGCCCCAAAGACCGCTGGGACTTGGAGGCTCCTTGCCGTGCTTGAGGGTGAGCCTTTCAAAGCGATGCTCACCCAGCTGACCGTGTGGAGGAGCCTCCTCACAGTGAAAGGGGTCCCCTTCTTCCACATGTACACATGCTGAGGGGAGAAAATGCCAAGGCAGATCTAATAGTTGGGTCTACAAACCACTAGGAGTGGGTCTGGGGCTCTCACTGATTCCTGGGAAAGTGCCTGACACAGCCCTCGCAGCTAATCTAACCCCCAAATTGCTAGGGGTTCTCTAAAAACAGATCAGTTCGTGTCAATTCACAGTTTGAGCCAAACTCCCTTGTATGGCTTTAAGGACATATAAACTGATTTCAACCTCCCTTTCCTACCTTGTAACTCAACTTTTTTTCTTCATTAAAGAAACATTATTAAGCGCCTATGATGTGCCATGTATTCTATAATATCTTCCAGAGATGGTAGGTGATGAGAACCAGAATCCGTATTTTACAAGTAAACTAACTGAAGTTCAAGCATCCCACAGTAGATCAGGGGGTGGACACAAAGTCTGGCTAAACTCAAGGCCGCACTCTTGCTGCTCGGCTGGGTGAATCCCACTGCTGACTGCTTGACCACTTCACTGTCCATTTCAAATCCATAGTGAGCACGCAGTAAAAAGTATAGCTTTTCCTTTCCCCACATCTATGATGTCAAAACGAGGCACATAATAAAAATCCCGAACAACAGTGCCTCTAACACACGAGACCAACATGAACTGGTTTTATGGAATCTCCTGCTACTGTGTTATATTGGAGGGAAAGACAGTGAGCAATGGTTATGGCCTTATCTTGGTTCTTCTCAATATTTCACTTCATTTTTTTATCTTGCCAAATTGTCTAAGGTAGGAAGCTAAAAGATAAGATGATGGAAGAAAGGGATATTTCAGAAATCATAAGACACTCATATTCAGGTGGTTTGGCTCAATGATATATTTCAAAGTTTTATCAAGGATAAATCAAACAGAAAATACCCATGACCTGATGATACAGCTATTATACTTTCCAAATCATCTAGTGTAACACAGATTTCTTTGCTGCTCTAACTGGAAAGGGCACTGTGATCATATAGTAATAGCTATTAAGCATGCTGTATGCTTGCTAGTTTATGCTATCTCTTATGGCTCAATTCTTATTCATCCTTAACACTGAGCTCAATTATCAATTTCTGTCACATTATTGCTCCCAGGTCAATTTGTTGCACTCTTTTTTTTTCATCAGTTACACATCTTTACATAAAAAATTTATAATGCATTATTTTAACTTTATTTAGTATATTTAGTAATTGAAAATATAAACAAAAACTAAAAAAAACCCCACAATTGAACAAAAACATCCATTTCTCAAATGCACTGGATACATATAAATTTTTTTTAAAATCATACAATATGTTACACAATATATTTGGTTCATAGACATATAATCATACAGTATTTGTCCTTTTGTGTCTGGCTTGCTTTGCTCAACATAATATCCTCCAGGTTCATCCATGCTGTCATATGCTTTACGACTTCATTGCTTCTTATAACTGCATAATATTCCAGTGTGCGAATACATCACAGTTTGTTTATCCATTCATCGGTTGATGGGACACATGGGTTGTTTCCAACTTTTGGCTATCATGAATAATGCCGCCATGAACACTGGTGTGCAGATGTCTGTTCGTGTCACTGCTCTCAGTTCCTCTGGATATACACCCAGTAGTGGTATTGCAGGGTTACGTGGCAAGTCTATATTCAACTTCTTTAGAGACTGCCAAACAGTCCTCCACAGTGGCTATACCATTCTGCATTCCCACCAACAGTGAATAAGTGTTCCTCTCTCTCTACATCCTCTCCATCACTTGTAGTTCTTTTTAATAGTGGCCATTCTGATAGGTGGGAAATATCTCACTGTAGTTTTGATTTGCATTTCCCTAGTGAATAGTGATGTTGAATATTTCTTCATGTGGTTTTTTTGCCATTTATATTTTTCTTTGGACAAATATCTATTCAAGTCTTTTGCCCATTTTTCAATTGGGTTGTTTGTCTTTTTTAGTTGTAACAGCTCTTTATATATCCTAGATAGTAAACCTTTATCAGATACATGATGTGTAAATATTTTCTCCCATTGAGTTGGCTGCCTTTTCACCCTTTTGACAAAACCCCACTTATCTATTTTTTTCTTTTGTTGCATGTGCTTTGGGTTTAAGGTCCGAGAAACCACCACCTACTACAAGTTCTTGAAGTTATTTCTTTACATTTTCTTCTAGTACTTTTATGGTCCTGGCTTTCATATTTAGGTCTTTGATCCATTTTGAGTTGATTCTTCTATAAGGAGTTAGAAAGGGGTCCTCCTTCATTCTTTTGATTATAGATATCCAGTTTTTCCAGCACCATTTGTTGAAGACTGTTTTGTCCCATTAACTTGGTAGGTTTGTAAAAAATCAGCTGACTGTACAGATGGTTTATTTCTGGATTCTCAATTCTATTCCACTGGTCGATGTGTCTATCTTTATACCAGTACCATGCTGCTTTGACCACTGTAGCTTCGTAATGTTTCAAGGTCAGGCAGTGAAATTCTTCCCACATCATTCTACTTTTTTAGAATGTTTTTGGATATTCGGGGCACTTTCTCTTCCAAATGAACTTGGTAATTGCCTTTTCTAATTCTGTATAGTAAGCTGTTGAGATTTTGATTGGTATTACATTGAACCTATAAATCAGTTTGGGTAAGACTGACATCTCCACGATATTTATTCTTCCAATCCACGAACACAGAATGTCTTTCCATTTTTTAGGTCTTTTAAAATTTCTTTTAGCAGTGTTTTTGTAGTTTTCTGCATACAGATCCTGTACTTATTTGGTTAATTCCTAGGTATTTGAGTCTTTTTGTTGCAATTGAAAATGTAATGTTCCCCCATTTCCTCCTCAGATTGTTCAGTACTAGATTACAAAAACATTACTGATTTTTGCATAATCTTGTATCCTGCCACTTTGCTGAACTCATTAGCTCAAGCAGCTTTGTTGTGAATATGTCAGAATTTTCTAAGTACAGGATCATGTCATCCACAAACAGTGATAGTTTTACCTCCTCTTTTTCTACTTGGACACCTTTTTTTCCTTGTCTAATTGCCCTGCCTAGAACTTCCAGCACAATACTGAATAATGGTGACGGCAGGCATCCCTGTCTTGTTCCCGATCTTAGAGGGAAAGTTTTCAACCTTTCCCCATTGAGTGCAATGTTGGCTGTGGGTTTTTCATATATGTCTTTTATCATATTGAGGAATTTCCTTTCTATTTCTATTTTTTGAAGTGTTTTTATCAAGAAAGGATAATGGATTTTGTTGAATGCCTTTTCTCTGTAGATTGAGATAATCACATGCTTTTTTTCCCTTCAATTTGTTAACGTGGTATATTATGTTGATTTTCTTGTGTTGAACTGTTCATTTCTATTTGTGAATATTTTAAACTTCCCTTCGTATCTGAAGGACAATTTTATTCAATAAAGAATTCTAGGCTGGCATTTTTTTGCTTTCCATATCCTAATTGTATTATACCACTATCTTCTCTCCTCCATGGTTTCTGATGAGAAATCTGCAGAAAGTCTTACTAGGAGACCCTTGTATGTGATGGCTTGCTTCTCCCTTGCTGTTCTCAGAATCTTCTCTTTATCTTTGACGTTTGACATTCTGAGCAGTATGTGTCTTAAGTCTATTCAACGTTTACTCTGATTTGGTTATGCTTAGCCTCCTAAACATATAAGTTCATTTCTTTTGTGTGACTTCAAAAATTTTCAGCTATTATTTCCTCAGATACTCTTTCTGCCCCTTTTCCCTTCACTTCTCCTTCTGAAACTTCCATGACACATATGTTGTTGTGCTTTATTATTCAACTCTCTGAGCCCCTGCTCTATATTTTCCATTCTCTTCTCTCTTCAATTTCAGTTGTTGTCTTATCGCTTATTCTTTCTTCTATCATTTTGAGTCTGCTGTTGTATGCCTCTCATGTATCTTTGATCTCACTTATGATGTCTTTCATTCCCATGAGTTCTGTTACTTTTCCATTCAGGTTTTCAAATTCTTCTTAGTGCTCGATGTCTTTTTTGATGTCCTTTATCTCTTTTTTTTTCCTCCCCCTCCCTACCCCACTCTGCTGTTTTTGCTGTGTCCATTCACAGTGTGATCTTCTATTTCTCTTTTAGTCTTCTCTTCTCGTTTTCTCCTCTAGGATTCACTAGGAGTCAATCTTGGGGACCTCTAATGTAGAGAGAGGTTCCCTGTCAATTGCACCACCTCAATTCCTGGTTTCTGTTGTGTCTCGCCTTGGCTCTGCCCTTCGTCTCTCTTTTGTTGCATCATCATATTGTTCTATGGCTCCCTGCACAGCACTGGATCACTGCATGGGCACGCCTTTACCAGGAAGCCCCAGGGATCTAGACAGAAGCCCAATCACTTGAGCCACATCCGCCTCCCTATCCTTTATATCTTTAACTATATTGTCTTTCAAGTCATTAATTTGATTTCTAAATTTGTGTGCAAATAGTTGAATAGTTGTCTCAAAACAAGTATCTATTTTGAAGCTTTGATATATTCCTTTTTTGGCCATTTCTTCCATTTTCTTAGAATGGCTTGTAATTTTCTGCTGATGTCAAGGCATTTTGATTATGATGTTGTGTTTACGCGGATGCTCAGTTTCTCTTTTTAGCAGGCATTTAGTAGCAGGAGACTGTTACTGCTATTCTTTGGTTCTTGGTTCAACCTGTTCTGGGTCTTTAGGATTGTTCCTGCTAGGGGCTCAGCTCTGGGCCCTGGACCCAGGATGAGTTGCAGACCCCCTTCCTAGGGCCGTGGGGAGAGGCTTAAAGGCTGGGAAAACCCCTTATTTTTCACTTTTAATTTCCTCAGTTGCACTTCCTTAGCCGGCCAGCAGATGGTGCTCTTTGGCAGCCCTCTTAGTCAATGCCTGGTTGGAGGGTGTTTGCTGGAACATGGATCAGTGACAGAGTTCCTGCCTGGAGGCTAAGAGCCTTGTGATTCAAACTTCTCAGGGGCAGTTCTCCAACTTTTTTGGTATCCCCTCCCTTTTCCCAGGTAGAAAATAATTTCACTCTCCTCTGCCACCTCAACAACCAGTCCCAGTCAGCAGAGAGGGAGACTGAGAGGGTCACATCTCTTTAGTTCCGTGCCAGCCCCCCCAGGCAAACAATGGTCTGGCGCCACGTGGCCTAGAGCTCCCACAGGACACGGCAGGCCAGATTTGTGGGTAAAAAGAAGAGTCAGTCTTACTCTCTCCATCTCTCTTTTCCTTTCCTGGCACCCCGTCTGTAGCCAGTCCCAATACCTGAGAATTCAATAGTGTCTACAGCATTGGTGCCAGCAGCTGTGGGGTTGTTTTTGTTTTACTCTCCAAAGATTTATGTTTTATTTCTACCCTCGTGCCCCACCGACCCCCCATCTCTGTTGTTTGCACTCAATGTTTGCTGTGTCTGTTTTGTGCTCTTCTTTTTAGGAGGCACCAGGAACTGAACCTGGGACCTCCCATATGGGAGGGGGACGCCCAACTGCCTGAGCCACCTCCAATCCCCGCTTGTTGTGTCTCTCATTGTGCTTACTCATTGGGTTTCTTCATTGTGCCATCTTGCGTCAGCTTGCCATGGCAGCCCATCATGTCAGCACACTGTCTTGCTCTTCTTCTTTAGAAAGTACCAGGAACCAAACCCAGGACCTCCCATGTGGTAGGCAGTCACCCAACTGCTTGAGCCCCATCTGCTTCCCAGCTACAGTTTTTAACTCACAGTTTTGCCATCACGATTCTTTTCCTTTGCCTTCTCTCTTCTGGGACGTATCCAGCATTTCCCTGGTATCCTAAACTCCAGAAGATTTTTTTTCCAGGCCATTTCTGCCTGTCCTCTAGCTACTTTTTTCAGAGAGAAGGGAGTCCCGTGTCTTTCTAGTCCACCATATTCCTGGAAGTGTTTATATAGCCTTTTGAAAAATGTGTCAATTTCTTAAAAATTTAAATGTGAATTTATGTTTCAACCTAGCAATTTCACTATTTATCAAGTCATGCAAAACAAAAACATATATTCACACAGGCATGCATGTAAATATTCATAGCAGCATTATCCACAACAGTCAAAAAGTAGAAACAATCCAAATGTCCATCAACAGGTCAATGGATAAATAAAATGTGCATCTATACAATGGAATACTATTTAGCAGTAAAAAGTAATGAAAGTACTGATACATGTGTCAATATTCATGAAATCAAATGCACTATACTATGTAAAAAACTACATATTTTATGATTTCCATTTATGTGAGATTTTAGAAAAGACAAAACTATGTGTCAGAAAGCAGGTTAGTGGTTAAGGGCCAAGGTTTAGAGGAGACTGACTGCAAAGGTGCTTGTGGGAACTTCTTACAGTGATGGAAATGTTCTAAATCTTGATTAGGGTAAAGTTTACTTTAAGTAAGTTGTATATGTCAGTGAAGTCAATTTAGACAAGTGTAGACATTATTCTAAAATCACTCAAAGAGAGAGAGGGACACAATTTGAGGTACATTTGATAGATCACTTTAGTTGTACTGTAGACTAGATGATAGAGAGACAAATTAGGTTGTTGAAGCAATCCAGGGAAGAAATGATGAGGTTCTGAAGGAAGGCAATAGTAGTAGGTCTTTACTGTGACCTTCATTACTCATTTTGAGAGGTAAAGGTAAAAACAAGGGAGGTATTAAGGGTAACTCCCATTCAGTCTCATTTGGGTAACTGCACATTCAGATACCAGCCACCAAGATAAGGACGAGAGGAAGAGGAGGTTTCAGCAGGAAAGAGAAGGTGATATATTTATTGTTGGACATTCTAAGTTTTAAGTAGGTATAGGACAACAAATGAAAAATACCAGAATGTCAGAGCTGCAAATGAAGTTTAGAAGCAAGATCTAAGCTTGTGCTATTCATCATTACATATGATGTGCTTAGCAATACTCAAACACAATAGGATCTCTTTGGTGATAGGATAAAAGTCTAAGGAAAAAAAATGCTGACCTTTTAAATGAAGTTTGATGAGCACACTTAGCCTTACAATTTTCAGAATGCATGCACACACAAATAACTTCCTCCTACATAGATAAGCAACTCTGATGCTGTGTCCTCCTGCCACCATTCCCATTAGTCTTAGTCATTGTCTGTACTTAAACGAGATCTTCCTAACTATTGCCTAATGGCTAGCACTTTTTTTCTATGAAATACTGTAAGAATCAGCTCAGAGAGATTTTTACCATTGGTTTCACTAGAACATAGTTCTTCAGTTTCTGTTACTTGCAGGCTCTCAGTTTCACTCAGATTTTCTTGTTCCATTGAAAGGTCCAGCTCATCATCCTGGGTCTGATCAATCACAGTGGGCAAAGGTTCTGGTTCAAGATGTAAAATCAGGTTTCCTTTCACCTCTCAATAAAGAAAGAGAGACATGTTTCCATTGTAAAACGACTAGAAAGAGTATGATCATAAGGTTTTAAAGGCCATCATAGATTTTCAAGTCTAAAATGAGAGCCTCTTTCAAACTAAGAACTCATTGCAAAATAAAAGCTGCTTCATTATTACAAATATATTTTCCCACCAAAACATATAAAAGCACCGTTGAAAGTCTACTGAAAATATCTTACTCCTGTCTGCATTGTACATATCTTCAAAAGCAAATTCCAGCTCTCTCTGCCAGTCTTCTTTCATTTCATTGCGTTTATAAGGAAGCTCAACTAATTGTTGTGGCATTCGTGCTACGGTCTGTCTTCTACGTGCCAAGTCCTCTTGTTGCAGCTGCTTGAGTTCTTTCATTAACTTCTCTTGATTCTTCAAGAATAAAAAAATTAATGACAGCTAAGTCACAATCTTTGAATACTAACATTAATAATGAGGGGAAGGTGGGGACATGGTAAGATACTGGGCCAGGGAGTCCCACCCCTCCTCTACCATTTGTTCTGCCACAAAAAGAATTAACTTATTCATTCAATAAATACTGAATGACAGATAGGATGCTAAGTGCTAGGGACACAATCTCTGATCCTAGCCTAGACCAACAACAGGTAATTAGTGTTATGTTAGTATGGTGCTGGTTAGGCCATAAAGCTTCAAAAGTGTGTTAGCCAGTCACACTCTTCCTTTCTGATGAGAACTATGGTGCCACTTTCTCTAAGCTGCCCTGGGTCACGCTGGTGACTAGGTGGCACATCACCGCATGTGCCAGTCTTGGGCAAGCACCAAAACACAAGAGTGACTTTGGCTGAAGAGGGAATAATTCTTGTTACCTCACACTTTATGAATCCCCACTATTAAAGGCGATTTGTACGTATGACCTTAAGCATAAAGAGCCTGGTTAACATGAAGGTTTAAACACAGTGTATTTGTGAGGCTCTCTAATCCAATTTTGGTGGTGGAGGGTAGGGAGGGGGGTAAGGGAGGACCTCTGATCCCATGGGATGAGGATTTAGGCAGAGAGGATGACGAAAAAGGAGTAAACTTAATGTATGGAAAGGAAGGCACAGGATATATAGAGAATAGTACATCGTTCATTGTAGCCAAGGCAAAGAGGTAAAGAGAGTAGGTAGAGGCCTAATACTATTTACAACAGACACTAGTAGAAAGTTAGGTCCCAGGCTGCATGTGGTCTGCAGCAAAAAGCTTAGTTAGGAAAGGAAGTCCTCTACTAGCAGTGAGATTGCATGGTTTTGACAATTCTTAAGAAAAGACAAAGTCTACAATAAGATGGAGAGAGCCTATATAATGAAGTGTTTGTCAAGTAATAACATATTCATATTACTTATTCTTTTGTAAAGTTTTAAGTATTTTGTCACTGAGGGATGATTTTTTTTTTGCTATGCCCTGAAGAAGAATCAAATTATGAACAAGTTCATTTCACTTGTATTAAGTTTCAAACCATCTCACTAACTTCAAAGTTTTTTTAAAATAAATATACAATTTCTGGCTCACTGGCAGACAGCCTGGCATATTATTCTACTTGGTTTGTTTTTAATAACAATGACCACCACTACCATCACCACTTACTGTGAGCTTATAAAACTCCAAACACAATTCTAAGTATTTTATTAAACTTATTTAATTTTCACAAAAGAGATAACGAAACAGAACTCAGAGAAGTTAGGAAACATGCCTGAGATCAAACAGCTGGTGTTAAGGAAGAGAGGCAAATTCAGGCAGACTGAACATGGCACTACTTTCTAAACCTCTAAATGTTACTGCTTTTATAGAAGTGTATTTAAGATTGCTTTTCAAATATGTTTAGTGGTAAAAATGATTGTTTTTCCTGTTTTTTTTTTTCCTATAGATTTAAGCTTTAAATAAGGAGAATTACTGACAATAATTTGGACATTGTTATTTCAGTCATGATTCACTGCAAGTTTATCATGTTAAAAGTTTAAGAGAGGGAAGAGGCTGTGGCTCAATCAGTTGGGCTCCCATCTACCTGGATTTGCATCCCGGGGCCTCCTTGTGAAGGCAGGCTCACCCACAGGTGCTGCGGAGAGATGACTCAGCAAGGCAACGAAACAGAAAGAAGGGAGACAAGTGACAACACAGAAAAGCCCGCAGCAAATGACACAGAGAGCAAATGTCAAGCAAGCCACAAGGGAGTAGGGGAAGTAAAATAAATAAATACATACACAGAAGAATGTACAGTGAATGGACACAGAGAACAGACAGCACACAAAAAGCTGCAATTTTAAAAAATTGTTTAAAAAAATTTTCTAAATTAAAAAAAATAGTTTAAAAGAGGTCATAATTTGGTTCAAAGTATACAAATAAACTTTCAAAAGACAGACATTAATTTACTACCAAACTACTTAAAAATTCATTCCTAAGATCAGTGCTTAAAACATTCAAATTCAGTTAACCAAACTGAGAAAATAAAATCAGACTTCTAATAAGAGGAATCATTTTTATGCTTATGTTTCAAGAATATGTACTCATTGAATATACATGACTAAGAGAAGCTGTAGGTACAGCTATAAAGTCAGCTTCACCAGGTATATTCTGCAGGTCTGTGACACTCATTTTTCCAAAGTCTCTTGATAGCACAGATCATGATCTTCCCTTTGGATCAATACTTTGTAAAGCCAACAAGTGCTTTGCTCAGTAAATATTGAATTGAATCCTCAAATTTAAGGAGCACAAATGCAATCCAAATACTTAAATTAAGAAATATTAATTGCTTCTCAGGTTTATTTTGGATTAAAGTATTAAATTTTCAATATATTCACCATTAAATTTTTAGAGCACAGTGAAATACTAGAAAGGATGGATAGCTTTACCCAACTTGAACTTGCAACACAAGGGCAAAGAATATTGGGATAGCTGAAATCATTATTAATCAGAAGACTTTCCACACCTCCTAACCTTAAGCCCATTTACTAATCTGTTCTGCAGTACTAACAGTAAGTGATCACAAGGTAGAATATAGTTCTTACTTGAGCAAAATGGATCTTTTTCATTGCTTGGAAACCCCGTACGTGTGCCTTTTCAAACTGTTCCATTCTTTCTTGTGCTACTTGTTTTTGTAATTCTTCCAATCGTTTAGCTTCTTCTTCAGCAGCCAAATGAGCATCTGGCTAGCATTAAATCAACAACATTTTAGACAATTAAAAAAAAAGTGAACCAAAAACATTTCTTTAAAAATTAACTTTTAAATCCTGTTTTTCTACTTGAATAAAATCAAATGGTAAAAAGAGCGACATTTTAAACCACCAGACATATCAACAGCACGGAGCTATAAAAAAAATCAAATTGCTAAAGTTTTACAAATAAAATGAAAAAACAAAACAAAAACAAAAAAAACCAGTAAGAATTCTTCTGCCTTACGATGCCAAAATGATTTACTTCATGACTGAATCACAAAATTCAAGCATAGTGTCATACTACCATGAAGTCAAGGTAATTTCAAGCCAGGTTAGGCCATACTCATCTAAGCACATTCCTCCTTTTTTTTTTTTTAAAGTAAAGAAATTCCATTAAAACCAAATATTGGAAGGTAAACATCTACAAATCTAGTAATTAAGAAAACACAAAAATCAAGTAACAATTTAGGGAATCACCAAGTCTGGCTTTAGTTTTCAGCAAAAACCTGCAGCTTGGATCATGAAGTACAGAACCCCTGCTTCGGTATCACTTCTGGCTTCCTAGAGCTCATGCATAATCAATCATTATGTGACTGTACAGCCAGCCATCACCTCATTAGCATAGCAGTAATACAAAAAATGTACAGAACAGGGTTTATTATTATGTGAACATTCACTTTCAAATACAGGTAGATACCCTAAATGTATCTTGGAGTGAAAATCCTATGCACTTTTACTAAAATTCTATGTCAGACGAAACAATAATTAATCACAACTGTAAAAGCTATTAACTTTTTATTCAAAATTATTAAAGACTCTCAAGTAGTGAGACAGATAAGTAAAGAGACTAACAGCTAATACATTAAGAAAGAAGGATCTCATCATATAAATCAGGTGCAAGTGAAGTACCTCAATACTATTTCTTAGGTATAGCTGCTCAAGTAAAAAGAAGAGTACACTGGCCAAACAGATTATGAAAAATATTATGTCCCTTTCAAAGCAATAAATTTTAGCAAATCCAAATAATACCAGGCACAATAACAAAGGTTAAGTTAAATAACAATTGTAATCTTTGCAGACTTATTTAGCCTATTTAGTATAACTTGTATAACATTAAACAAAATAATCTTTGAAGACAGTATTTTATTCCATTTAGGCCAGGATGTTTTCCAGTAAGAGTTATTAAGAATGCTTCACATATTTCGAGGGTAAATTAAAAGCAGAATGTCAATTTTGGTCAAAATTTTAAGAGAAGGAAAAACTTCAAAATAACACACAACATGTATGATAAACATTTTCAATCCAGACATAATAAAGCATATGAAGAATATGAAGGAAAAAAAGGGCTAGAGAAAAATTAGATACCCAAAACAAATTTTCTTCTTTTTTTTTTAGGAGGTACTGGGAGTTGAACCCAGTACCCTCAAAATGCAAAGCAGGTGCTCAACCACCAAGCTACATCGCTCCCCAAAATTCTGTTCTTACTAAATTTCAAACCAATATTTTATAAGAATGCATTAGGAAGACAATCTTTTATAGATTTCTGTCAATGAAATTAAAAATTTAAACAAAAATCTCATCAAAATAATTGCAGATTCAATTTTCAGTTGAAGGAAAAAAAGAATTTACATAAACTATGAATCCCAAGCAAAAAATTTTTAGAAAACATTTTCTCAAAAACTTTTTGATAACTTTATAATAAATGATATTATTAAAATAACTACTTCCATGTCTTGCACATCAGACATTTGGATAGAAGTCTTTTTTAAGTTTGACAGAGTGATGAATTGATGATAACTTAGTTTAACTGTTCAGTTTTACTTATTTACAGACATTTCCGGGTTTCATAGCAAACAATGTAGTGGATCTGATTAGAGAAATATTTCTAAAATTAAAAAAAACCCTTTTTAAAAGTGCTAAGCAACCACCATTGACAAAGGAACAAGTTAAAGGCCATGAATAATTTAGGAGTTTCAAGGATATGAAATTTTTAGAAAGCATCTTCTTCAATCAGTACACAAAGATTTAGTTTGTGGGACTTTTATAAAATTGCATTATAACTACTGATGCAATCTTCAAGTTCAAAAGTCAAAGAGAACGTAGGTCTTTTAGCTACTATCAAAAAATAAAGCTTAATGACTTAACACAATCAACAGGACCTCAAACTGATGGAGCCAGCCAAACAAACCTTTCTTTATTAATCTCAGTTGAAAGGGATTACCAATATTGCAAAAATGGAGTGTGGCAACTACACAATTTAGCAATAGACTCAAGTTATTATTCCTAGACTAAAATTGAAATTCTACCAACAATTTAAGATTTTAAATAAAATCTCAGATTTATTCTGTTATCCTAGAAGTTTATTCTATGATGGTGATATTCAATTTAGGTCTTGACTGAATATTGATTTTAATACCTGCTTAAAAAAATTTTTAAAAGATTTATTTATTTCTCTCCCTTCCCTCCCCACCCCGGTTGTCTGTTCTCTGTGTCTATTTGCTGCATCTTGTTTTTGTCCACTTCTGTTGTCAGAGGCACGAGAATCTGTGTTTCTTTCTGTTGCATCATCTTGTGTCAGCTCTCCGTGTGTGCAGCGCCATTCCTGGGCAGGCTGCACTTTCTTTCACGCTGGGCGGCTCTCCTTATGGGGCGCACTCCTTGCAAGTGGGGCTCCCCTATGCGTGGGACACCCCTGCATGGCAGGGCACTCCTTGCGCGCATCAGCACTGCGCATGGGCCAGCTCCACATGGGTCAAGGAGGCCCGGGGTTTGAACCGCGGACCTCCCATGTGGTAGACGGACAACCTAACCACTGGGCCAAGTCCACTTCCCTTATACCTGCTTAAAATTAAGCAGTCAACAAAATGTGTTTCTGGTCCTTTCAAAGATCTGTATGAATGCTATATTGAGAAAGTTTATTTTCCTAGTAGCCAAATATGTCCATAAACATGGGGAAAAAAAGGAAAGAAAGAGAAATACCACTATTATGAAGAGGTCGAGGTTGTAATAACAAGGAGATACCATTTGTCATTAAGACTGACAGTAATTTTTTAAACCATAATATACCAAGCAAACAGGATATAAGATAGCCCTTAGCAAAAGGTATCGATGTTTTACTGATCTGTACCAACAGTCTTAAAATGTTTATATAATTTAGACCAAGAGCCAATAATTTCTCTCCCAGGAATTTATTTTAAACATGTAAGAAGGATGTGGCCAAAAATGTACAAGATTATGTTAGCATTATTTACAAAAGCAAAAAATGGAATAGGAGAAAGATGAAACAAATTCAATGATGAAATAGTAAGTGGTTGTTAAAATCGTATTTTTAAAGAATACTTAAGAATCTAAGAAAATAATCTGAAAATTATATGACATGAAAAAAGTAATTTGTCAAATAGTACAATCCTGGTTTGTTTTAAAAATGCATATATGTTCACATATAAATATACTACAATAAATTCATGAAAATATTAATCATTATTATATTTTGGTATAGGATTGTTTTTTTATAGTTATGCTTATGTATACAGCTTTAAAAGTTTCATAAAAAGCATTTTTTAATCACTCATTTTTACTGATATAGGTTCCTATGCAGTACCTACTCCCAAACTTAAATTTAAGCTTCTACATTAAAAAAAAAAAAAAGTATGGAATTTAAAACTGTCATTATGTAACAAAGTAAATGTCTTTAAGCATTGAGACCTTAAAATTATATCCGAGAAAGACCAAGAATAAATTAAACTCAAATTATTTTATAAAAATAATTATCAAGTAATGTTTTCTAATAAAGCTGCCTCAATGATTTGCCTCAAACTTAATCCCAACTGTATAGCTTATTTTCTTTAATTCTTATTTGGAGTAAGTGGTATTTAATTGAATATGCCATTGAATTAAGGAATAGTTTACCAAAACCACAACAGCCATGAGCCTTTTTTATTCAATCAGCACTGGCTATTCCCTTTTCTAAAAATTTAAGATAGAAAAAATTATGAGGTAAAAATCTGAGTTGGCTTTTAGTAATAGATGAAATTACACATAAATGTTACCATGCAAAGTCACATTTCTTTAATAAATTACACATTCAAAGGTAGAATTTTTTTTGTGCTAATTTTACTATGTACTTAACATAAATGAGTATATTAAAGTTTGACATTCATCTTTTATCCTTTTATTCTATAAACATCACAAAATAAGAAACAGTTTTCATTTGGTCTTAAAATGGATTTCTGTATTTGGTAGCCTTTAAAAAATTTATATACTGGATATTTGTTTAAAAAACAAAAGAAAACAAGTATTTCTAAATCCACAGATTTTTTCCCCCTTTCATCTGAAAAGTTACATTCAGTATAATGTGTTACCATCAACTCAATCCATTTTCACACTTTCACAGTCAAGCTAATTAAAACTTCCATACAATAAGCATCAATACCCCTTTCTCAGCCCTTATCCTGTCTCCTTGTAACCTATACTCTTAGGGTTTTGTTGTTGTTGTTTTAAAAGATTTATTTATTTCTCCCACTTCGTTGTTTGCGCTGTCTGCTTCTCTGTGTCCATTTGCTATGTGGTGTCTGTTTGTCTTCTCTTTAGGAGACACCAGGAACCAAACCTGGGAACTCCCATGTGGGCAAGAGGTGCTTAATCTCTTGAGCCACCTCAGCTCCCTACTCAGGTTTTTAACTCCATGCATTCATCCTTCATATTTAGTTCATATTCATTGAAATAATACAGTATTTGTCCTTTTGTATCTGGCTTATTTCACACAGCATATGTCTTCAGGATTCATCCACGTTATCATGGATCCCACTTTCACTTCTCACAGCAGCACAGTATTCCATCAGGCGCATATACCATATTTTGTTTACCCATTCATTGATTGATGGATATTTGGGTTGTTTCCATCTTTTGACAACTGTGTGTGTGTGAATAACACTACTAGGAACACTGGTGTGCAAAAGTCTCAAGCCTTTGTTTTCTTGTTCTACTTGAACTATCTGTATTCCTTGTAACCTTGCTGCTCATCAATTTCAATGGCTTTCCTCATTACTGTTGCCATTTCAGTTATTTGGTCAATATGTGCTTGTAATTCATTCTGATTTGCTTCCAAGTGTCTCCTCTCCAATCCATGTTGAGGTGCTTCAAGAACGTGTCCAGATGCATCAAGAATCTTTCAGAGTTGTTACAATGTATCATGTCAATCCTGGAATGCTGCTCTTTTAACTTCATTATTACACCTGGATCATCTTTTTTGCTAGCCACTAATAGAAACATTTGTTTTGATTCTTGCTCGTTATACGTTCCAAGGCATACTGATGTTCTTCCGGGACTGTATACAATTTTTGGTTCTCTGGCTGCCCTTTTCAGATTTGTCTGTTTATCTTCCTGGGTTCCTATAACTAATGTGGACCATGGCCGACATCTTGCATCTTCATTAAGTTCTACCTTTCTTCCTGATACTGCTTCGTGGTTTCTGCTTGCTAGTTGAGAGCTGTGATTTGCTCAGTAAGAAGCTGCTACCCAATTTTCCAACAAGAGCTTTAGCAATGTCAAGTGCCTTCTCAACGGTGCAGCTCACTTCTAAAGGGACACCTGGTCTAACACGACAACGTAAGTAACAGGAATCTCTATATGGTCCTAGGACCTGTACATACAAGAGGAACTCAGAGCTGAAGACAGGGAAGGAATGAGGAATGAGAAGCTAGGGCCATGGAGGCCCAAAGACCAAGAGGCACAAAGTAGCCAAGCAGCCAAGGAATGGATGCTCCCGACTCACCTAACTCACTCCATACCTGAATTCACTTCACTTACCTGGGTCTCACTCCCTCACAGCCGGCAGCTGTGCAATGGGGACCGAAGGCACCAGGCAAGGAGACTCCACACCCACTCATCTTGGCAACCAGTTGCCAAGTGCTGTACCACCAGGGCGAGAACCAGCCAAGACTCCCCTTGGACAAGGTCAAGTCTCTCCCCTTGGCCAGGGGCCTCAGCAGGGTCACCCTTCTTGGCCAGGTCTCTTCTCAGCAGGGGTCTCCCATCAGGGGTCACTCCCCTCAGCTGGGTCTCCCCTCAGGAATCAACGCCTCAGCCATGTCTTTCCCCTCAGGGATCTCTCCTCACCCAGGTCACTTCTCTCAGCCACATCTCTCACCAGGAACCGCCTCAGCCAACACTCCATGAGCATCCCAGCCTTGCAAGATTTCTCGCATGTTATTCTTACAATAAAATAGTTTTAAATTCTTTATTTAAAACTACAACCACTTAAGCTACTTACTTTCATTCACATTAGCCATCATACACCCAACATGAGAATTCACAGGATAAAGGTTCTGATGACTACACTGAGGTGGTCAGCAGAGATGGAAACCTGGGACACCATGTGCAGAACCAAGATAAAACAAGTCAGGAACCACAGAAATAATCAGATGAGGGCCACAAACAATCACCTGCTCTGTGTCCACCTCTCTATTCACCAGAGTATAAAGATGATGGTAGGTAGAACTACTGGTCTTCACTGAAGAAATCCTCTTTACTTCAATGTTCTGAAAAATGGAACACAGAAATAAACTGTCAGGTTAAAAGCATTAATTTTCATTTAAAGCTTGATCCAATGCAAAAAAAGGAATTTTGTACTTGAATCAGTCACCCTGATCCCAGATAAGCTGAAAATTTGCTCACAATAAATCTTCTTTTTAAAGTTTAAGTATTTTAAGTTTTAATACAAGAACCAGGAATATTTCTCATAATTTACTAATATAAAACATTTTCTAGGTGTCTCTAATATAATGTCTTTTCACTCACCTCAATTTCTAAGGTAACTTATTATTTAGTTAAAAGAGCTATTTCATTTTAAAACTCCCAAATATAAACAAATTTATCTTACGGGGTGTGTCAAGTCAAATTACAAGTATTTCATTGTATTTACATGAAGAATACATGCACTATAATGTTCCATTCCATATCTAATTATAAAAATTCTTCTGTAGTACTAGGCTGACTTTTCAACATCTAATGATATATTTTGAGCGTTGGACTTGAAAACACTGGCCCATATTTAAATTAGCTTTATTTCAGAATAAATATAAACAATCTTTTTGTAATGATTAAGATCATGTGTCAACTTGGCCGGGTTATGGTGTCAGCTGTTCGGTCAAGCAAGCACCGGCCTGATTATTACTGTGAGAATATTTCCTGGATTTAAATCATCAATAAGTTGATTTCATCTAGGGCTGATTAGTTCTACAATCAACTAAGGAGACTGACTTCAACACTTTTTTCCCTTTCCTATATTGTGATAAAAGCAGATTAGCCTACCACAATTTACTACACACTGATATGTAATTAAACCAATTAAACTAACAAGGAATTTCGTAAGTACCTACTACAGGTCACAATGTGCTAAACTGTATTAGGCATTGTGAAGGATAATGTAAAATAAAATAAATTTAAAAATTAAATCATGATCCCTGCTGCCAGGGAGCTCAAGATAACAGTTCTAAAAATTAGAAGTTCTAATTAGAAACAAATTATATAATCTGTGCATTTTATATATAACAAGAAAATATTCAAAAAGAAAGTACAACACTTTTGTTGAGTTTCTGCTGCACTATTAGCTGTGAAACCTTAGCAAAGTCTCCTAACTTCTCAAGAAAAGTAGAACTATAACTGAATACCTACATCACACGATCACTGCAATGATTATTGAAGGAATCAAATAAAATAATGCATAAGAAAGCACTTGGAATATTGTAAAATGGTAACTTTAATATAAACTCAACACAAGCTTCAAAAGGAGAAAAGTTCAAATAAGAATAGTTTGAATAAGAATAGAGGATTCATCAGTCTTGGCCTATACATGTGGAAAAATGAGGACTCAAGTAAAAAAGAAAAGAGGAAACAATATGAAAGTAAGGCAAGAAGGGATGAAGGAGAAAGCCAAGAGAAAAAACCAGTCTGACTCCCCCTGAATTATCTGAGTAGTTTTAAAAACTGCTCATATCTTGTTCCCACACCAAACCAATAAATATCACACTCTTTGGGGATAAAAAATTATTAAAAGCTCCCTAGTGACAAATGTACAACCAAAGTTGAGAACTATCTAGACCAGTCAGAAGACACTTGTTGGCAACTACTTTTGAGAAGGTGTGCTGAAAAGATAAAGTAATATCTTTTAAAAATGTAATAGGTACTATATAAATATAACATGTTAGAAACATGGACAGTATATCAAGTCTTCATAATGTCTCAGAATTTTCAATATAAATCTTTCAACAGTCCAATGAAAAGACGTTTGTTTACACTTATAGATTATTGTCTGAACAGTTAGAGAGTAAACTCTGAAGTATAGTCATGAAAAAGAGCTTTATAAAATCAGATTTTAATAATGAATTCTGGTCCTCTCACTATCTAGTATATTATTTGGATCAAGTTACTTAACCTTTGACCTTCAGTTACCCTCACTTGTGAAAACCTTTTTCATTGGAATTTCACTTATTAAAGTATGAGTAACTTGCACAAAACCTGAACGCACAGCTTGATGAATTTTTATGTACATAGGTACCCAGGCAACAACCACCCAGATTTAGATACAGATTATTTCCAGTTAATACCCCTCCTCCAGATGTAACCATCATCCTGACATGTTTTCAAAGATTCATTTTCCCATTTTTGAATTTCTTAAAAATGTGGTCATGTAGTAAATACTCTGGCTTCTTTCACTGATTGTTACATCTGTAAGATCCATCCATGTTGCATGCAGGACTATTATGATTAAATGAGATGTGAATGAAGAATCCAGTACAACTAGTTATCTTATAATCCCTCAATAAACACCCATTTTTCACCATGTAAACAATTCTCTCATGAAAAGATTTTAGTTCATAAGAAGCAATGTTATTTTCTTGGATTACGTAAGGAAATACCTTCTGTTTGAGACTAAATGTTCTTTATTTCCCCAGGTTTTCCTGCATTCATATTTTTATCTGCTTCAAGAAACAGTGACACAAATGCACCTACATGCTGTGTACTTGACACAAGGACCATATACGATACAGTCCCAAGATACTTACCTTGCCCTAAGCAGAACCCTTTTGCTCCCTTCCACCCCACATATCCACAACCAGCTCAAAACATTCAGAGCAGAACCAGATGTGGCTTCAAGAGGTTGAGTGCCCACCTCCCATATGGGAGGTCCCGGGTTTGGTTCTCGGTGCCTCCCAAAAAAACAAAA
Source organism: Dasypus novemcinctus (assembly GCF_030445035.2). Lineage (NCBI taxonomy): Eukaryota > Metazoa > Chordata > Mammalia > Cingulata > Dasypodidae > Dasypus > Dasypus novemcinctus. The sequence continues at coordinate 590,230 of NC_080699.1, read as the reverse complement.
AAACAAACAAGCAAAACAAATGGAAAAACCTCCTCAGGGAAGCCAATGTGGCTGAGTGTTTGAGCACTGGCTTCCCACATTGGGTTCAATCTCTAGGCCCCAGTACCCACTGCACCCCACTCAAAAAAAAATTCAGATATACTGCCCTTTACCCAATAACCTTTATAGAAATGGATAATGGACCTACTCAAAAGCATTGTTTTTAGTCAAATAAGAATAGAATACTATCACCCAGATGGTGGTTTCTAAATGCCATTTCCACTAAAAATAACCAGAGCTCCTTGGAGAGTCCAGATCTGGGGCAGGAAAAGTACAGTGTGAGTCTGGATCATTTGCTGGGCCAAAAAGCAAGGAAGTACTTGAAGAATAATGGGGATATAGCGTCAGCATGACGAGGCTCCCGCTAATTAAATTTGGGACATTACGAACATCAGAAAGAATAACTATAACTGACTACGCAATAGTGAGTAAATAAACACCCATGAGTCCACAATGACACAGAAAAGAAAGAAAAAAAATACTCATTTGCAACCACTGGGGTTGATTATTATACCAACTCTTTACTCTGAAAATCAGTACTTGGTTTGAAAAACTAAGACTATGCTGTCTTTTTTTTTTTTTTAAGAGCAGTTATAGGTTAACAGAAAAATCTTACCCCATCATTTAAAACAATGAACTGTACTTCTTGTCCACTGATAACAGAAAGCTCACTTTTCTTTTCTTTTTAAAAAGATGCAGGCCAGTGAAAATGTAGAAAGATGATAGGCACCTACAGAGTGACCAAGTATCTCCTCACAGATCATTTGGTAAGGGAAAAATATATCTTTATGATGGAAATGACTTGCAGTTACCAACTTAACCAATCAAATGATCAAACTTGGAGTCATCAGGGGAATAACTAGCTAGCAGATGTGGTACAATAAATTATATGGCAACGCCTATTTAGTATTCTTGCCTAAATGTAATCACGACTTTAAAACCCAACTTCCAGTTTAATGGAAATACAATGTTTGAGCCCATGTGAAAAAAAAATGAGACAAATGCAGAAGATGAGACGCTACTAGAAATAAGTCTAGACTCTTTAAAAAGTCTGGAATAAAATAGTTGACCAAAAATAGACTACAGCTGGGGAGATAACATTCTAGATTAAGAGAGACCAAAGCGACAAAACAAGCAGCAGCAATGTGTGACATTTGACTGGATCCTGCTTAATTTTTTAAAAAGCTATAAAACATTTTTAGAACCAATCAGAGAATTTGGATTATGGAGAGAATATAAAATGGTATTAAGGAATTAATATTAATTTTCTTAGTATGGAGGTTATTATAATTGCATAGAGAATGTCCTTATTCTTGTAAGTAGTATTCAGGGGTGAAATTTCATCTATAATTTACAGTCAATTGTATACATATATACACATCTATCCACAATTTTGTTTGTTAACTCTAAGTGGTGGGAATGTATTCACTGCACTCTTATGTATTTTAAAAATATGCATAATAAAAAAGTTGGGAAAAAAAGATAATCATATACTTATAAACAATTCATACTTGCCAAAGCTCAAAACACAGGCAGTATTTTATTTGTTTTTTTGTAAAGATTTGACCCTGGCTTGTTAGAAATCTTAGGATTTATGTCAAAGGTAATCAATAGGCATCATCGATAAAGTACTACCTACCTTTAATCATCTCACATGGTATTGAAGGAATGACTGAAAAATGACTCTTACATCTGAATCTTGTATCAAATGTTGCATGGCAGATGGTTCAACAGAAAAAGAGTTAATGCTAACAAAATAAAAAGCCTAAGAGGAAAATATCCAGTATTTATGCTGATCATATGTATATAAAAAGGAAATACAACTAAACTAGGCATCCCTAGATGTTTAAGATTTTTTTTTTTACTTTGCCTTAACTTTTCAGATAAGAATGACTATGCAACTTTTGATAGTCATCCAATTCATGTGTTAGGTGTGCAATTAAAATTTAAGTTTAAAAAATGATGGTTATTTTGATCTCAACTGAATCCTAAGAGTAAAGAAAAATCATCATAACTTAGTTTTTCTTGATACCAAAGTAATTCACCTCAAAAAGAGATGGGGGAGGAGGTGGCAGACTTGTAATTTTGGAAGATCTCTCTTTTTCCACAAGCAGTGCTTTCTTTCGAGCTTTTATATGCCTTAAGAAAAAACAAAGAGATGTCATAAATTGATCTCTAAGGTATAACCCTTGTGGGTAAAAACACCAATAAACCTTAAAAAATCCTTATTTTGATCCCACAGGTTGAATATGCTATTTAATAAAGAGCCTAGACACAGTAGACATGCAGGAAAATGCTTACCAATCGAAAGACACAAAGCTCTACAGCAAGGCCTGATCCAACATTTATAGTTCTTTACTATAGAACAGTTTAAAACAACTAGAAACGTTCATAAAGATGAGCCACTGTATAAAATATGTCACTTTTGACTAGTGACAAGCTCCAAATTTTACAACATGCAAAAATACTAATAACTTCCAAAGAGTCCACAATCTCTTAATGTTGTTTTCGCCTTACAGCTAAAGAGAATATTGATGATATTTTTCTTTTTTTACATCAGAACCAGATGGACTTTGGCTGACATGAATGTTACTGGACCACAGAATTCTCAACTAGCCATACACTTCTCCAGAAATATACTAATTCCTGATAACCTAGAATGTTCAAACTATAACTAGAAGTTCATTTATTATTATGTTCACTTAAGCAAACCACTCTTCCACTGCATTATTTTAGGCCAACCTTAAATGCAATGAGTATACTACTGGCTTTTATTTAGTATCTGCTTACACAGTAGCCAATGTATCCTCTACTTTCAGCCATATCAGTTTCAACTAATAATATGGTAAAAATTATTACTACTTTACCGGGTTTTTTGTTTCATTAATATTTCTTTTTTATTTTTCTGTTCTTTTAGGGCCTCTTTATGCCTCACTTCTGCTCTTCTTTTCCTTTCTGTTGCCTGCCATGCCAGAGCCTCCAAATCAGGTTCCTAAAAAGCATATTACTTATAATGTCATGTCATACAAGATTAGTGATATGCATCTTATTTTATATCAAAACAGAGTGACTTTTCAATTTTGTTATCCTCTTCTCATACACTACAGCAGTGTTTTCCAAAGTGTGGTAATGCTATCACCAATGACACTTCATATGAGTGTATACAGGACAAATACGAACATCTGAACTTGCATAAAGCTAATGGTAGAACATAAACAGCTATAAAAATCAGATGTCAGGGAAACGGACTTTGGCCCAGTGGTTAGGGCGTCCGTCTACCACATGGGAGGTCCGCGGTTCAAACCCCGGGCCTCCTTGACCCATGTGGAGCTGGCCCATGCGCAGTGCTGATGCGCGCAAGGAGTGCCGTGCCACACAGGGGTGTCCCCCGCGTAGGGGAGCCCCACGCGCAAGGAGTGCACCCGTAAGGAGAGCCACCCAGGGCGAAAAAAAGTGCAGCCTGCCAAGGAATGGTGCCACCCACACTTCCCATGCTGCTGACAACAACAGAAGCGGACAAAGAAACAAGACGCAGCAAAAAGACACAGAAGGCAGACAACTGGGGGAGGGGAGGGGAGGGGAATTAAATAAATAAAAATAAATCTTTAAAAAAAAATCAGATGTCAGAAGTTAGGGCTGTTACTAAAATACAGACTAAAACAAAAGACCCAAGGACCATATCTGATTGCCATATTCTTTTTTTTTTTTTTTAAAGATTTATTTCTCTTCCCCTCCCACCCCCCGGTTGTGTGCTCTCTGTGTCCGCTTGCATTATCAGGCAGCACCGGGAAACTGCATCTCTTTTTGTTGCATCATCTTGCTGCATCAGCTCCCCGTGTGTGCGGCACCACTCCTGGGCAGGCTGTGCTTTTTTCACACGGGGCAGCTCTCCTTGCAGGGTGTGGGGGACCCCTACGCAGGGGCACCCCTGCATGGCATGGCACTCCTTGCGTATGGCAGCACTGCGTGTGAGCCAGCTTACCACACAGGTCAGGAGGTCCTGGGTATCGAACACTGGACCTTCCATATGGTAGGTGGACGCTCTGTTGATTGAGCCACGTCCACTTCCCTGATTGCCATATTCTTTAAAAATATTTTTCTTCATTAAACAATTAGTAGCTATCCAAGAATTTGCCTTCTTCAGAATCAGCAATCTAGTATTTTCCAATCATAGATCACAATAAACAAATCAAAATAAGTTCAGGTAACAGTCTTAAATATGGAATAAATTCTACTTTGCCTTTTTGAAAATCACTGAAGTTTACTATTTATGAATGAAATCCAAGTGCATGTATATGCAACCATGCTTGTGTAGAAGTATGAAGAGGGAAACCGACTTTGGCCCAGTGGTTAGGGCGTCGGTCTACCACATGGGAGGTCCGCGGTTCAAGCCCCGGGCCTCCTTGACCCGTGTGGAGCTGGCCCATGCACAGTGCTGATGCGCGCAGGGAGTGCCTTGCCACACAGGGGTGTCCCCCGCGTGGGGGAGCCCCACGCGCAGGGAGTGCACCCATAGGGAGAGCCACCCAGCGCGAAGGAGAGGGCAGCCTGCCGAGGAATGGTGCCACCCACTCTTCCCGTGCCGCTGATGACAACAAAGGTGGACAAAGAAACAAGACGCAGCAAAAAGACACAGAAAACAGACAACCGGAGGAGGGGAGGGGAATTAAATAAATAAAAATAAATCTTTAAAAAAAAAAAAAAAGAAGTATGAAGAATGACACTAAATGGGCAATATAAATTCATTCTACTGAATCTGTCCAAAATTGAAACGAATGACAATTTCTGTTCCAGGTTATTATTAAGTTTATATATATAGATAAGGAATGAAAGAAAATATTTAAACATGATAGAAAAACATATTTTAGCTGACAATTACTAGGAAATGTACCTAGAAGCATTCTTCTCAAATTGTATTAAACTTACTTTAAAACATTCAGGCTGCCTCAAACAAATTCTATATTACAAAAACATTTTTATCATATAAGCATTCAATAACTAAAGTTTTAACCAGTAAAGCACTCACATTTTCTTTGGCTTGTCGATGTCCCTCTCCCACATTTCTTAAACTTGCCAAATACAATTTTTCCAAGCTTTTAACTTTCTGAGTTTGTGATTCTTCCCATTCTGCCCTTAGCTCCTCTGCCAAACGCGTGAATTGCTGATATCTCCTCTGTTTTATATCTTCTCTTATCTGTAATGCAATATCCCTTTCTTGTTCTCGAACCTAAAGAATGAGTATTTAATAGGTTTTATGAATGGAGGCTTACTTGAGCTTTTTTTGAAAAGCTACTTGGATCTCAAATGAATTCTCTTTAGGCTTATTAGTTCTCCTGAATATTGTTATCATATCAGATAAGGCCTGTATAAAGCAGAAAATCCAATTAACCCAGAAAAAAAAAATCCCAAAAGTACTTCTATAGCCCTCCGATTAGCTATTTTATTTATAGTTCCCCAAAGCCCTAACAGGACAGCTGTTCTCAAGTAGTCTATACAAGGCTAAACTGGTAAGTATTACTCAAAAGAAGTATAGCCCAGATGAAGGGAGGCAAATCCAGATGAAAACTCCAGATTTGTAGTACATCACTTCAATTTTAGACAGAATAGCACCTAAAACCTGCCTTGCAATTAACTGTTTTATTAGAAAAAAGACCTCTAAAAACGGACAATCTACCATTTCCCTAATAAATTTGATTCAGCAGCTAAAAATCCTTCCAATAAGTCTACTTCAAAGTCATTCTAATCTTCCTGCTCTAATCTTCGTTGGTTACACGTAATTTAAAAAGTGATATTTAACTATTTTCCAATAATTAATGAGTCAAATAAGACCTATTCCCAAACTCTTCTTCAATTTATTTACTATCTCAGCCCATTCTTCAATGTTCCAAAACTAGTTAATAAAAGAACCAGGGTTCCTGTACATCCAGAAAAGGGTTTTAAATACAAGATTTTATTTAAAATACCCTAATGTAAAAAAAAAAAAAAAAAAAAAAAAATTTGGTAAAACAAATAATTTGAAACTTTATTCCAAATAAATCATACCTGTAGTAATCTTAGTTTTCGTCTTCTTTCATAATCTTCCTTCAAGATAAAGGCTTCCTCATTTGGACTCAACCTCAGCTTGCCAGCATTCACTACCTTTCTTTTCATTTCTGTGTACTTTAAATACAAAGGTTCTGAATTTTTAAAGAAGAAAAATGTCTATAAAGATATACCACTAAAATAAGACTGCAAAGATTACTTTTAAAAATTCAAATTAATACTTTTGACATGTAAAGGACTGTCGATACGCCAATAAAATAATTTGGATAGTCAAAGACCAACTTATTTACAAATAGGTTATCAGGTAACAGGGAGAAGGGAATGGAGAGTAGATCAGATTACTCAGTAAAGTTTTTCTCCATCTACAGCAAATTATTCTTTACATAGAGTACCTGGGACCAGATTTCTTTTTTTATTGGCATTTCCAGAGTTTACCTAGCTTAAGAGCAAAAAAAGAGCATGACATTATCAAAGAATAAATGTTTTCACAATTACCATTTAATACTTTAGAATTCTGATAACTTGTTTATAATCAGCAAGTGCTGTAATTTCAAAGGCCCTGGTCCCTGGATTCAATTCCCATGGTGTCTTATATATAACTCATCCACTAAGGGTAATTATATCTTATGGAATCACATCAATCCCATGTGCTATATATTCTGCAGTGAACAATTTTTCAATAATTAGGATGGTGTAATGTTTAAATGAATGAGCATTTTAAAAATTCCTTTTAGAACCATTCTGTCATTTAGATATGTTGAATGTTTCGATGCCCCATCAAGTCTTCTATTTTACTGTTTACACTCACATATTCTGACTTTCTTTCCTAAATTATAACTTGTCCCTATTCAGGGAATTAGGGTGGGTAGAAATAGAAAGAATATAAGATCTATAGTTTCAGTCATGTGAAAACGTTCCTCAAGTTCGTCTGATAATTAATCTCCATGTTCTCATTTAGGTCTCCAAAATTAGGTATTAACATCAATATGTGACCATGATTTTATCTAAGACAAGTCTTAGCATTTCTCAGTTCTCTTTACGATGACCAGGCAAACTAGATTATTGGATATCTCTATCTTCTTGAAGTTAGCTTAAATTCCACTTCTACAAAGATGTTCTCTAGTAATTTCTGCTCACCAAAACCACCCACTCCTGGCTTACCCGTCTATAACAGTGCCTCATTATTCACACGGGGACTTAATCTGATATTATCACAGCATTACCCACCTCTAGTTTTTCATTAATTACTGCCTGCCCTTTCTAGCTAGATTACCAACAACTTAAAGACAGGGCTACATTTAAAATTTAATATTGAAAGCAATTTAAATATATTTTATGAGTAACAACTACCAGGTACTATTATTTCACATACTATGGATAGGTACAAAGAACAGGAGCTAGGGAAGTATGGGGTCTTTATCAGGAACTAATACTTTTCCAATGAATTCTCCATCAGCATCTAAGATCAATGGGGGTAGGAACTGTACCATTGGCTGTACCACTGACGAAAAATAGTGCCTTGCACATAAGTAGGAAGTAAATGTGTTGACTGAATGAATAACTCATTCAGCAAGTTAATTCACGTATACTGCTGGTCCATAGTATGCACTGTATTATTATAGTAAAGAGAGTTATTATTATTATCTTCTTAATATTAGGACTCTGGTGATTGATGTCAAAAAAGGACTAAGAGTATGCATCTAAAAATTTTTTCCAATGCATCCACTCATTTGATACTCACAAGCCTATAACTTTCCTCATTCTACAAGAGGAAAGCAATTACATTACACACACCTCTTAGGTTAAAAGACTTGTCTGAAGAGAAAATATCTAGTTTCGGAGCCAAGGAAAGAATCTAATTTCCTTATTTCAAATGGCTCCTAACTTTCTGAGATGCTAAAACCTGTGAAGTGAGAAAAAAATACTTTGTTTCAGTTGGTATTTTTTGTGTAGAGATAGAACAAAAACAAAATGAGCAAGACTGAATTCAGTCCTCACTATGTGCCTTCATTCGTCTGAAAGTCTTTAAAAATTCATTCATAGTCAAATCATTAGAACTAATTCCTGATGAATCTCATAGACAAATCATTGAGTGAAAGAAACCAGACACAAAAGAGATCATACCATAAAATTCCATTTATATGAAGTTCAAAAACAAGCAGAGGTTAAAAAGGGTTACCTTTAGAAATGTTCTGTACTTTTATCTGTGCGATGATTAACACACGTGGACATATATGTAAAAATCTCATCAACCCTTAGACTTGTGTATTTTATTGTTATACCTCAATAAAAAAGAAAAAAACCCTTAATTTTTCAGATTGTTTTGAATATCCATCATTTTCACCTGCTAGGGAATTATAGGTAAACATTATACATACATTTATTGTTTTGAGCTAAGTGTAATAGAGTAACTGTTCTTCTTTGTATATATATTCTTGGTTTCTTAACCAGTCATTTGAAAATAATTTCAGGCTTAAAACAAGATCTAATCCAAGGATACATACTGTGCATTTGGTTGTTGTTAGCCAGGGTACTCCAGGATGCAAATTCCAAAACAGGATTAACTAACTATCCCCCCCCAGGTGATTAGGTGATTAAAATTTATTAGGGAAAATGTCCCGTGTTAAGGGAAATGGGGAGGGAGCTGATTAAGGCTGGAGGCTTAGACTTCAGTGCAAGTCTGACAATGCATGAAGGAGGGAAGATTGGGTAGACGCCCCTTAAACTGCTGCAGTCTAAGACTTCTGGGGAGCCCTCGAGTTGCGCAGTATTCCTAAAATTCCTAGTCACTGGCTGCTGGCAGCCCGACGGAAGAGTGGCCTCCATGCAGAGATTCCACGTGCAGCAGCTGAGGCCCTCGGTCAATTGCATGCCTACAGGTGAAGGTCTGTAGTTGCTTCCTCAGACTGCAACGTGTGCTCTAATCTCTTTTCAAGACCTTCACACTAAAAAAAAAAATCCTGGCCAGTTATTTCGTTGAATTTCCCTCAATTTTGTTTTGTCTGATGTTTTCTTGTAATTAGGTTGAGGCTGTCCATTTCTGGCAAGATTAGCACAAAAGTGATGATGTGCCTGCCCTCTTCAGCATCTAGGAGGTAAATAACGTTGGTATGCCTTACTACTGACTTTAATTTTGATCTTGGCTAAGGTGGACTCTTCTAGGTTCTTCTTTTCCCTTGTAAATTTTAAGTATCTGGTGGAGAGATACCTTGAGGCTATGCAAATGTTGTTTTTCATTATACTTCTGTCCACAAGGTAGTGTCTGATAAAATCAACGTGGTGTATCAAATAGTGAATTTCTAATTTTATTATTCCTTCTACACTCACCAACTGAAATTCTACTATAAGGAAGAGATTCCCTTGCTTCCCCATTTATTTATCTAATTATTTACTCATATCAATATGGATGCACTAATTCCTAAAATTCTAGTTCTACATATAATTACTACCCAATTGCTGTTATCTTAATATTGAAAGCAACCCTTCATAAAATCTATGCCGACCTTAACCATAGCAACAATCCTTGTGAAGACCTGTTTTTACAAAGAGATATTATTATAGGCAACATATTATTTAGCAGGTACTATTTTTTTACATATTAAAAAAAAAAACAGTAACAGACTATAGCAGTTAACAAGTTGTCCCAGGTTACAGTAGGCATTGTCAGCCGAGAACTCAGATCATGTCCATCCAAAACCGGGGTGTTTCCTCCTAAACTGCACTTTTAAAAGAGATTGCCCGTTGCTTGCAGCTCCCGACGCTAAGAGCGCTCCGAGCCAAGCGCTCCCTCTTCGGCAGGAAAGGGAGCCCGAGGCTGCGGGCGGCGGTCCGAGGCGGGCGCGCGCAGAACCCCGCGCCCGGGCCCCGGCCCCGCGCAGCAGCAGGCGTGCGGGTCGAGACCCCCGCCACCAGTCCGACCGCGGGCGGAACCGGGCCTGGGCCGAGGCCGGCAGTGCCGCGCTCGCGCCGCGGACCTCGCGGACCCGTTCCTCCGGGCCGCGGGCAGCCGGCGCGTCACTCACCTCGTGGTCAGGAGCCGGGTCGGCAGCCCGGCCCGCAGCCTGTGCCGCTTACCTCAGCGCGGCCGTTGGTGCGCCCGCAGGGCGGCCATAGCGGCGTCGACGTCACTTCCGCCGCCCGCGTCGGGGCGGACGGAGCGCGGGAAGCCCTCCGCGCATGCGCGGGCCTCGCAGAGCCCTGTTTCCGGGCGCGCAGAGCTGCGGGTCGGTGAGGGCGTGTGCCCGCCCGCGGCCGAGCGAGACGCCTCGTGAAGAGGCCTTGAGTGTGCGTCCCCTTTAGCCCTCACCGCCCAGCTGGTCGGTGCCATCACGCTGCAGCGGGTTCCCGACAGCCCTCCATGGCAGCACGTGCCCCCCGTGCCCCCAGAGGCTCCGGACGCCCGGAGGGCCGAGGCGGCGTGTGCTGCCGACGACCCAGACCCAGAGGCGAGCAGAGGTTCGTGTTTATTGAGCACCTATTTTGTGCCCGGCAGGCTGTGCCAGGTGGAGGGTAGACAGGGGAAAGGTGAGTCGTGACCCCTGCCCCAGGTTTTGCAGTCTAGGGGTTAAACACACCCGAAATCAGGGTTAGAAAATGAGGTGGGAGGTGGGTGGGCGGGGAAGCGGGGTAGTGTCGTCTAAGGGGGAGGCGGCTGGCCCGGCAGACCTCGTGGCCTTTAGACCCCGCCCCAAACCTCCTGAGAGGGAGCCGGAAAGACCCTGCGGACGCCCGGCTGGAGGCCCCGTTTGACCCCAAGAGCCTTTCGGGTCAAGGTACAGCCCCGTTACTGTCAAAAACCCTCACCTTGGCCCCCGAGAACTGTCAGGTGGGGCAGCCGTCGAAACAGCCAAGAGCTGGGGCGCTGCCCCCGCCTGTGAAGGGGAAGGGGAGAGGCCGGCCTCTCGCCTTTGCTGCACGCGGGAGGACCTTGCCTCGACTCGTGTGCTTTCCTCGCTTGCTTGCTTAATAAAGTCTTCACTCCCTTAGCTACCCTATGGCGTGTCCTTGAATTATTTTGTGCTACACAGCCAAGAACGCAGAAGCCCAGAACCCAGAGCCGTCTGGGAACAGGGGGTGATTAGATGAGATGGTGGCTGCACTGCCAGAAGAGGCCAGGGATTGAAGACTAAAGGCTGAGGGCAGGGAAGCCAGTGAGGATATTATTTATTACAGGAAATAAAAGGTGAGCCAGTGAGAATGGAAAAAGTGGGTAAAATAGAAGTGGGTGGATATCAGAGGCAAATAGCCAAACATCAGAACTGATGGTTACTTGGTTATGGTAGGCAAAGGAGAGGGAGAAACGAAGGGTACTGCCCAAGTTCCAGACTGTGGAAGAGTGGATGGAAATGATACCTTCCTAGAACACACAGGAAGAGGAGAGTTTGGGAGGAGAAGTAATGACTTAAGCTTTGAATGTTTTGAATTTGAGCTCTTTATGGGCTATCTAGACAAAGGGTGTAGTCCAGAAGTATGTAGGAGGCAAAATTAACAATTGTCTGTGAACTTAAGGGAAAAGGAAGAGTGAAGTTAACCTCACAGGCCATTAGCTTAAGTAACTATGATGATGTCTGTGCCAAGGGGAAAGTCAGAATTGGGAGTCACTTGAGTGGGCAAGGTGATGAGTTCACCCTGGACATGGTGAACCTGATAAGCCAGCAATGCCCAGCAAGCCGATGATACACGGTAGACAGTCCACAGAAAGAACTGGGACAAATTTGGGTTTCATTGCCATATAACCAGAGCTCGAGGAGTGGGTGAGATCTCTTAGGGAGAATCTGCGCCACGGCAAGGGCACTGAGCTAGGGACCAACTTGAAGGGAAGGAGTTGGAGGAAGGGACTGTCAAGTATTGAAGAAGAAACGGTGTGACCCACACTTGGGCCTACAGTCCAGGAAGTTGGGTTATAGAGAGGTTCTGAGACCTGGCTAAGGGCGTGTGTGAGTGAAGGGTAGAACCAGCACTGGAATTCATGTCTCCATCCCGAATATTAGGGTTCCTCCTCCCTGTTCCCCCACCCCCAATTTCCTGTCGTATTTATGTTATGAACATTCATTTCATTCATACATACCTGTCCATACTAAAATGAGCTGTTTACAGAGCTATCGATCGTGTTAGGTTTTGAGTTTCTTGAGAGAACAGGAAACACATTTTGTTCAGTTACCTGGCACGTAGGGCTTCTCAAATATTTGTTGAATGAATGAATCGCTGTAGGAATAAATTATATGCTCCACTTTCCCAACCTGTGTCCTGGGGCTAGAATTTTTCAATTGGGCATTTTGACTTAAGATTATTTCTGTTTCCAAAAAGGGAATGAGGAATCAAAGAAAGCACCATGGGCTTAGAGTTGGAACATCTGGTTTAGCATCCCAGCTCTGACACTTCCTAGCTGTGGTACCTTAAGCCAGATCTTAAACCTTAAGTTTCTGTGTTTGTTGTGTATTACGGTGAACCAAACCACCCCAAAATGTAAAGGCTTAAAATAGCAACCACTACAGCTGAGAGATCTCTGATGGGTGTTTTTTTCCCATGTGATGTTGGCTGGGACTTGCAGCCATCTGGGGGCTTGATTGTGCTGGAATGTCCAGCTCTTCCACCTCAGACAGCTAGCAGTTCAGCTGGGACGTCGACCAGGGCACCTGCAGTGCGTGGACTTTCCACTGCAGGGCAGCTGGATTCTGAGAGGGGCCTAACAGTGAGCATTCCCAGAACAAGAAAGGGGAAGCTGTAAGTCCTTTCAAAGGCAAGGCAGAGAAGTGGTTCGAGTAAGTTCTGCCACATTTTATTTAAGTATTATAGGGCCAGCCCAGATTCAAGTGAAGGGGAAATAAATTTCATCTCCCAACAGAGAGGACAGAGCCTTTGCAACCATCTTTAATCCACCAGTGTAGCAGCTTGGGATTGTTTATGAATCCCAAAAATAGATACTGGATTGTGCTTATAAACTGGTCTGTTCCTCTGGGTGTATTAGATTGTATTAAATTCAGAGGCTTCACTTTTACTTGATTAAATTACGAAGAGGGCTTTGAATTGACCACCTTAGTAGGACGTTGAGTTCCCGCCCCCTTGGTGGGTGGGTACTCACAGAGAAAATGACATGGCAGAAAAGAGTTTTGAGTTTTTGATGCTAGAGCCCAAGCCATTGAACTGATAGTTTGTAGCTAGAGACCAGAGCCCTGAACAGCTGAGAAAGCCTGTAAGGAAATGAGCCTCAGGGAGAGAGACAAGCCTTATGCTGACACACAGCTGAGAACAGAAGAAGCTGGGACCATGGCACCTTAGGAGGAAGAGGAAGCCTAGGCCCTCGCAGAGACCGCAGCCACCTTGCCCCAACACATGGCAGCAGACTTTGGTGAGGGAAGTAACACACTTTCTGGCCTTGTGACTGTAAGCTCTACCCCAAATAAAGACTAAGAGCCAACAGATCTCTGGTACTTTGCATCAGCGCCCCGTTGGCTGACCCATCTACCCAGTTTCCTTAGTAATACTTGTCCTGCCATCTCCAGAGCCTGGTTGTGAGATTCAAAAGGCATGAATCCTATGAAAGCACTCTGTAAACTCTAAAGTTAGGTATCCTAACAGCTTTTTCTTTTCCTTTTTTTCCCCTGTTCAATACCTTCCTTTCCTCTTCTGTGCAGACCCAGCACCTCCAAGGCCACTGGGCAGGTGTGTGGCCAGACTCAACACCGGGCCAGTCAGAGTCTCACTTTTCACAGGAATTATCCACACTGGAGCCAGCAGGGAGGAGCAGGTCTTCTCTGGGATCATGTTGGGGTATGAGCACTGTCCCTGCTCAAGCCTAAAGTGGGTGCATCATGACAGGTGAACTGGTGCGGTGAGGAGGCCACCGAAGTCTGGGTGTCCTGGGGGTGGGATTACGTCTGCCTTCATTCATTCATCAGTTAATTTGAGTGCTGGGGGGGGATTACATCTGTATCATATGCAATTCTATCATATATATATGAAGTTGTAGGTTTAATGAAAAAATCATGCAGAAAATACAGTGTTTCCATATAGACTCCCCCATTATTAACACCTTGCATTAGTGTGTGGTAACTTTGCTACAATTGATAGAAGAATATTATAAGTGTATTATTAACTGTAGTCCATAGTTAATATTAGGGTCACTGTGTTGAACAAGGCTGTGGTTTAAAATATTTTCTAGTATGTGCAACCTAAAGTTTCCCCTTTTTTGTTTGTTTTTGGTGTTCTGTGGGGTTTTTGCACTTTATTTTTTCTTCCCTTCACCGCCCTGCTGTTTTTGCTGTCTGTCCATTCGCTGTGTGATCTTCTGTATCTATTTCTCTTTTTGTTTCCTCATTGTTCCTCTAGGATTCACCTGGATTCGATCCTAGGGACCTCTGATGTGGAGAGAGGTTCCCTGCCAGTTGCATCACCTCAGTTCCTGGTCTCTGCTGCACTTCACTTTGACTCTCCCCTTCGTCTTTCTTTTGTTGCGTCATCTTGCTGCATGACTCACACTTGTGCGGGCACTTGGCTCACCACGCGGATACTGGCTTCCCACACGGGCATTAGCTCACCACACGGGCACTCACATGGGAACTGGGCTCGTCGTGTGGGCACTGGCTCACCACACAGGCACTCACGTGGGCCCTTAGCTGGACAGTGGGCATTCATGCGGGCACTCGGCTCATGGCATGGGCACCCACATGGGCCCTCAGCTCACCACATTGGCACTCAGCTCACCACGTGGGAGCTGGCTCACTGCCCCAGGCATGCTTTCGCCTCTTCTTTTTCACCAGGAGGCCCCAGGGATCCAACCCGGGTCCTCCTATATGGTAGGCAGAGGCCTAATCACTTGAGCCATATCCGCTTCCCAGTTTCCCCTTCTAACCGCAGTCAAATATGTAATTCAGTGCTCAGTCACATTCACCATGTGCAACTATTCACGACTTTCCATTTCCAAAACCTTTCCATCACTCCACACAAAAGTTTTGCTTTAATAAACTTTAATTCACCATTCCCTGCCCCTACCCTGGTGTCAGGTAACCTAGATTCGGGCCTTTTTTTTTTTTTTAGGAGTTACTGGGGATTGAACTCAGGACTTCTTACATGGCAAAGCAAGCTCAACCCTGAGCTACATTTGCTCCTAGAGAGGAGGTGTTTATTTTCTTTTATTCTAGCTTCTGACTATGAATTGGCTTATTCTAATTATTTCGTATCAGTGAGATCATGTAATATTTGTCCTTTTGTGTCTGGCTGATTACTCTCAACATGATGTCTTCAGGGTTCAGCCATGTTGTTAAATGTATCAGAACTTCATTTTTACAGCTGAATAATAGTCCATTGTATGTACATACCATGTTTTATTTATCCCCTCATTGGTTGATGGACAATTGGGTTGCTTCCGTCTTTTGGGAACCGTGACTAATGTTGCTATGAACATCTGTGTGCAACAATGTTCAAGTATTCATTGCTTGTGTATAGAAATGCTAGTAATTTTTGTGTGTTGCTCTTGTACCTGCTACTTTGCTGAATGTATTTATTAGTTCCAGTATCTTTGCTGTGGACTTTTAAGGATTTTCTGTTTATAAGATTACTATAAACAGAAATACACCTTACTAAGTCCACACTATGTTGTGTATTCTTTAGTAAATATATTACACTTGCACCAACACTTCACCACAAGAGTAATGTTGTTTTGATTTTCAGTTCAAGTTCAGAGACCCCTTGTTAAGAACCCCTGCTCTATTTCATTTACTCCTGCTCTGATCTTTATTTTCTTTCTTCTCAATTTAGCTTTAGTTTGTTCTGCTTTTTCTAGTTCTTCTAGATTTGAGCATGGGTTTCTTTTGTTGTTTGTTTTTTAATTTTTTATTGAAGTGAAATTCACAAAACTGGTAATTATCCATTTTACAGTATAGAATTCAGTGGCATTTAGTACTTTCACAATGTTGTACAACCATCATTTCTGTCTAATTCCGAAATAGTTACATTATCCCAAAAGATAACACTGTACCATTAAGGTTTCTGTACCAATCCCTTGCTCCAGACCCCGACAATCACCATTAAGCTTCATTTTATCTGTGGAATTAACTCTGGTCCATTTACTATAAATGGAAACATACAATATGTTTTGTGGTAGGCTTCTTTCACTTAGTAGCCTTTTCAAGTACATTCCAACTGTGTCATGAGTCTGTACTTCATGGCTTTTGATGGCTTTATAACATCCCACTGTTATGAATGTGCCACCTTTGGTTTATCCTCTGCCCATCCCTTTGGGCTGCTGTGAATACTGCTGACATGAACATTCATGTATATGTATTTATATAAATAACTGAGGTCTTTACCTAGGCGTGGGATTTCTCGGTCACATGGTAATTCTAAATTTAACTTTTGAGGAGTTATTGAACTGTTTACCACAGTGGCTACGTCCTTTCACATTTCCACCTGCAACAGTTTCTCAGCATCATCCCCAGCACTTTTCCAATGACATGCCGTTAGAAGCGTCTTTCCTGCAGATAAGTTGGATGAATATCATTTCTTCCTTTTAAAGCCAGTTTTCCTGCCTGGCTCTGGTTTGGGGGAGCTCCTATTCCTTCTCTCCACACTTCTTGTTGGAACTAGGAAATTACATCTTTGCATCAGAAGATTGGTATTCTCCAGCATCACAGCACTGAATAGCTTTCCCTGGGATGTGTCTAGCAGAGCCCACTCTTTCTGTGTGAAATCTACAGCCACATTTTTATAGGTCACTATCTCCCTGGTTGCATTGTTAATAACTCAGCTGGCAACTGTCTTCTGGATTTTCACTCAAAACAGATGAGCGGTAGGTATACAAAGCAGAACTCAAATTGGACTCAGAAAACAAGTATCCAATCTTAATGAGGCTGCTATCACCACATTCTGGAGTTCAGAGCTTCTTTCTCTATAAAAAGCAACCTTTTGATAGTGAACCTTTGAGCATGGCTTTCTGATCTGAGATCTTTTTTAATGTAAGCATTTAAAGCTGTAAAATTCCCTTTCAGTACTGACTTTGCTACATCCCATGTTTTGATATGTTGTGTTTTCATTTTCATTTGTCTCATGATAGTTCCTAATTTCCCTTGTGATTTCTTCTTTGACCCACAGGTTGCTTAATGGTTCATTATCTAATTTACACATATTTGAGTATTTTCCATTTCTCATCTGTTATTGATTTCTAGCTTCATTCCATTGTGGTCAGAGAAGATTTATTGTATGATTTCAATATTTTTTAGCTTGTTGAGACTTGTTTTGTGACCTAGCAAATGGTTAGTACTGCAGAATGGTCCATGTACACTAGGAAGAATGTGTGTTCTGTTTCTCTTGGGTGAAGTGTTCTACATACGTTAGGTCTAGTTGGTTCAAAGTATGGTTTGAGTCTTCTATTTCTTTTTTGATCTTCTGTCTAGATGTTCCATCTGTTATTCAAAGTGGCACATTGAAGGCTTCTACTATTAATGTAGAACCACCTATTTCTTCAGATCTGTCAGTATTTGCTTCATATATTTTGGGGCTCTGATATTAGGTGCATATTTATTTGTAAGTGTTAGTATTTCTTGTTGACCCTTTTCAGTATATGGTGACCTTCTTTGTCCCTCATAATGGTTTTTGACTTAAAGTTTATTTTATCTGATATTAGTATAGCTACCTCAGCTCCTTTTTGGTTATTAATTACATAGTATATATTTTCCATCCTTTCTGTTTAAACTACTTAAGTCTTTCAGTCTAAGGTGAGTCTCTTGGAAACAACATACAGTTGAATCGTGCTTTTTTATCCATTCCGTGTGTCTCCCCTTTTGTCTGTGGGGCTTAATCCATTTACATTTCAAGTCACTACTAATAATGCAGGACTTTCTTCTGCCATTTTGCTACTTGATCATTAGAAGTCTTATAACTTTTTTGTCCCTCAATTTTTCAATTAATTCCTACTTTCCTATTTATTTGATTTTGTATCGTGCAAATTTATATTGCTTCTCATTTCAATCTAGATATATTTTTCATATATTTTTGTGGTTACCTTGGGGCTTAAATGTAACATTCTCATCTATAACAATCATGTTTGATTTGATACCAACTTAATTTCAATGGAACTCACACTGTTCCTATACCCTCCATCTCCCTACCTTTTTGCTGTACTTTTTACAAATTGTATCTTTATACATTGTATATCCAAAACCATAGATTTATCATTCGTTTTTATGCATTTGCATTTTAGATCCTGTAAGAAGTAAAAAGTAGGGTTACTTACCAAAAAATATAATACATTAGTACAGGTATTTATAATTACCCCTATCATTACCTTTACCAAAGGTCAGTTTTTCTTTATTCTATTTCACTCTCATATCCTTTCCTTTCAGTCTGAAGAACTCCATTTCACATTGCTTGTAATGTAGATTGAGTGCTGATGAACTCCTTCAGCTTGTATTTATCTGGGAATTCTTCATTTGCCCCTAATTTCTGAAAGTCTCACTGGTTGCAAAAGTCTTAGATAGCAAGTGTTTTCTTTCAGCATTTATATATATCATCTTCTTGTCTCCATGGTTTCTGATGGGAAATCAGCATTTAATCTTATTGGGGCTCCCTTGTACATAACACGTTGCTTTTCTCTTACAGCTTTCAGAATTCTCTCCTGTCCTGGGCATTCAGCATTTTCACTACTATATGTCTGGGTGTGGTTTTATCCTCTTTGGGTTTTGTTTGGTTTCTTGAATGTCTATTTTAATATATTTTGGTAAATTTGGGAAGTTTTCTGCCATTATATCTTAGAATATTCCTTCTTCCCATTTCTCTTTTCTTCTTCTGGAACTCCCATAAGCATACATTGGTATGCCTGATGGGGTCTCACAAGTGTCTTAAGGCTCTCTTTTGCTTTCCTTTCTTTTTTCTTTCTGCTCCTTAACCTGAATCATTTCATGTATTTTATCTGAGTTCACTGATTCTTTCTTCTGCCAGCTCCAGTCTGTTGTTGAAACCCTCTAGGGAATTTTCCCTTTCAGTTCAGTATTTCTCTTAGGATTGTTTTTTTTTTTTTAATTTGTCTCTTTCTTGAGATTCTCATAGTATTCATTCATTGTTTTTCTGATATCCTTTAGTTCTTTCTCCGTGTTTCCCTTTATCTTCTTTGAGCATATTAAGGATTATTTTTTAAAAGACTTTGTCTAGTGTGTCCAAAGTCTGGTTCCTTCTTAGTTGATGGTTTCAGCATTTTTATCTTGCCATTTGGATGGCCATCATTTTCTGTTTGTCTTGTAATTTTAGTTGTACTCTGTACATTTTAATATTTTAAAAGTATTAATGCTGGGATTTAGACTCTGAGCTCTCTGTTCCTTAAGTTTGTATCCAGATAGTGACATGACAGATTTCTTTGAGTGCCAAGAACTGACAAAAATAAACCAATGCATAAACATCTTTCACATTCTTTGCAAATTGGCTCTGCATTGGCTGGTGCCCTCCTTCAAAGTTTAGTCTTCTCTGAAGATCAGACGGAGGCGAATGTGACTTGCAGGTCCTCACTGCCTCCCGTGGGTCTGTCCATTGTCCTGGGCTTGTGCTTCTCATGGCCTTATGAATTCGCGTGTTTACAGAGATCGGAATGCTGTTTGTGTGTGTGCCTCTGTGTATATTTATTTTTTTAAAATTGTTTATATTTTTTGTCTTTATTTTTTAATGTTACATTAGAAAAATATGAGGTCCCCATATACCTGCACCCCCATCACCCCACTTCTCCCATATCAGCAACCTCTTTCATCATCATGGGACATTCATTGCGTTTGGTGAATACATTTTTTGAGCACTGCTGCACCAATGCTCTTTCTGTTCCCTAAGAAATAGATTCCCTGCTCCTGGGTGCTCTCTTGGATAGCTTAAAGGAAGTATTCATTTGCTCCAGGCCACTTTGACTTGTTTCTTGAACTGCTTTAACTGTCTGCAAGCTGCTTCATCTTGTAGGGCAAGGCTGAGACAAGTTTCCTGGTGCATTCTTTAACAGTGCCACCAGAATGATTGGCACTGCCACACGGGCACCCCAGTATGCACTTAGGGGTTACTCTACTCCCTTAGGAACAGGAATGGGGGCCCACCTTGGGAGTGCAGGCTAGGGGAATTGGAGAAGGCCAGCAAGGGCCCATGAGCTCCTTCTACCGTTTTAATGCTGCAGTGTCTTGATTTGGCCCTCGTCCAAACCCTTAAACTATTTTCTAGAGTTTTGAGGAAGATGGCTGCCAGTTTTTGCTAGTTGTTCAGTGATTCTGTGGGTAAATGGCACCCTGGAGCATCTCACGCTGCCATCTCGGTCAACTGGAAGCCTGCACTTCTATCTTGTTCTTGTTTACAATACTGTTTCTGACTATCTAGTACAGTGCCTGGCATCTAGGTATTGAATGAAAGGAAAGACACCTGTCATGAAAAGGACTCATTTAAGGGTAAGAGTCACGCCTAACAGGATTGACCCAACTTTAGTAGTAAGGAGGGAAAAGTGATTGTGCATATGTTGGAGGCTCTCCCTGGATTCCCAGTCTCCTTCTGCACCATGGACCTGGGACTGAGTTCCATAGAGAGAGAACATTAGATATAACAACTGAAAGAGCCATTGGAACGTTGGCACAGAGCAGCACTCGAGTGTATCATTGAGAGGACAGCTGTATTCACCTTCTCCTTCCCACAGGCAGACTTGGTTCCTTGCGATTGCAATCAGTTGTTGGCAGAGTTGCCTGGGATAGCGGACGAGATCATGGACCTGGGAATATTTTTGAAAGTACCCAGAAATATTGGAAGGGGTGCTTTGCAAGAGACCAAATGAAGCAAAAAACTAGTGAAATGTGGGTTGTTATGTTAGCATGATTCCATGTACACGAATAAGTTGGGCATATAGGGCATTTGGGATTTACATAGAGGCTCTTGGGTCATTCACACACTAATATCAGCTAGTTTACCTGCTGATAGAACTCGAACCTAGGAAAAAGATGATGGTTTTTTTATCAGACTGGAAAACATGCACCAGAAAGGGAGCGCTTCGACAGACGCCCTGCATCTAGGTGTATTGCACCAGCCTCTTGCCTTCTTCCTGATGCGGAACATGCAGCCAACTTAATTTTCCTGCGCACTGTGGGTTTGTGCACATTCTGTAGTTTGATCAGGCCCCACGTTGACCTCTGGGGATAGCGTCAGGCATAACCAAGTCCAAGGTAAATTACCCGTCCACCCATAATGAAAGAGTTTTTCTCATTTCAGCTACAGCAGCTTCTCTGTACGTCTGAAATCATGGAGGAATAAAATAGAGCCCAGGGACGGGAGGGCTGGAGGTGCTAGCTTGCCATTGTATTGGTGGAAATGCCTTTGGCTACAAGAATAAAAGCTCTAACCGAAACAATAAAATAGAGGTTTATTTTCTCACTAAACAAGAAGCCTGGAGATTGAATTTGCTGGCTCAACAGTGTCATCAAAGATCCAGATTTTCTTCCATGCCCACATACATAGAATGTGGACTTACAGCCCTCATGCTTGTCGCTTCGTGGTTTCAAGAAGGCCACTGTAGCTCCAGCCATCTCAGCCATGTACAGTGATGAAGAAGAAGAAAAAAACAGCACTGATCTTGCTTGTCCCTTTTAGCAGGAAACCAGAACGTTTTGCAGATGTACTCCACAGACTTTTCCATAAGTCTCATTGCCCTGAACTGGGCCACTCAGACACCCCTAGCTGAAAGAGATGCTGTTAATCAGGTTTGTGGCAAAAAGGAATAGGATTATCATAACTGGTTTAGACTAGTGCTTGTCATCCATAGCTGCACTTTAGAATAACTGGTATCTTAGTTTGCCTGAGCTGCTATCACCAATACCATAAACTGGTTTTGGCTTAAACACCAGGTATCGGTTAGCTCACTGTTCTGAGGCTAAAAGAAGTCCAAAATCAAGATACCAGCAAGTCTTTCTCCCCAGAGACCACGCTGTCTGCAGGCCGTTGTCCCGCCTGGGGTTCCTGGGCATTCCCCTCCCATGTAGCGTCGTCCTCCCTTCTCAGCCTCCAGCAGTCTGCGTGAAGGCCCACCCTCGTCACTAAATCACACCTTCAAGGGGTCCCGTTTGCACGGAGTTCACACCCACAGGAGTGTGGGTGAGGACTGAGAACATGTCTAAATCGGGGTGTAGTTCAGTCTACCTCACCCGCGAGCTTTGAAAAACTAGTGATGCCTGTGGCCAAGCCCAGGGCCATCGCGTGTCACAGGGGGCCAAGAGAGGTGGGTGTAAAAACCCAGTGTTCTATGTACAGCCAGGACTGAGAACCGACAGTTTAGAGCAATTATGTTTCAGTCCCTAGGATTTGGCTGATTGCCACTGTGAACAAAACTGGGTTTCCGTTAGCCGCAAGAAGGTGGAAATGGCCATGGGGCAGGCAGTGGTTGCATCCCACTGTGCCTTGATCGAACGCACAGGTAAACACTCTTTGATTTCCCAGAAACGGGCACTCCAGCTACAAACCTTCACACTTGGAAGAAGCCAGGTGGAGATGTACCACATTCCGGTTTCGAAGGGAACAGTGTCTTGACATAAATATTGATTTGAATGATTTCAGTTTGGTGAGCCAGGCAGATTGAGGAGAATCCTGCGCTTCTAGAACACTGTCAAGCACAGCAGATGGAAAAAACCTGTGCTTGCTCCAATCTCTACACCCTTGAATTTTTTTGTCTTCCTCAGTGTTCCAGACGGTGTTGGTACGGGGCAGGCTTTCAGGCACACGCGCCTTCTCTAAGCGTCTGCCATGCCCAAGAGCAAGGATGGTCCTCTTTTACGTAACACATCGACTCCAAGTGTCTTCTAATAGCTTCCCAGATCCACTATAATATGGCACTAAAAAGGGCAGAGCTCAGGGTTCAAATCTGCCACAATAACTTTTAGCCTGTTTATTTGTAAAATAGGAAAAATAATACCCATCATACCTATCTCACAGGACAATGAGTGAGTCACAGCACTTTGTAAACCAGTTATTATACCAGCGTTCTTATTGTGGTGCTCTTGGCCATCCAGCCTTAATTCAAGAGCCCATCTAGCTGCCCTTGCAGGGCCTCGGCCCCAGCATGCTACGCTCCTGCCCCGGGTGGTTGCGCATGGCATTGGTCGCAGGTGCTGCGGCTTCTGCGTGGAGTCTGCAGGATGCTCACGGGCTGCCGGGAAGATGAGAGTGACTGTGGACAGCCTGAGGTCCAGGCCTGGCACACGGCAAGGCTGCTAAGTGTCCACCCTCGCGTGGCTGCTGCGGCTCACCTGTGTGAGTCTTTGGGGTCTACTTCGGTCCAGCTCCTCCGTGAAGTCTCCCATAGTTTCCTCCTGCCTGTGGAATGCTGCCCTTTGAGCCAGTCTCACGCAGGTTAACTACTTTTATTGATTATTTAATGGGATTATTTTTCTCTCTGCTTAAATGAAGTAATTCAGCATATAATGAGCATCTGCTATTTCCAAGCTCTCTTCTAGACAGGATGAAGAGATACAAGGCACAAAATCTTTTCTCAGGTGCTCATGGCTAGTGGGAAGGGTGGGTGAGCAAATGGGCGGTGATGATGGGAGCTGAGAGTACGCATGGGGTCCCATGGAAGGAAGAGGAGAGGAGCAAAAGGCAGGCTGACGAAGGTTTCAGAGTGCGGGCACCACTGAATCATCTTTGAATCATCAACATTCCTGAAAAATAACAACAGTTAATATTTATCAAGCCCTTCATGTCCCATGCCCTGAGCTGGGCGCTTTATATTTCATCTCAACTGACAACGACCCTGTGCAGAAGGTGCAACTAGCCACCTCTTTACAGAGAAGGTGGAGGCTGGAGGGCAACAGCGGGGAGTCAGGGCCTGTACTTCAAACTCAGGACTTCTTAATCCAATGTCGATGCGCAGGACAGTGCTTCTCCACGTCGCCCGGTCTGGGCTCAGGGACCGAGTGGTGTCTCCTAACTGCAGTCTTCTGATGGGCAGCCTCGGTGCCAGTCTCCTATTTCTCGACTACAGTTCCCAGGGCCTGTCCACCTGCCGCGGTGCACAGCCATCCTGCAGGATGTGTCGTCCTTAGCTTCCTCCCTCTGAGCTGTGCCTCCACGCACTGCCCTGCACAGACTCCCTGCCTGGGGCTGTCTGCGCCTCCCTGCGGGTTTGCGAGGACCCTTTGCCTCCCTCCCCTGACCACGGTATTTGACCTTCAGTTCTGTCCCAAGCATTCCTTTCTCTCGATGCCTATGCAAGGATTGTGAAGGATGTGAGACAGCTCCATTTTTTCACATGCTCCCAACTCAGTACTTCACAGAATAAAATCTTGCTCCTTGTTTAACGTGAACTGATGCTGGGCGGCCCCAAGGGTTGCTTTCCTGCTCTGGCACGCCCCCTGCGCTGCTGCTCGCCTGCGCCGTGAGCTTCCTGACAGATGGGTCAAGCTGACTGGACTCTCCAGCCACGTGCTTAGTGAGTACTGAGATAAGAACGCCTTCCTGCGTTCCCACACATCCAAAGCCTATCCGTCTTTCAAGGCTAATGAAGTCTTAAAAATTCTAATGTCTACCACTTCATTGAGCCCCTAAATTGCCCAGGATTCCATGGCTCAAGTGACATAGCCAGGTTTTTTACCCAGACATTTGACTTTCGAGGCCACACTCTTTCCATTCCTCTGTTCATTCCGCTGTATTCCATACCACCCAATCAAACATTTACTGAGTATTTATGTGAGCAATATTCTGTGCTTTCTGTGTTTCTCCTCTAGTCCATATCCTGAACTTCCTCTTTCAACGTTAAGGGCACCTTCTACCTTGCTTTATATTCATAGCTGTGCTACATCCTCTGGTAGGCTGCAAACACCTTGAAGGTGATTTTTCTTAGATGCTAGGTAGAGCATGGTGTTTTACACATGGGTAGCCCTCAGTAAATATCTGACGAGCCAATGAAAGAATTACGCACTCATGAATATTGGGAATTAGACCATTTGCAGGTCTCTGCTTTATTATAATAATTTGGTCTAGCTTCAAAGGGCTTTGCCCTTGTCTAGTGGGGGACTGTTACTGTGCCTGCTGTCATCAGATGTTGCCTGCCAGGTTCTCCCTGTGTGCCACTTCTCCTTGACTTGTTCCCAAGTAGCACTAACCTGGTCCTACCGTGTCTGCCAGGTGCCACCCAGCACCCCACCGCAGAGCCGCCTTTTCCGGAGCTCCAGAGCACCGGCCAGCGGGCCGCGTCCCTCCCAGGCCCCTCTAGACCTTTCCTCCAGGGGCGCCGCCTGCGAGCGCACCCCCGTCTGCGTTCCGTGAGCTGAGTCCCTGACGCCCTGTGGCCTGCCTTCCCTGTTCCCATTCTCTCTCCCCACCCTGGCTCCGAAATGTCACTATTGACTCCGCCCTGGAGCCTCCGGCGGGGAGCTGCTGTCCTGCTGTCTCAGCTCCCACTAGGAAGCCCCAGGGTCATCTCCACCTCGTCAAGCCCCCGGGCCCAGATGGAGGAGGGATTCCCTTTTCAGCACTTGCTTCTCTTACCCCTTCAACGCTAGTCACAATACGCCCTTCTAAGAGACCTAAGCAAGCAAACCCTTAAATGGTCTGTGGCTACCAGGCTCTCCGCTGAGAGCAGCAGCGTCACCATCCACTCTCCAGGCGAGAACGTGCGTCCTCAGGATGGCTCCACAGCTTGCCCGGCGTTAGCAGTGACCACAGCTGGCTCACTCCCTGGCCTTCTGAACCCAAATCCAAGGCCCTTCCTGCCGGCACAGAGGCATACTAACATTCTCTTCCTTTAACACCTGTTTCAGTTTCTTTACTTCCTCTTCTGTTTTGAGGTGTTGCTCTAGAGCAGGGGTTCGTAACCTTTCTTTTCCAGGACCAGTTTGCCAGTCAGGTGAAAACCATGGACCCTTACCAGGCCCACACTATACTGTGTATCATTTAATAAATATATCCCGCCTGCACCAACACATCCCCACAAGAATAATGTGTGTGTGTGTGTGTGTGTTTGTTTATTTGTTTGGGTACTGGGGCTGGGGAATGAACCCTGGACCTCGGATGTGGGAAATCCCTGCTCAACCACTGAGCCACATCAGCTCCCCTGAGTTGATTTTTTCATTTATTTGCTTGTTTGTGTTTTTCGTTTTGTTTTTAGGAGGCACAGGGGACTGAACTGGGACCTCCCATGTGGGAAGCAGGCGCTCAACTGCTAGAGCCATATCCGTTCCCAAGAATAATGTTTTTTGCATTTCAAATCAAGCGCACACATCCCTTGTTAAGAAGCCCTGCTCTGGAGACTACTGTGGCTTTTTAGGAAGCAGAGGAGGCACTTTGGGGACTGGTGCTCTCTGCTCTTCAGCCTTGGGATAGCCAGGGGTCCCCAGTGAGACACGGGGCCTGGACTCGTTTCCTGGCCCGCTGTAGAACTCATCTACTCCACGCGCCCCCCGCCGAATGGCTTAGTCCAAGCTGACGGCGTCCCGGTCAGTCACTTGAGGTACAGGTGTGCACTTAGGAAGGGCCTGGGGCCTGGGGGCAGGCCCTCTTCCTGCCTTCACGGGCGGCCCGCCCCAGGCAGTGCCCTCGATGGGCCTCTTCTGGTCCAGCTCCAGTTGAGGAAAAGCGTGGGAATCATTATCTGTCACCAGAGGGCAAACTAGCCAAATTTTGAAATATTTGCTGGCAACTGAGAAGGGTGGGGGTTTCTTCTTACTCTCACAAATCTCCCTGCGTTGGACAAAAGAAGAGAAATCGAGAAATCGTGGGAAGCGAAGGAAGCTCCCTGCTGTGCACGACGGCAGGTCCACTGTGTCCTCCAAGCGCGGGCCTCGCACTCAGGCCCCCACGTGACTTCTAAGGTGGTGGAGCTCTATACACACTTTAATTAGAAGAGTTGGACGTTCACGGGAAATCGTGACGAAAATAACGATCCCCACCCCCCACCCTCATTCCCACCCTGCACCAGCACGGCACCTGTTACAGGCAATGAAGGAACATTGTAATTGTACTAACTAAAGCCCATAGTTTACATTAGAGTTCCCTGTGTTGTTCAGGCTTATGGTTTTTTATTTTTATTTTACTAACATATATACAACCTAAAATTTTCCCTTTTAACCACATTAGAATATAATTTAAAAAAACATATAATTAGAATTTTAAAAAGCCAAATACATAATTCAGTGCTGTTAATTACTTCCACAGTGTTGTGCCGCCATCACCATTGTCCATTACCAAAACCTTTCCATCCCAAGCAGAAATTCTGTACCAATTAAGCATTAACTCCCCAGTCCCTACCCCTGCCTCCAGCCCCTGCTACCTGAATTCTAGCTTCTGACTCAACCAAAGCAAGCTTTCTAAAACATTATTTTACAAATGAAGGAAAAGGTTTATTATGGTTAAATACATTGCTCAAAAGCAAACAGCTAATAAGTCAGAGTTGGGATTTGAGTGGATGTGTGTGGGAGGGACAGATGGGGAGGGGCACTGTGAAGCAGCCTGCAATTAAAATTAAACGATAATTTCCATTCAGAGCCTCTAAAATGGCTTCAGGGAGGGACACTATGTCTTACGCTCTTACTGTACTAGGTAAATATCTTTAATCATATGTATATTTTGTAAAATAAATAAAATATAAAGTCAATACAAGTAGCAGGAAGAAGAAAGCAAAAACTACCTCTAAATCTTACCTAGTTAAAGCACTTTTGGTAGAGTGTGGTGGTGTGAGCTATGGTGTGGACCATTGGCCATGAGGTGCCGCGGGGCTCTGAGATGTATTCACCAAATGCAGTGAATGTCTCATGATGATGGAGGAGATTATTGTTATGGGGCCAGGGGTGGGGCAAAGGAGGTGGGGGGTATATGGGGACCTTATATTTTTTGAATGTAATATTAAAAAAATAAAGACAAAAAAAAAGCACTTTTAACCATTTGTAGCCAGGATCCTACTATACTGGTTTTTGTTTTGTCTTGTTTTTATTGTGCACATTATCATATAGATAAACATAGAATCTTTCCCATCAGTTTTTTATTGTGGTTATATATATATATGTATGTGTATATATATGCCACGTACAATTTGCCATTTTAACAATCTGTAAATACAATTCAATGGCATTAATTACTTTTATAATGTTATGCTGTCATTGACACCATCCATTTCCAAATGGTGAGTATCGATCACTAATCACTGCTCCAATTAGCTGCCTTGGATCGCTTTGGCCTTGAATGAGTGCCGCCACTGTTCCCACTCACCCCAGAAGAGGCAGCAGAGAAAAATAAAGGCAGCAGAGGATGATGAAAGAGGTTGGTGTGGGAGGAGTGGGGTGTCAGGGGGTGTGGGGTATATGGGAACCTCATATTTTTTAATGTAACATTTTTTGTGATCTATGTATCTTCAAAAAAATACAATTAAAAAAGTGATAGGGTGGGGGTGGGAAGTGAGGTATATGGGAACCTCATGTTTTTTAAAGTATAACATTTTGTATTATCTATTAATTTTAAAACAAGATAATTTTTTAAAAATTAAATTTAAAATAAATAAATAAAGACAGTAAGCTTCCTCGACAGCTGAAGTGCTGCATTAGCTGGGCAGGGGCTGAGTAAAGAAAGCACGGTGTGGGCGGGGAGGAGTCATGGAAGAATCTTCTGGCCCTTCGGGGGCCCTCTCTCTCGCCCCAGGACAGTGAGGGTCTCTGACCTAGTCCCAGCTGGGAAAGACCCACCTCCCAGAATTTGCCGTCCAGGCAAAAGCAGCTTGAGAGGAAGGCCGAGTAGGAAACAGCTGAAGCTGGCCCGGGCAAAGGCTTGCTGCTTTAGCCCAGCAGCCGCACTCCCGGGAGAGCCAGGTCTGTCTCCTGGGAAGCACCAGGGGAATTCCAGCTCCGTAGCAGGGGATCTCCAAAGGCCACTCGCAAGGCAAGCTCAGGAAAAGAAAGGGAGGCTCGGGACCTTAGGTTTGCCTTGGGCTGACCTTCCTGATAGGGGGGTGAACTCTAACAGAGAGGACAAGCCAGTGCAAAGCCAATTTGCAGAGGCAGTGAAAGACGGATTTTTACTTAGGTTTGTTTGTTTTTCTCAAAGAAAATCTGTCATATCACCATCTCAAGAAACAGATATTTCAGGAAATCCCAGAGTTAATATTTTAAAATATTAACATTTACAATGTGCAACAAAAGATTACAAGACAAACAGAAAATGATGATCAGCCAAAGAAAGAAGATAAAAAATCCAGAAAATATCAATGAATAAGACCAGACTGTGGGAAAAGATTGAGCACCTGCCTTCCACCTGGGAGGTCCTGGGTTTGGTTCCTGGTGCCTCCTGAAAAAAAACCCAAAAAAACAACATGCAAAACAAATGGAAAAATCAACTCACGGAAGCCGATGTGACTCAGTGGCTGAGTGCCAGCTTCCCACATGCAGAAAGGTCCCCGGTTCAATCCCTGGACCCCAGTTCCTCAAAAAAAAAAAAAGGCCAGATTGTAGATGTACTGGGAAAAAAAGACTTAAAAAATTATCTTCAGTACACTCAAGGAGATGAAGGAAAATAATATCAGGAATACAATGAGTGGATAAAGTATCTCAAAACAGACAAATTTTATAAAGGAACCAAACAGAACTACTGGAGTTGAAGACTAAAATAACTGAATGAAAAATTCCCAGGGGGGTTTCAAAAGCAGATTGAAACTGGCAGAAGAAAGAATTACTGAACACAAAGACAAGTCAATTGGAAGGACTCAGGCTGAGGAACAGAAAGGAAAAGAATGATAAGAAACAAAAGAAGCCTAAGAGAACCTGGGACACCCCTGAGTGTACCAACATATGCATCGTGGGAGTCCCAGAAGAAGAAAGAGAGGAGGCAGCAGAAAGAATATGCAAAGAAACAATGACAGGAAACTTCCCAAACTCAGCAGAGACATGAATATACACGTCCAAGAAGTCCAGAGAGCACCGCACAGTATAAACTAGAAGAAAAATATACCCCATCCCAGACTGATCAAACGGTGGAATGCAAAGAACAAGGAAAGTATTCATAAAGCTTCACAAGAAAAGCAATATGTTATGTAGAAGGGAGTCCCAGTTCAATTACGTGACGATTTCTCATCAGCAACTGTGGAGGAAAAATGGTGGTGGGTTTAGATGTGCTACAAGCAGTGCTAAAGGGAGTTCTTCATACTGACAGGAAAGGACCTTGACAGTGGTTCAAAGCAGCATAAAGAAAGAAAAACTCCTGGTAAAGGTAACCCTTTGGTTAAATATAAATGCCTGTGCTATTGTATTTTTTGGTTTGTAAATCCACTTATTACCTCTTACAGGTGCTAAAATGCAAATTCATAAAAGGTAATGATAAATCTATGGATTTGGACATACAATGTACAAAAGATAATTTGCAACAAATATTTTAAAAGTGGGAATGGAGGGATATAGGAACAGTACTGTTGAAGTTAAGATGGTATGGCTGCGGACTTGGCCCACTGGTTAGGGCGTCTGTCTACCACATGGGAGGTCCATGGTTCAAACCCCAGGCCTCCTTGACCCGTGTGGAGCTGGCCCATGTGCAGTGCTGATGTGCGCAAGGAGTGCCATGCCACACGGGGGTGTCCCCCGCGTAGGGGAGCCCCACGCACAAGGAGTGCGCCCGGTAGGGGGAGCTGCCCAGCGTGAAAGAAAGTGCAGCCTGCCCAGGAGTGGTGCTGCACACACGGAGAACTGACACAACAAAATGACGCAACAAAAAGAAACACAGATTCCCGTGCCACTGACAACAACAGAAGTGGACAAAAAAACAAGATGCAGCAAATAGACACAGAAAACAGACAACCAGGGTGGGGGCGGGGGAAGAGGAGAGAAATAAATAAATCTTTAAAAATATGATTGTTATATATTTATAATGTTAAATTTAAACCCCATTACCATGGGAAATATATGAAGGGGGGGAACTCTTCCTAACTCATTCTATGAAGCCAAAATCATTCTCATGCCAAAGCCAGATAAAAATACCACAAGAAAATAATATTACAAACCAATGTCCTTTATGAATATATACAAAAATCATCAATAAAATACCAGCAAACTGAATTCAACAACATGTTAAAAGGAGAACAGGTGTAGCTCAGGGGTTGAGTGCCTGCTTCTCATGTATAAGGTCCCAGGTTCAATCCCCACTATCTCCTAAGGAAAAAAAAAGAATTATGATCTAATGGGATTTATCCCAGGTATGTAAGGGTGGTTCCCCGTAAGAAAATCAACTGATGTGATACACCACATTAAGAGAATGAAGGATAAATCCACATGGTCATCTTAGTTGATGCAGAAAAGGCATTTGACAAAATCCAACATTCCTTCTTAATAAAGGGTGAACATTAGGAATAGAAAAACTTCCTCAACATGATAAAGGGAATACATGAAAAAGGGACAACTAATTCCGTACTTAAAATGGAAAGACTCTGTGATTAGGAACAAGGCTAGGATACCCACTGACACCACTGTGATTCAACACTGTACTGTTCTAGCCAGAGAAATTTAGACAATAAAAAGAAAAAAAAGCAAATTGGAAAGGAAGCCATGAAACATTCCCTATTTGCAGATGACAAATCTGCAAATCCTATAATCAGAAAATCTGAAAAAATCCACAGCAAAATTCCTGTAGCTAGTAAGTGAATTCAGCAAAGTGGTGGGTACAGGATCAATACCCAAATATCAGTAGTGTTTCTAAACTAATAATGAACTATCTGAAGAAAAAATCAGGAAAAAAATTCCATTTGCAATAGCAAGTTAAAGAATGAAATAACTACAAATAAATCCAACCAAGGGTGCAAAGGACTTACACACAGATAACTTGAAACATTGCTGTAGCAGTTTGATATTGTTTATGAATTGCAAAAATAGATATAGGATTATGTGTGTGAAGTGGTCTGTTCCTCTGGGCATGTTATATTGGATTGGACTCAGAGGTTTCACTTTTTCTTAAGTTATGATGAGGGCTTTGATTGGGCCACGTCAGCAGGACATTGAGTCCCCACTCCCTTGGTGTGTGGGGAATCACAGAGGAAACCACAAGGGAGAGTAGACAAAGTTTTGATGCTGAAGCCTGAGAAGTAAACAGAGAAGGCGCCCTTAGTCATGGCAGAGGCCCTGGGAGGAGATAAGCCGTTCTCCCGGCAGTTCACAGCTGCCTGTGGAGAGAGCAGAGCAGCTGAGCCCGGAGAGAAACGAGATCTGGGAGAGAAACAAGGCTTGTCCCAGCCCGTGGCTGAGACTGGAAGAAGCTGGGACCTCGGAGCCTTGCGAGGAGGAGGAAGACTGAGCCCTCGCAGACGTCCCCCGCCATCGTGCGTCAGCAAGTGGAACAGACTCCGGGTGAGAAAGTACCTCTTATGGTAGTTGAGTTGGACTCTTCAGGGCCTTGTGACTGTAAGCTTCTATCCCAAATAAATATCCTTTATAAAAACCAGCCAATTTTTGGTATTTTACATCAGCACCCCTTTGGCTGACTAATCCAATTGCTAAAAGAAATCACAGAAAACCTAAATAAATAGGATATTTTGTGTCCATGGACTAGAAGACTAAATATTGTTAAGATTTTAATTCCACACAAAGTAATTTACAGATTCAGTATAATCTCCATCAAAATCCCAATAACTTTCTTTGTAGAAATGGAAAAGCTAATCATCAAATATGTATGGAAGTGTAAGGGGCACTGAATAGCCAAATCTACCTTGATAACAGAGAACAAAGTTAGAGGCCTTACACTTCCTGATATTAAAACTTATTATAAAGCCCCAGTAATCAAAACAGCATGATACTAGCATGGACATACATCAAACTGACACCCAACACATCAAACCGAGAATTCAGAAATCAACCCTCACATTTCTGGCCAACTGATATTTGACCAGGGGCAAAGAATAGTCTCTTCAATCAGTGATGTTGGTATAACTGGATCTCCATTTGCAAAAGAATAAAAGTGGACCTCTTCCTTACACCATATACAAAATTCAATTCAAAACGGATAAAAAAACCTAAATGTCAGAGGCAGAATTATAAAACTCCCAGAAGAAAATGTAGGGAAGCATCTTCAGGACTTTGAGTAAGACAATGGTTTCTTAGACTACACCTAAAGCAAGGCAACAAAAGAAAAACAAATAAATGGGGTTTCCCCAAAATTAAACATTTTTGTGCATCAAAGGACTTTATCATGAAGGTAAATTGACAGCCTACACAATGGGAGAAAATGTTTGGAAGGCACATATCTGGTAATTGTTTAATGTCCAGAATATTAAGTTCAATAACAAAAAGACAACCCAATTAAATATGGGCAAAAGACTAGACATTTCTCCAAAGAAGATACTCAAATGGCCAAAAAAACACATGAAAAGATGCTCAACATCATTAGCCATTAGGGAAATGCAAATCAAGAGATAATATTTTGGGAAGCGGAGTTGGCCCAGTGGTTAGGGCATCCGTCTACCACATGGGAGGTCCGCGGTTCAAACCCCGGGCCTCCTTGACCCATGTGGAACTGGCCCATGTGCAGTGCTGATGTGCACAAGGAGTGCCATGCCACACAGGGGTGTCCCCCGCGTAGGGGAGCCCCACACGCAAGGAGTGTGCCCCGTAAGGAGAGCTGCCCAGCGCGAAAGAAAGTGTAGCCTGCCTAAGAATGGCGCTGCACACACAGAGAAGTGACACAACAAGATGACACAACAAAAAGAAACACAGATTCCCATGCCGCCGACAACAACAGAAACGGACAAAGAAGATGACGCAGCAAATAGACACAGAGGACAGACAACCGGGGCGGGGGGGGTGGGGGGAAGGGGAGAGAAATAAAAATTTTAAAAAAAGAGATAATATTTCACACCCACTAGCATGGCTACAATTTTAAAAACCTGAAAATTACAAGTGTTGGAGAGCATATGGGGAAATAGGAACATTCATTCATTGCTGGTGGGAGTTTAAAATGATGCAGACACCTTGGAAGTTAGGCAGTTCCTCAGAAAGTTAAGTGTTGAATTACCATATGACCTGGCAATCCCACCACTACTCGTGGGAAT
This sequence comes from Dasypus novemcinctus, assembly GCF_030445035.2. Taxonomy (NCBI): domain Eukaryota; kingdom Metazoa; phylum Chordata; class Mammalia; order Cingulata; family Dasypodidae; genus Dasypus; species Dasypus novemcinctus. The sequence goes on along the minus strand of NC_080699.1, from coordinate 556,155 downwards.
TGAAAGCAGGGACTCTTACAGATATCTGCACACCATTGCTCATAGCGACATTATTCACAATAGCCAAGAGATGGTGTAATGGTCAGGCTAGTGTGTCAACTCAGCCAGGAAATTGTGCCCAGTTGTTTGGTCAAGCAAGCCCTGGGCTAACTAATACAAGGGCATTTGTGGGCTTTAGTCACCAGTGAGTTTACTGCATAGATGGCTGATTACATCCACATCAACCAGGGAGATCGCTGTCAGCCAGGAGTGACACTTTATCCAATCAGTTGAATGCCTTAAAAGGGGAAGTGATTTCAGCATTCAGAGAGAACTTCCCAGCGCGTCTTTGCACAGCCAACATCTCCCGGAAACTCATCGAGGACCTTCACTGGACTTCCATCAGAGCCCTGGTTTGCAGCCTGCCTGTGGAACCTGGACTTGTGCGTCCCCACACAGTTTTGTAAATCTCATACTATTGACAGGTATCTCCTGTGGATTCTGTTCCCTAGAAAGCCCTGAGTAATACAGATGGAAACAACCCAAGTGTCCATTAACCGATGAATGGATAAACAAAATCTGGTATATAAATACAATGGAATCCTAACCAGCCCTAAGAGGAAACGAAGTTCTGAGACACATAGCAGCATAGATGAAGCCTGAAGACATCATATTGAGTGAAAAATCAGCCATACACATCAGGACAAGTATTGTATGATCTCACTGATTTGAAACAATTAGACAAGCAGACTTGTAGAGTCAGAATCTAGAACGTGGGGAACCAGGGTGTGGGGTAGGAGTGGGGAATGGGGAGTTAAGGCTTCAGACGTAGAGTTTCTATTTGGGATGACGGTAAGGTTTTGGCAGTGAGTGGTGGTGATAGCGGCACAACATTGTGAACGTAATTAACAGTACTGAATTCTATAAAACCGGGAGTTATAGGTTGTATGTATGTTACCAGAATAAATTAAAAATGCAAAAGTATGGAACTGCACCACACAGTGAAACATGAGTTAAGCCATGGACTATGAAAAATACTACAAACAGAAGAGTGTGTTTTTGTCAGTTGTAACACATGTACTACACCAAAGCAAGGTATTAATAATAGGGTGGTATATGGGAATCCTGTATTTTGTGCATGATTTTTCTGTACCACAACTTTTCTAATTAAAAAAGGGACCCAGACCCTAGCACATCATTGCACTGTCGGATCCTCCAATCCTGCCCGTCTCGTTGCCTGTCACCCCCTGGCCGTGCATGGCCTCACAGCCGTGTGATCTGCAGTTCCCACCCCAGCCTCTTCTGCTACAGCTCTGCCCTCCGTGACCTGCTCCGGGCTCCCTGGCTCCCCTGCGGCACCTCTTCCCCTCTGCTTGGAGTCGTCTTTCCCGGGGAACCCTGGGAGCTACTCCCCAACGCCTTCAGTCTCTGCTCAGATGGCTTTTCGTGAGCGGCCTCTCCCACATCCCTGGCACGCTCACGCGCACGCACAATTGTCGTTTGTCTCTCCTAACCAGCATGCATGCCCCCTGCACGCATGGAGTTTTGCCGATTCTGTGCTTGGTTGTGTCCCCAACTCCTGCTATAGTGCCTGGCATGTGTAAGGGTTCAGTAAATACCTGTGGATGGATGGACGGATGGATGGATGGATGGATGGGTGGGTGGATGGATGTTCAGCTTGTTTGCAGTTTTCTCCTTAGGGTAGATTTCTACAAGTGGGACTACTAGCTCCAAAGGTATGAAAATTAAAGACATCCTTGATACACTTGACCGATTTATATGCTCATCAGCAGAGTGTATGGCTGTGCACCAAAAGGGGTTTTGCCAACACTTCTTCCATCTTTAGTAACCCCATAGGTAAAATATTTTCTGTTTGCATTTGGGGATTATTTGTATTGACATATATATGTGTATATATATGTATATACATGTATTAGCTATTTGTACATTCATTACTTGTGTGAATTCCTAGATTATGTTCTTTGACCATTTTTCTATTGTGATCATTTTCCTTACTGACTTGTAAGAGTTCTTTGTGTATTATTTGTTTAAATTGCCAATATTTTTTCCAGTTTTCCATTTATCTTTCAACCTTGTCTTTAGTGTTTTTGCGAAAATGAAATTATTATAACAATTCTTTGTGCCTTGTGGTTTTTCATTTCTTCTTCAGAATACAATTATTTGAATGAATATTTGAATATTGAAATTGTTCAGGCTTTGTCAGTAATGTTTGCTAAATATAGTCTTTCCTTGTAGATAATTTCTTGCTGAAGTATTGTGTCATGACTCCTGTAGAAGGAGGTGGTACAGCACCAGCCGGTCCATCGAACAGCCTCAGGAACCTGGGCAGTGCTTTACAGCACAAGAGTCCATGACGATGACTTGGGGGTTCACGGAACGCGGGACGGTCGCAGCTGTTAAGCGTCTGCACGTGGGCAGGTGCAGAGGGAGAGCATGGCAGCCGGGCACAGCTCTGATCTGCACGAGGAGGGACGGCCAGGCGGGAGAAGCAGGCTGTGCGGGCAGCTTTCTGGCGTGCAGGGCCATTCGGCGCCAGCCTCCTCCCGTCAGCAGTGTCTGCTGATGTGCAGACTCCCGCCCAGGCGCATCAGGTGTTCGCCTCCTACAACCCCTTCACACTTTGTACAGTGAGGGGTAGCGGGCAAGGAGACAGGCCCTCCAGGGAACCGCTAGGGCCTCCAGAGCTGTCGGGGGTAAAGCCCCTCTCTCGATGGCTGTAACTGCCAGCATGGTGAAGAGGGCTTTGTGCTTGAAGGACGTTTTGACGCTCTCCATGGCCACAAAGTCATTTCCATCCGAGATGCTCGTGACTTGAGGGGCAGGGGTTCCCAGCCGTGGCTCACCTTGAAGGCAGACTCCTGGACCCCACCGTAAAGACGCTGACTCAGAGTGTTTGGAGCTGGGAGCCCAGGACGCTGTGTTGGTTCCAGTGGGCGATCAGGTTTTAATGAAAGCACTGCTCTGGCATCCATCCTAACCCAACCGGTTTTATTTATTTATTTTTAAAAGATTTATTTCTCCCCACCCTCTTGTTGTTTTTCATTTGCTGTGTCTGTTCATCTTCCTTATTGCTTTAGAAGGCACTGGGGGCCAAACCCAGGACCTCTGATATGGGAGAGAGATGCCTAATCACTTGAGCCACCGCTGCTCCCTGGCTTGTTTTCTCTCCTTATGTTTTTCCTCCCCACGCCTCCTGTTGCATCATCTTTTTGTGCCAGCTCTTCATGCCTGCCCATCGCATTAGCCCGTTGTCTTCTTTAGGAGGCACCAGGAACCTCTGCTCCTTGCTTATTGAGTCTCTCATTATGTTTTTTCTTCTTGTGTCTCTCGTTGTGTCAGCTTGCTGCACCTGCCCATCATGCCAGCACACTGTCTTCTTTAGGAGGCACCAGGATCTGAACCAGCAACCTCCCTGTGGTAGGCGGGAGCCCAGTCACCTGAGCCACAACTGCTTCCCACCCAGCTGGTTTTAAAACTCATTAAGGAAGTACCTCATGCCCGGCAGTTACTCCAAGTGTGAACCAAGGGCAGGCAGCATTGGCTTCACGGTGGAACTTGCTAGAAAGTCAGACTCTGAGGGCCCCACCCCACACCCACTGAATCAGAATTTGCATTTTAACGAGATCCCCAGGGATTCCTGTGCCCAGAGAATGAGAAGCACCTTCACATGCAAAACCTCCTTTCATGTTATCTTTCCAGCAGCCCTAAGGAGCCTTTCAGCCAGGAGGCGGCTGAGGGCTCAGATGTTAACTAACCGGCTTGAGGCCACACGCTAGTTGAGAACTCAGACTCGGTGCCCTGGAATGCCTGCTATGAGCAGCCGTGTTAGTGGTGCTCACAGGTTAGCACAGGGTTTACCCGGGAAGCTGATTGAAAATGCTGATTCCTGGGCCTCCTCTGAAACTCTGACCCAGCGCATCCGGGCAGGGCTGTGCAACTGGGATTTTGAGACGTGGTCACAGAACACAAGTGAGAAGCAGTTTTCTTAACTAACCTGGGCTGCAAAGTGAGGCCTTGGCTCGTTCCAGGAATAGGGGCTTTTCCCCACGGCGTTTTGGACGCAGATCCCCGGAGGCCCTTGGGACCAGCCCAGGCTTTGGGAGAAAGTGTGGCGGCATCCCGCTAAAGTGGGCTGGCAGGCCAAGATGGGCCCTGGTAGACACCGCCGCGGGGCCGTCCAGAAGGTCGGGCCGCCCGTCTCTAACAGAGCCCGCTGAGCGCAGGCAGGGAGGCTGCCCCTTCGCGGGTACCCTGGTTTCCTGCGTGGTGTAGTCCCTGGGTGGCTGTGCCTCCTGCTAGGAAGCTGTGTGCAGCCCCACAGCAGAGTCCTCGGGGGCCCACCCTCAGGGACGCCGAGCGAAGAGCCAGGAAGGCCAGTCGCCGCCGAGCCCGGAACCTCTGCCCTCGAGCCTCGTTTCAGCAGAATACATTTCCGAGCAGTCTGCCCTGCCGCTTCTCTGAGGAGCTCAGGGCGCGACCACACACGCACTGACCGCTCGGCGAGGGACGGCATGGAGAACTGAAGGGAGAGAGGCAGAGAAGGCAAGGGGCAGGAGGGGTTTGCTAAAGCTGCCCATCGTGAGTCCATTCAGCCACTTTTTTATTTAGCAGTGAGATCTGAACATTTATTACGCTGCAGGCCCCTGGGTGGCTGCTTGCGTGGCACAGAGTGTACCAGCCTCTACCCTCAAGGTACCCCCTCTCTGGAGAGGCCAGTGGGGTGGAGGGAAACCACACACAATAACTCAATAAAGGAAAAGTCTCCCCAGAACAGGTCTTCCTGGAATTGTAAAGGTCTGTCATCCATCAGGAAGAAATCCAGGGCTTGGAAGATGTGACAGCCCCACGATCAGCCACGTTTTTGGAATGCCCACTTATTTTCCGACTCACCTCACAGCACCTTGCAATCTCTGAACAATTACCCCAGGCTTTCTCGGGGGAACGTGGCACATGCAGGGACCCGCGCTGAGCAGACTCGCTACCTTATCTCCATGGTTGAGAAGGTGAGAAAGAGAAAAAGGGAATCCAGACAGGAAGGAATTTTGACACAGAAAGTAACACCTCTAATGAGGACTGCGAGGGCTTCAGGAATTCAGTTTTATAGTCATTTTCTAGACCTTAGATGGCCTGGGCCAGGCCTGACGGGCGATTTCCTCTCGGAAGGCCTAAAAAAGACCCATTTAATGAATCCACCTTGGCCTTGTTGTGTGATAATGTTTAGTTTACGCAAAGAGGATCCTGGCATTAAAATAGGATACTGGATTCTAGGATGGGATTTTACAAAAAGGTTCCTAAGTCCATGAAGACAGACACAATCAACAAAGACTCAGAACCATACACATGCTACTGGGTGCTGCGATCGTCCCAGAACTCGAGAGCTGCTTTTCCCCGACTCATGGGCTCACCCACTCCCTGCCGATCACGGTGTGTGGGGGCAGGACCAAGGGTGGCCGCCTGAAGCTGCTGGAGGTGGTAGGAATTACAGGGTGGGTGGGCCCGTTCCCCATGGTGAAAGGGAGCTGTGTTAGCCACAGGGGCGCTGATGAGCACCAGAACCCTGCCGGCTTTATAAAGGGTGATTATTTGGGGTAGGAGCTTACAGTTCCAGGACCCTGAAGAGTCCAAGTCAAAGTTACTTCCTCATCAAACTGTTGCGGCGAGTTGATGCAGGAAGGCGGGCGACTGTCTGCGAGGGCGCAGCCTTCCTCTTCCTCTTAGGCTGCGTGGGCCCAGCTTCTTCCTATCTCAGCGATGGCTGGGGCTCGTTTCTGTCGGGGCTCAGCTGCTCTGGTCTCTTCACAAGGTCAGCTGAGACCATCAGGCTCGTCTCTCCGGGGCCACAGGATCGAAGTTCATTCCTCTTCCGTGTCTGTGCTGCTCTCTCTTCCTCTGGGTATTTTATTCTGTGTTCTCGAGTGACTGTCCATTTATATAGCCCACAAAGGGGCAGGGACTCAAACTGAGTCCCCCAATGAAGTGGTTGAATCAAAGCCCTAATTTGATTTAATAAAGTAAAAGTGAAACCTCAACTTAATACAATCAAAAGGTTATCACACCCGGAGGAACAGACCAGTTTACAAACATAAAATCTCTTTTTGGAATTCATACGTAATGTCGGACTACACGAGACCTCCCAGTCTCCACGAGACCTCCCAGTCTCCACGAGACCTCCCAGTCTCCACGAGACCTCCCAGTCTCCACGTCCATCATAACCAGGTTTATCACGCTCATGGCCGGGGTGGGCCGCTGCCCCTCTCCTCGCGTCTCCTCGCTGGGACCCCGGCTCGCAGGGCCTGTCTGTTGCTGAGACAGGTTCTGAGCGACCCTTCTCCCACTTCTCACAGGCCCAGCACGTCGCACAGCCACTCGAGAGTTCATTCCGCAGGGCCGGCCTCGAACCCTCTCAGAGGGAGAGTCAGGGTATTTGGTGACGAGAACTCCAATCTCCTGCAGCGAGGCAGGGCGCTGGGGGAAGGCCAGTGAGGCTAGGTGAGCACCGGGGCAGTGCTGAGCTCGACCTGAGCCCCGGACCTGGGAAACAGAGACAGCTAAGAAAGGACCCCCTCCTCGTCTGCAAAGTGGCTCGCTGCAGAGAACCGCCTCCCCCTCTGACCTCGGTAAGTCAGGAGTCAGGACGCCCCTGGTTTCCTGGGACAAGGCAGGCGCAGACCCTCCCAACCCGCGTTGTCCAGGAAGGATTAGCTGAACCGCTCGCCCCACCGAGTAGCGGAGCAAAACGCCTTTCAGCCTCCTGCGGTCAGCGTCACTCCTTCCTCCAGGTGCCTGAACTTTAGCCCATCCTCCGCCTGGGCCAGCACAAGCCCCTGTAAGGGCTCCTCCCTGGAAAGAGTCTGGCCTCAGCTTAAACCTCGGGCCCCCGTCCTGCCCCTGCACCCACTTCCCACACCCACCTCTGTTCTCTGTGGAGGAACCCTCCAGCAAGCCCTGGGGACCCCGGCCGACCTTGGAGCGGAGCTCTCCCCGTCCCCATCGCAGGAGTCACCACCGCCCAATCCTTGAGAAAAGCTCTCCTTTGCCAGCCCGTCCGTATTTGATTTGGCAGCGATTAAGAGCCGTGGCAGGAGTGGGTGCCGGCCCCGGGCAGGGCGTGGAGCTGGCGGGTTCCAGGTCAGCGGGTCAGGATGGCGCAGGCCCCGGGCAGCGGAGCCGTCCGTCCTGCGTTGGCTGCACAGGCTGTCTGTCCCTCCTCCAGACACCGTCCCCCTGGGAAGCCAAGGCAGCGTGTTGCAGAGTATTTTTCTTAAAGGTCCTAGCGATAGGACATTTCCCTTGACTGGAGCTTCAGAGGAGCATTTTTAGGACCCTGACGTTTTGTTCTTAAAATAGGCAACTTGGACAGAATCTTCCAACCAACTTAAAGGACTTTCGATACAAAGATGATAATAGCACATCCTTGCAGACAACTCTTACACTTGTTTGGGCTCAGTAATTATTTACAATGAGCAATAATCCAGAGGGTAAATTAGCTTTGTTGTATCATATGTCATTTCTATATAAACCTGAACTCTGCTACAAAGAGGAAACAACAAGGACTTGGCCTACTCAGGGGCTCAGACCCCGCAAAGGCGCTCGGCTCCGGCTCCCCTTTTTGGCTCAGCCCTCCCCCCTTCAATTCAGTGCCGTCCCACTCACATCCTGGGAGACACCCAGGGCCTCCCAGCGCCCGCTCTAGGCGGCCTGGCCCGGCCGGCCCGGCTCCAAAGTTCCTCTTTTTTCATCAGCAAAATCACCATTAAGTTCTGTTGGTTGGGGACCTAAACTCGAGATTTGCTTAAGAACAGTACCCAGGTGCCTGTCGATAGATGAATTCACCCTGAAGTGTAAATGACTGGAAACCAGTCAACATGCCACCTTTCTTAGGAAAAATCGCATTTCAAAGCTTCCCAAGAGCAAGCCCTGGCGAGAGCCTTCAAGGCCCCAGCTCCCGGGATGCAGCCCAAGCGCCACAGCTGATGCTCCTGCACAGAGCCCTGCAAGGCCCTGCAATCGCACGACTTACGGGGCATGAATCTTTGTGATTTTCCAGGCACTTTCACATGCACAACATAGTGAGTACTCAAAAAGTCCACCCCAGAGGCAAGGGAAGCTTACTGCCTCCCATTTTATGGATGTGGAAGCTGAAGTTCAGAGAGGTTCAGTGACTTACCTAAGGCCACACAGCTCACTGGCAGCAGAACTGGGCAGAGGACCAAGACCCCGGCTCCTATTCCAGGGCTTCTCCCTGTCCTGCCTTCTCTGTCAGACTTCGGGGGCGTTTGGAATTTGGGTCAGGCAGGGCAGGGGTGCGGCTGTCAGTGGAGACTGGGTGCTGGGCACGCTGGACGTGGCCTCAGTGCGCGGCTGTGGTGGCCCGGCCGGCTGTATCCCTGGATTGGTGCTCTCCATCTGTAGAGAGGACTTCCTCAAAGGGCCCCTCCGCCTGCTGCTTAGCTACGTTGCCAATCGTCACCCCAGGCCTTTGAGGATCTCACCCTGCTCCCCCGAGCTGCGGGTCTCCACGGTTACCAGAAATCCATGGACTGAAGCCTCTCGCTGGCTCTTGTGTAAGGGTCCTTTTCAGAGGAAATCTTATTTTTCTTTGTCTTTATTTTCTGGATTGCGTGCCTCTCGGAACTTTTCTTTTACTTCTGCTTGCAGTTAATCTGTTAAAAATCATTCCTGAGAAGCCGTTTGTGCAGAAGAGGATGCAAAACAAATTACAGACACAGCATCCTCAGTGACGGTTTAAAAGAAGCCAAACCCTAATCAAGGTGCACGCCGCGAGCTGGAAAGCGCTGCGCTCAGGAACCGCAGGCCTGCGCCCGCCTGCTTCCAGTCGCCGGCTGTAGGGCCTGCAGGTGCCTGCTCCCATCGGATCCCCGTCACCTCGGGTGGTGAAGACCGGGCTTCAGACTCCCCTATGCTTAGGAATCGCCGGGGGGAAAGTCAGGTGACAACGTAGATTATTCTGAATTAGGAGGCCAGGAGTGGGGCCTGAGGTTCCCGTTTCCAACAGATTCCCAGGTGACTCCCCACAGCCAAGGTTGAGGTCCACTGTCCAGGGACTCGTGCCCGGCTGGGGGCAGCAGGCGGGCCTGCCGCAGCAGCCTCTGCGCCTCCACCTGCCACAAAGGAGTGTTTAAATGCAGCATTTATTGTTCTTCTTTTATTACTGAAACAGCGAGCAATATTTGTGGACATAAGCCTAACTCACACCTCAACACTCTTCTTGGCTAACGTTCGGGTTGAGTTACAATGCCAGGGACGAAAGGTTTAAAAATATCCCTAGCATTTTACCTTGCAGGCAGCTGAATTAAACCCAATACCCTGGACCTGTGTGATAAGATAACGAACTCCTCTGTCCCCTCAAGACCTGCCCCGGGGGGATCAGAGGAGGAGGGAGGCAGAAGCAACTGTGAAAAGGAGTAGCAGCAGCTGTTTACACATCAGATACATCGTTGCCTGGATGGTGAGAAATTTGCTGTTGAATCTGTCTTTGAAATTCGGTGGACAGCCTCTGTCCCCCCCAGGTGCTAGAAGGATGTAGCCCAGCCATGCTGCTAGCCCGAAGCTTTGTCATCTTCAGAGAAGTAAGAGCTAAATTGGCACATTGCTTTGTGGTTTCAAAAGCACTTTCACTTACATTATCTCATTTGATTCTTATGACTCTCCTTTTTAAGCCAAATATTATTATTTCCATTTTCAATTTTGGAGACTTTATGCAATGTGCCCAAGGTCATACTGTAAGTGGCACAGCTGGAATACAAAACCAACTTTTGACCAACGAGTTAGTGCTGTTTCTATAATAATATGTCTGTCCTTGTTCTAGAAAAGTATCTTTTCAACCTGGACTCACATTAGAAGCCTTTTAAAAATACTAATGTCCAGGTCTTATCCCAGATCAATTAAATCAGAATATTTGGGGTGGGGTCTAAACATCCATCCACATTTTTTTTTTAAAGATTTATTTATTTATTTCTCTCCCCTTCCACCCCAACCCGGCTGTCTGTTCTCTGTGTCTATTTGCTGCGCCTTCTTTGTCCGCTTCTGTTGTTGTCAGCGGCATGGGAATTTGTGTCTCTTTTAGTTGCGTCATCTTGTTGTGTCAGCTCTCCGTGTTACAGCACCATTCCTAGGCAGGCTGCACTTTCTTTCGCGCTGGGCAGCTCTCCTTATGGGGCGCACTCCTTGCACTTGGGGCTCCCCTACGCGGGGGACACGCAGGGCACTCCTTGCGCGCATCAGCACTGCGCATGGGCCAGCTCCACACGGGTCAAGGAGGCCCGGGGTTTGAACCACGGACCTCCCATGTGGTAGACGGATGCCCTAACCACTGGGCCAAGTCCACTGCCCAACCACTGGGCCAAGTCCGCCCCGCCCCCATCCACATTTATTTAAAAAAAAAAAATTTTCTGAGGGTGATTCTAATGTACATCTAGGGGTGAGAAATCACTGCTCTGGAACGAGTATTTGGGGTTACCCTGGGAAATTGTTTTCTTCCTTCAAAAGACAAGTAGGCATGTATGCAGGGCCAGATATTATTTTTGTGCTTGGCTCTTCGTATGTGTGATTTCTGACACCTGCCCAGTGCCTGGCACAGAATGGGTGAAAGGAACCAAAGTTACTGAAGCTTACTGATGTCAGGTGCTCAGCTGGTCATTTACCTATAGCAGAGTGAGTTAGATACCGCTACCTTGTTTTACAGGTGACTACCAAGGCATATCACAGCTAGGTAATACATTTTAGTGAGTTAGGTACCACTGCCTCGTTTACAGGTGAGGACTAAAGCAAATCACAGTTAAGTAATTCATTCAAGGTCGTGCCGCTTTAAGTATCAGGGCTAATACTTCAACTCGCACCTGGCAATTCCAAAGCCAAAGTCTGTTCCTCTAACCATGGCTGAGTCTGACTGACTGACGGCGTGGGGCCCTGGCAGTGGAAGGCTTCGGAAGCCTCCAGGTGACCTAACGCACGGTCAGCGTGAGAATCACGGCCCTCACCATCCTGCTTTCCGAAGCGCGCGGAGTCCATCTGTGGAACTTGAGGGGTGCTGCCAAGGGCTCCCTGGGCTTTCAGCCACACGCCTGCACACGCCGACCTGCACACGCCCACCTGCACACGCCAGCCTGCACACACCAGCCTGCACACGCCGACCTGCACACGCCGACCTGCACACGCCAGCCTGCACACGCCAGCCTGCACACGCCAGCCTGCACACACCAGCCTGCACACACCAGCCTGCACACGCCGACCTGCACACGCCGACCTGCACACGCCGACCTGCACACGCCGACCTGCACACGCCCACCTGCACACGCCCGCCTGCACACGCCGACCTGCACACGCCGACCTGCACACGCCGACCTGCACACGCCGACCTGCACACGCCGACCTGCACACGCCTCTCCCCACCCCTCCGCCCCAGAGAGAAGGGACAGAGGCTTTCATTCCACAAGGAGCACGTTTTAGAGCGAGAAGCCCAGGCACTTAAACTCCTGTGTCAAGAGAAGGGCAGAGCCCGTGCCGAGAGCCTGCATGTACGAAAGAGGGCGGGCGGAGGCAGGGGGCGGCAGGAGTGGAGAGGGGGCCACAGAGAGCCAAGCGGGGGCCACAAAGATAAACCCGGACACCGTGACAGTTTTACCTTGAGGTGTCAGCATCGGAAGCACCCAAGTCTTGGCAGTTAGACCAACTGGAAAGCGCCGTTTGTGATGGGAAGTCATTAAGAGGGTTAGGAAACGGAGGCAGTAACTCCCTGGATGCAGGCACTGCGGCCCAAGGGCCCTGCGCACACAGCACTCTCCGGTTTCCCCACAGGTGACTGCGCTTCAGGCTCCCGGCCAGGGATTCCGGCTCTCCCCTGTGAGAGCCACGTCCAAGTCGTCCTGTACTCCAGGATTCCAATTAAGTGCTTCACAACTACCCCGAGGGCAGGGAGAGATGGGCCTGCACCTGCCCGTTCCATCCCTGCCATGTGTGAAGAAGACACAACACAACTGTTCACACGAACATTTGAAATTCTTCCACAGGAAGACTTCTCAGTTCCATTCAACTGTTGCTCTCAACCTTAGCTGAGTCTGGGGCTAGTTTACTGAATAACCAGGGAGAGGCTCACCTATAGCAGAGTGAGTTAGATACCGCCTTCTTCGGTGTCCTAGAAGAGCCACGGGCAGTGCCCTCCTCTGTCCTCACCACGCCCCTGCTCGGCAGGCTGGGAGGGGGCGGCCTGGCCGAGAGCACCCCGAGTTTGCCAGAAGGTCTCCAGGGCCCAGCGTCAGGTTAAACAGAGCAACGCGTTTTCCTTCTTCCCGTGGCCACGGCGCCCTGCATGCGATGTCTGTGCGATGAAGCTTCTTGCCTAGGAGCTGGAGGGCTGCTGCCGCAGGAAGCCCTGCTGCCTCCCCGGGCATCTCCTGCGCACCCACGAGCCTTTATCGGACACAGCGCGCCAGGTGCCGTGCCCCTCGGAGAGGCCCACGAGGGAGGCTGACCACCAAGCAACCACCCCACGGGCCCAGCCCGGCAGCCGCGGGGTCGGGAGCTGGGGAGGGGAGGCCAGGAGAGCGTTCTCTCAGGAGTGTCCTGGCGGTAACTGGGGGGTGCGGGGGCTGGTCTCCAGGGACTCTCCAGCCGCCCGTGCACGGGCCCAGGCCTCGCCCTGGTCCTCTTTGTGGCCGTGGTATAGTTGGCAAAGATCATGCTTTCTCCGCTATTTTGTGCATCTTAATTACGGAGTTTGCAAGGGGATTCTGCCGCCTTCTCGGCTTCTCCCCACGGCACATGAGCTCTGTGAAAGTGAGTCTGGGAGTGCAGCTGGCAGCCCTTGCGCTGAGCATTCCCCCTGCTGTAATTTAAACTCAGAATGCGCCCCGCAGCCCCAGGTGGATCTGGGGTGCAGAGGAGAAGGCTGGGGGCAGGCTGGGGCAAGGTTGGCCCTTGGGACAGGTGCCAGGAAAAGTCTTTGCATTTGTGCTTGGAAATGAGGCACAGAAACAGCTTGTAAAAAAGAACAAAGATGAGCAAAACTACCATCAATTTACCTGCCTGCTCTCCTTTCCTGGGAAGATTTTTGCCTGCCTTTACTTTAAAACTGGAGTAAGCCCGGTTTGCAGTTTGGTCACCTCCCCTTACCCTGTGTAAAGCCTGAGCTTTCCGGGCAGCAGCCGCAGGGCGTCTTCCCTGCTCCAGAGCTGGGGTCAGCCGGGGCTGGGGTCATACGGGAGGCAGGGGTCAGCTGGGGCTGGGGTCAGCCAGGGCTGGGGTCACACGGGAGGCAGGGATCACACAGGAGGCAGGGGTCAGCCAGGGCTGGAGTCAGTCGGAGCTGGGGGTCAGCCGGGCTGGGGGTCAGCTGGGGCTGGGGTCACTCAGAGGCAGGGGTCTGCGGGTGGGCTGCGTCAAGAGAGCCTGTCCCCATGTCGCGGGAGGAGGGGAGCCTGGGAGAAATTTGAGCTCAGGAACATTCTCGGCCTCTAGATCTGCGTCCTGTGAAAGTATAATAAATTAGGAAGAAAATTTATTTTTGACATACGCCTGAAGCTGTGAAAGTCGTTCTGCCTGTTTGAAAAGTGACTGGAGCAGAATGTTTCTTAAAAAAATGATTCTTTCCTTTTTAAGAAATGATGCCCCACGGGAAAGCAGAGGAATCAGGTGGAGGCCAGGTTTTCTGTTCACCTACACGTCTGCACCGAGTCCTCCGGGAGTTTCTAGGCTCCCCATCAGTGTGCAGACTTGCCTTTATTTCCTACTGCGAATGCACCTTTATGGGTTAAACGGCTTTCTGGCTGGCCTTGGGGGGTGTGGTTGTGTCCATTATCCACTGCTGGGTAGCCAGTCACCCCAAACGCCGCATCTCAAGCGGTGCCTCTGTTTCCTCAGTTCTGTGGGTTGCCCTGCGCACAGCTGGTGGGTGGCCTGCTGGGGCGCTGGCTTCTGCAGGGTGCCTCTTTCCTCCATGCGCTGTCCCCGGGCCTTGTCCTCCAGGGCCTCATCTCTGCGACAGCCCAGCTTCCTGGACTCAGGGTGGCTGGACAAGGCAGTGAGGCCGGAGGGCCACGCCCTCCCCACTGGAGCAGTGTCCCTTCCTTCCGCCACATTCTGCTGATCAAAGCAAAGGAAAAGACCAGTCCAGGTTCCAGGGAGGGAAGGAGAGGCTCATTCCACTTCTCAGTGGGAGGACACAGCGCACGTTTACGGTGAGGGAATTGCTGGCGGCCGTCTGTTGAGACGTCCACCACGGTGGTGAAATGCGTTCTGAATCGATGGCTAAAAACTTATTCCAGGAAACGGAGGTTGCCAGCCCTGTTCAATGAACCCTGGTAAACTGGTGATAACTAAAATGATGAAAGTAGAGCTACTACTCATTAAGCACCTCCTAAATGTGTGCTAGACACAGTAGCATGTGCATTATCTGAGTCTTCTAAACAACTTCAGAAGGTTGGTGTCCACTTGGCCAGGCTATGGTGTCCAGGTGTTTGGTCAAGCAAGTACTCACTGGTTGTTACTGTGAGGGTGTTTCATAGATGGATAAAAATCATTAGTCGGTTGATAACATCTGCAATTCACCAAGGAGATTGTCTTCACTGCGAGAGGCCTCTCCTCATCCCATCAGTTGGAGACCTAAAACAGAGAACTGCGATTTCATCAGTCGGAACGATGGATTTCTGTCTGAATTTCAGCCAGCCGGCCTCTCTTGGGGAATTCGACACCACCGTCAAGTTACCAACTTGGTGCCTGCCCTTTGGAATTTGAACCTGCCAATCCCATGGTCACATGAGCCAATTCCTATAATAAACCTTTTTATTATGTACATATATGTAACATATACACCGTTCATAAGGAAAATGTAAATTTAGATTCCCACTTCATCCATAACACTGAAATAAATTCCAGTTGGCTTAAACATGCGAAGAAAATACACAACTACTTCTAGGACCTTAGGGGGAGAGGGATTTCTTAAATAAGACATCAAAGCCCAAACCACGTTGAAGAAATGGATTAATTCAATGGCATTAAAACTCAAAATGCACGTAACCTCCATCCCAGCAATTCTCATTTTAGAGCTGCTCACACAAAGGGGAAGGAAGAACGCAGACTCCTCACCGAAGCATGGATTACGACAGACGAAAATTAGAAACTGCCTAATTTTCCTTAGTAGGGGAGTGGGAGAATAAACTGTGGTTTACTCATATAAAGCTATACTATTTACCAGCCAAAATGGATTAACTAGATTTACGTGTATCAACGTGGAGAAACCTCAGATTCGTGGTGAGCAAAACAAGGACTAGTAGAAGGATGTGTACAGCGATGCCTTTATGGAGAACTTAGAACCTGGGAAATACCTTAGTACATGTAAAATAGAGCCACCGAGTACTCAGCGCAGCATCAGGACAAGCCCAGGAGACTGGGGAGGAGGAAGGAAATGGGGGCGCAGAGGGGGCTGCTCCGCCCACCCAGGGCCACAGGGCCCTGCAGGCTGCACACGCGCCTGGGGCTTGTGGCCTAACTGCCCTGCGTCCGGCGGCCGCTTCCCCGCTGTGTCCAAATGCCCCCTCCTACAGGCAGCGGGATGGCTGGATCGGGGTCCCCCGAATCCCGTGGCCTTGTCTTCAAAGATCCTCTTTCCAGAGAGACTTGCCTTCCTGAGCGAGTGCTGGGACCTGAGCACATCTTTGGGGGCCACTGCAGGGACTTCAGCGGTGTCTATCAAGCAGCTTTTTCTTAATTTTAAAAAAATCGTGAAGTACGTCATCCATACATGAACATACATAATAAGTGTAAGTAAGAGCTGTGACCTTAGGAAGCAAACATGCTTATCATCATACAGGGGTCCTGTACGTCACCACCACCAACACCGTGCATCGTTGTGAAACATGTTACAAATTATGAAAGAATATCATCAACATATTTCTATTAATATAGTCCATATCTTATGTTTGGTGTATTTTTCCCCCACCCACCCTGTTGTTATTATTTTTAAAATATATTTTTATTACCAAAGTTGTGAATTTACAAAACAATCATGCACATGTGTGGAATTCCCATACAGCACCCCTTCACCAACACACACCACATCGTGGTGGGACATTTGTTACAGATTATGGGATAACATCGTTGGACTATCACCACTAACCGTGGCACACTTTTTCCATACTCCTCCATTATCAACACAGTACATCTTTGGCATAGCTGCGTGAATATCACAGTATTGATGTCAACCACAGTCCTGAGGTCGCTCCAGTTGTGTTTTTCCCCTGCTTCTCCACATTCCCACCACCCTGCAGTAGTGATGTATTATACATCTGCTCTAGCTCGTAAAGGACACTCTTGCATCTGTACAATCAGCCACAATCCTCATTCACCTCTGGGTTTACTGTGTTATTTAGTCCCTATTCTCTGGCTTTCTTTCAGTTGCCATTTACATCCCTAGACTGCCCTTTTCAGCCATAATCCCATTTATAAACCAGCTGTTAACGCACTATAATGTGTTACCATCAACTCTATTTCTATATCCTTCTTTCAGTCAAGTTAATTAAAACTTCTACATACATTAAGCATCAGTAGTCCTCAGCCCTCCTCTTATCTCCTCATAACCTATACTCTAGGTTTTAACTCCATGCATTTCTTCTTCATATTTACGTCATATTAATGTAACCATGTAATACTTTCCCTTCTGTGTCTAGCTTACTTCACTCAGCATGTCTTCAAGATTCATCCATTCTATCATATGTGTGCCACGTTCATTTCTTCTTACTGCAGCACAATATTCCATCATGTTTTTACCACATTTTGTTTATCCATCCATTGGTTGATGGACACCATATGCCTGTCCTCTCTTTATTCCTTTGCCAGTCTAGCTAAAGTTTTGTCGATTTTGTTAGTCTTCTTGAGAACCAACTTTTGGTTTTGTTAATTTTCTCTTTTTTTTTTTGTTCTCAATTTCATGTATTTCTGCTCTAACCTTTGTTATTTCATTCCTTCTCCTTGCTTTGGGATTAGTTTGCTATTCTTTTTCTAGTTCCTCCAGCTGTGGTTAGGTCATTGATTTTTAGCTCTTTCTTCTTTTTTTTTTATGTAAGCACTGAAGGCTACAGATTTCCTTCTATCCACTGCCTTCACGGCATCGCATAGATTCTGATAGGTTGCATTCTTGTTTTCATTGTCTTGAAATATTTATTGATTTTTCTTGAAATTTCTTCTTTGACCCATTGATTATTTAAAAGTGTGTGTTTAATCTCCATATATTTGTGAATTTTCCCTTTTTCCACCTCTTGTAGACTTCCAACTTTATTCCATTATGATCAGAGAAAGTGCTTTTTATAATTTCCATCTTGGTGAATTTATTGAGATCTGCTTTGTGACCCCAACACATGGTCTATCCTGGAGGAAGATCCATGAGCCTTGAAAAAAATGTACTTTCTGCTGTTTTGGGATGCAGTGTTCTGTATATGCCTATTAGGTTTGGTCCATTTATCATATCATTCAAGCTCTGTTTCTCTATTATTTTCTGTCCAGATGCTGACAGTGGAGTATTGAAATCTTCAACTGTTACTGTTGAGCCGCCTACTTCTCCCTTCAGTTTTGCCTCATGTATCTTGGGGCATCCTGGTTAGGTGCATAGATATTTATGATTATTATTTCTTCTTGGTGAATTGCCCTTTTATTAATATGTAATGTCCTTTCTTGTCTCTAGTAACAGTTTTGCTTTTAAAGTCTATTTCATCTGATACAAGTATCATTACTCCAGGTTTTTGTTGGTTTTGTTTTTGCTTTTTGATTACTGCATGTGTAGAATATCCTTTCATTTTCAGTCTACAGCATCCTTAGTCGAAGATGAGTCTCTTGCAGGCAGCATATAGATGGCTCATATTTTATTATCCATTCTGCTGGTCTGTGTCTTTTGATTGGGGAGTTTAATCTATTATTACTCAATGTTATTACTGTAAAGGCAGTTCTTGCTTCACCCGTTTTGATTTTTGGGCTTTATTTGTCATACCTTGTTTTTACCACTCCTTTGACACTTATAGTTACATGTACTGATATAATCTTCATTTCTAGATTCTCTTTCAAGCCTCTCTCCTCTCTTTTATTTTCAGGCTGTAGTATCATGTTTTGTTTTTAAAAAAGAGTCTGGATTAAATGTGGTAAACTATTAATGTGGTAAATCTGGGGAGGGACAACATGTCTTTTTATTTATTCTTTACTGTATCTTTCTTTAATTTATTTTTATTTATCCCTCCCCCCTCCCCCCAGTTGTCTGTTCTCTGTGTCCATTTGCTGCGTGTTCTTCTTTGACCGCTTCTATCCTTATCGGTGGCACTGGAATCTGTGTTTCTTTTTGTTGCGTCATCTTGTTGTGTCAGCTCTCTGTGTGTGCGGCGCCACTCCTGGGCAGGCTATGCTTTTCGCACACTCCTTGTGCGTGGGGCTCCCCTACGCGGGGGACACCCCTGTGTGGCAGGGCACTCCTTGCGCGCATCAGCACTGCGCATGGGCCAGCTCCACACGGGTCAAGGAGGCCCGGGGTTTGAACTGCGGACCTCCCATGTGGTACACGGACGCCCTAACCACTGGGCCAAGCCCGCTTCCCTCCACGCAGACATTTTAGTTTATATGGTGTGTTTGCTTGAATCAAACACAGGCCAAGTTCAGATGCGTTCTTGTGGATCCTCTGAAAGGGCGATTTAAGACAGCCTGAAACACCTGCGATTCACTCCTCTCGGGCTGGTGGTCCATCGGGCCCTGAAGCCCCACGAGGTGTCCCAAGCTGGGACCAGCTGCTCAAGTCGCTTCTCTTAGCCAGGCCCTGTCTTCAAGTGACAGAAAATATCATTTTAAAAAAGCTATTTTATTGAGATATATACCATAAAAACCATCTAAAATGTACATGCCTGGGGTTTTGGTACAATCACAGGGTTGTGCGTGCACCACCACAGCCGCATTCGCGCACTTTCCTCGCCGCAGAGCCCCGCCCGTAGCACCCACCTTCAACCCCGCACCCTGCCACGCGCATCGCTAAACACGCACGTCGAGCCGCTGGTCTCAGGCCGGGGCGACGAATGGTCCCCCAAGGACCGCGGGTCTTCGGCCCCGGAGCCTGTGAATGCTGCCTCGGCTGGGAACGCAGACCCTCACTCGAGACGCGCCGCGGGGGCCTGGGGGGCCCGGAGCCCGCAGCCCGCCCGGGAGAGCCTGCAGGGCGCCCCGCTGCAGCCCCGCAGCCCCGCAGCCCCGCGCCGCCGGCGGGGGTCCCGTCCCACCCGCAGGTCGGCGGCGAGCTGCGGGGGCAGCCGCGGGCCTAGGCCGGGCGTGGGTGAAACCCGGGCCCCGCGACC
This sequence comes from Dasypus novemcinctus, assembly GCF_030445035.2. Taxonomy (NCBI): domain Eukaryota; kingdom Metazoa; phylum Chordata; class Mammalia; order Cingulata; family Dasypodidae; genus Dasypus; species Dasypus novemcinctus. Next base: position 536,821 of record NC_080699.1, on the reverse strand, counting down.
CGGGCCGGGCCAGGGCACAGCAGCCCGGGAGCTCTTGGGTCGGAGCCCGTGGGGCCCTCGGCGGGGCTGGACCGGGCCGGCTGCGCGCCCCCAGCCCCCGCCGCGCGCCCCCCGCCCCCGCCGCGCGCACCTGCCGCCCCTGCGCCCGCTGCGCGCCCCCAGGCCCCGCCCCCGCGCCCCCGCCCCCGCCGCGCGCCCCCCGCCCCCGCCGCGCGCCCCCCGCCCCCGCCGCGCGCCCCCCGCCCCCGCCGCGCGCCCCCGCCCCCGCCGCGCGCCCCCGCCCCCGCCCCGCCGCGCGCCCCCGCCCCCGCCGCGCGCACCTGCCGCCCCCGCCCCCGCCGCGCGCACCTGCCGCCCCTGCGCCCGCTGCGCGCCCCCAGCCCCCGCCGCGCGCCCCCGTCGCGCGCACCTGCCGCCCCCGCCCCCGCCGCGCGCACCTGCCGCCCCCGCCCCCGCCGCGCGCCCCCCGCCCCCGCCGCGCGCCCCCGCCCCCGCCGCGCGCACCTGCCGTCCCTGCGCCCGCTGCGCGCCCCCGAGGCCCCGCCCCCGCCGCGCGCACCCGCGACCCCCGCACCTGGGCTGCGCGCCCCCGAATCCCGCTCCTGGGCTGCGCGGGAGGGTCCATCCCGCTTCGCCGCTCCCGGGAGGAGCGCACGTGGCAGCGTGCCCCCCGCCCTCTGACCTCTGACCTCAGTAGGAGCGTTTGGAGGAGGCGCCTCCAGCCGCCGCGGAACCTCGCGCGCGTCCCGGGGACCTGCCGCTCCCCCGCTCTCGGGGCTGGAAGGAGCACCTGGCGCCCGGGGCTCGCGGCCCCCTCCCCAGGCAGGCCGGGGGGCACCCGCTGCAGCGGGGGGTGGGGGCGCAGGCCCGACGCGGGGGGACCCCGGCGGGGGCTTCTCACCTCCCGGGAGGCGCCGCGAGCCCCTCGCCGTCGGGCCGAGGACACGCACCTGAGCGGGACAGGTGGACGGTGAGCGGGACAGGTGGACGGTGAGCGGGACAGGGGGACGGTGAGCGGGACAGGTGGACGGTGAGCGGGACAGGGGGACGGTGAGCGGGACAGGGGGACGGTGAGCGGGACAGGTGGGCGGTGAGCGGGACAGGGGGACGGTGAGCGGGACAGGGGGACGGTGAGCGGGACAGGGGGACGGTGAGCGGGACAGGTGGACAGTGAGCCGAGCGGCCCCAGGTCCCCGCCGCCTGCTGCCTCCCGCGCCGAGCGGGGCTCCCGGCTCCCAGCAAGGGCGGCGGGGAGGGGCTCCCCCGGGACCCCCGAGACCTCCGAGGAGGCCGCTCGGCAGCAGCGAGCCCCTCCCTCCAGGAGCTCAGCGCGCCCCGGCCTGATGTCCAGCGGCGCTCGGTCTCCCCCGATGTCCAGGGTCGGTGGCACTGTGCCACCCGCTTCGCATTTAGTGCAGAGTGTGCGATGGAAGAACTTTGCAGTCTGCACATTCCAGGTGAGAATATGCTTTGGAAGCAGAGTTAGAAAGAATTTAATGGCAATTAACGGCTGTGTCTGCCCTCATTCTGTGCAGTCCGCGGCCACGGCTGGGACGCAGGAGGTAATCAAAGGCCTCCTGGACTGATCTGGACTTACCAGCCACACAAAGGTGGCGGAGAGGCGCACCTGTAATAGGGGAGTTTTTGTTTATAGTTGCACATTTAGTATATGTGTAAAACACATGATTAAACATTTAAAATTAAATTGCTAGGGTGCACTGAAAGAGTAATCCTCAGTTTTTGCTTTTTTGTTTATATAAGGCAGTAATTTAATGTACACTGTATTTGCCAAAAAACAAACAAAAAAACAGTTAATGAGTATGAATTATCAGGGAAAAGGTTAAGTTTTGAGACTACAAAACAATGATATTCTTGAAGATAAATTCCGATATGCCTGGATTTACCCCTTCTGCTATTGTATTTATTTAATAGAATTCAAACAAAAATTAATTTTTCACACAACCTGCCCTTGACTTTCTGTTTTGCTTCTTTTAGAATTTAAGGAAGGGATGGAACTTATCTTACAAGTAAACAAGCAAAGAAACTCCTGACTGGCATTACTAATTTTCCCTAAAGAGAAACGCAGTGGGCCCTTCGAAATGTTGGTTGCGAGCACTCAACAGTTCTGAAGAGCCGCCCCTCACACCCCTGCTTTTTTTTTTTTTTTTGGAGTATCTTAGAAAATTTAAATTAATGCCATTATTTTACAATTTGGGAATCTGAATAATCCAACCTTAAGATGACTTTTTCATTGTTGAAGTTTGTTGTGTGTGATTTGGGACGTCTCTTGTCTCAGCCGTTCTTGCATAGGGCCCACCTTGGAGGTGGACCGTGCAGTTGTTCTTGAACTGAGCCCCGGTCAGTGTTCTGGACCCAGCCTGCCAAGCCCAGCTTTTTACCCCCAGCCCGAGTGTACTCGTGGAAAAACGTCCCTTGCACCTTTCCAAAAATTTCATAGTCCACTGGTATCAGGGTGTCCCCTTCTGCCTCACTCAAACCCTCCTCGACTTCCTCACTGGCCGCCAGGACCCCCTCTCCACCCCTGCTTGCTTACTAAATTCTCAGAGACTTTTTTTCCCAACCTACCAGAATCAGCTCTAACCAAGACTCAGCTCTATCCTGACTCCATCCATGTGGTCGTGATTCAGTTTATTGGCCACAGGGCCTCACCGTCTTCGGCATTATCAGTAAACTAATTTATCTAATGAAGGAAACCAGTTGTAGGGGACAGAGAAATGGAAACCATAATTCCCACCTCAAGGAGCGCCATCCTCTTGGAATGATTAAACAGACGCCAGTGCTTATTTGCCACCAAAGAAGGAGGAGGAGGAGGGGGAAGGAAAAGGGGAGGAAGAGGAGGGGCAGGGAGGGAAAGGGGAGGAAGGGGGAGGGGAGGAAGGGGAGGTGGGAATGGAAGTGGGGAGGAAGGGGAGGGGGAGAAGGGGGGAAGAGAAATAGAAGAAGACATCTCAGCACAACCCCACTCCTCTCCAGTGATCCCTGTTCATTATTTTTTTAAAAGATTTATTTGTTTATTTATTTCTCTCCCCTTTCCCCCTCTCCCCGGTTATCTGTTCTTTGTGTCTGTTTGCTGCGTCTTCTTTGTCCGCTTCTGTTGTTATCAGTGGCACAGGAATCTGTGTTTCTTTTTGTTGTGTCATCTTGCTGTATCAGCTCTCCGTGTGTGCAGCACCACTCCTGGGCAGGCTGCACTTTCTTTCGCGCTGGGCGGCTCTCCTTACGGGGCGCACTCCTTGCGCATGGGGCTCCCCTACGCAGGGACACCCCTGCGTGGCAGGGCACTCCTTGCGCGCATCAGCACTGCACATGGGCCAGCTCCACACGGGTCAAGGAGCCCGGGGTTTGAACCGTGGACCTCCCATGTGGTAGACGGACGCCCTAACCACTGGGCCAAGTCCGCTGCCCCTATTCATTATTTTTAAAATGAGTTATTTAAGATTGATTTATTAAAGGTTCAATGCTTAATTTTTCCTTTTTTACTTATGATTTTAGTCTTATTAAAGTAGAAGGATACAAATAAGAAGCCAAAGGAGAAATGTGTAGCGTGAGTCTGGGACGGCCACAAACTCGAGCCCCCATGTCCTCTCCACGTGGAGTGAAACGTGTGCCCCTCGTGGCACAGAGATGTCTTATCCATCGCAGAAGCTCTCAATGCTTAATTTCTAAACCCCGTGACGTTAGCATTTAGGAACTAATATTCAGTATCTATAAACGAGAGTTGAGAACACATACCCTACCAATATCTACATCTCCTCGATACCTAAATTTGCTCATAAAACAGTGAAGTATTTTCCTCAAAAACCTGCCTTTACCATATTGTCATCTTTATTGTAAGTGATGATGGCTGCGTAACTTTCTTGCAGTATCCGTGAGCTTTGGGGTTTCTGAGGAGAGAGATGAGAAAGGTTTAAGTGTGATGGTTTGGAGCGGCGTGGACCCCAGAGGAGTGTGTCCTGTTGTAAGTAGGAGCTTTGGGTGGGAGGGTCTTAGGTGTGGCCCACCTCGCCCAGGGCGGGTCGTAACCCCCGCTGGAGCCTTTACAAGAGAATGGAATTCAGACACAGCGAGGGAAAGCCCTGGAAGCAAGAAGCTGGAGCCAGGCAGCCCGGAGGAGCAGGGAGCCCAGCTGACCACCACGTGCCCTGCCCGGGAGAGGCGCCCAGCACCGCCCAGCAGCCTTAGGAGTGGGTGCCCAGCACCGCCCAGCGGTCTTAGGAGTGGACGCCCAGCACCGCCCAGCGGTCTTAGGAGTGGACGCCCAGCACCGCCCAGCGGTCTTAGGAGAAGGCATTACGATGACGCCTGGGGTGGACGTTCTTGTGGCCTCAGAGCTGTGAGCTCTGGCGCTGGCACTTCAACGTTCTAAGAGCGAGCCCTTCCTGGCCCCTGCTTCCGGGAGCCCTGCAGCCTAGAGCAGAAGCTTCCTACTCTGCAGTCGGGAGGAGCTGCGGTGCAGCCCCTCTGGTGGCCGTTTCGATGCACAGCTGCACAGTGTCACAAATGACCACTAAACTAAGTTCACTGTTCCTCTACAGCGTTGGCGCTGAAAGCTCCGGAGCTCCCGCAGGTCCAGCAGGAGAGGGGGAGAGCCTCAGACCGACTTAAAAACATTTGATGAAAATACAGTTCCTTAATACATTTTTTGAAATAATTTCAAATTTATAGAAAAATGACAACAGTAGTACAAAGAACTCCATATACCCTTCATTTCAACTCCTAATTCCTAATTCCCTAAAGTGATATTAGCATTTTACAAGATTTTGTCATTTTCATTCTCTTTGTTTGTATTTATACATCAAGATTTTTCAGAAATATTTGCAAATAAGTAACAAGTGTCATTGTTCCTTAATTCCAACGTATATGTTAAAATCAAGGGCAGGACACTCTCCTACAGGAGAGAGTGCAGGCCCATCTGGAGATACTGGGGGATCAGTTCCAGAACACCCCAATAAAACGAGTTGCATGAATTGTTTGGTTTCCTAGTGCATATAAAAGTGATGTTCACACTGTACTATAGTCTAAGTGTGCAGTAGCAGTATATCTAAACAGCAGTGGGCAAACCTTAATTAAAAAGGACTTCATTGCTAAAAAATGGTAACCACCATCTGAGCCCTCAGCGAGTCGTGATCTTTTTGTAGGTAGAAGGTTTGGCCTCCATGTTGCTGGCTGCTGACAGGGTGCTGGCTGATGAAGATTGAGGTGGCTGTGGCAATTTTTTTTTTAAGATTAAAAAAAATTTCTCTCCCCTCCCCCCGCCCCTGTTGTCTGTTCTCTGTGTCCATTTGCTGTGTGTTCTTCTGTGTCTGCTTGCATTCTTGTCAGTGGCACCTAGTATCTATGTCTCTTTTTGTTGCGTCATCTTGGTGCATCAGCTCTCCATGTGTGCGGCGCCATTCTGGGGCAGGCTGTGCTTCTTTTGCGCTGGGTGGCTCTCCTTGCAGGGCGCACTCGTTGTGTGTGGGGCTCCCCTACATGGGGGACACCCCTGCGTGGCAGGGCACTCCTTGCGCGCATCAGCACTGCACATGGGCCAGCTCCACACAGGTCAAGGAGGCCCGGGGTTTGAACCCTGGACCTCCCATGTGGTAGGTGGATGCTCTATCCATTAGGCCAAGTCCGCTTCCTGGCAATTTCTTAAAATAAGGCAACAATGAAGTTTTCTACCTCGACTGACTCTTTTCAAAAAAGATTTCTCTGTAGTATGTGATGCTATTTGATAGCAATTTCCCCACAGTAGAACTTTTTTCAAAATCTGAGTTAATATTCTTAATCCCTTTTTCTTTTTTTAAAGATTTATTTATTTATTTCTCTCCCCTCACCCCCACCCCAGTTGTCTGTTCTCTGTGTCTATTGCTGCATCTTCTTTGTCTGCTTCTGTTGTTGTCAGCGGCATGGGAATCTGTGTTTCTTTTTGTTGCGTCATCTTGTTGTGTCAGCTCTCCACGTGTGCGGCACCATTCCTGGGCAGGCTGCACTTTCTTTAGCTCTGGGCGGCTTTCCTTATGGGGTGCACTCCTTGCACATGGGGCTCCCCTACGCGGGGACACCCTTGCGTGGCACAGCACTCCTTGCACGCATCAGCACTGCGTGTGGGCCAGCTCCACATGGGTTAAGGAGGCCCGGGGTTTGAACTGCGGACCTCCCGTGTGATAGACGGTCGCCCTAACCACTGGGCCAAGTCCGCTTCCCTTATCCCATTTTCAAGTAAGTTGATGTAATATTCTAACTCCTTTAAGTTGTCATTTCAGCAATGTTCACAGCATCTTTTTTTCTTTCACAATTGAGATTTTATGCATTGTTCTGAAGATGCGCACAGACATTATGAACAATTCGTACACAATTCTTAATGTATGTACTGAAAATCTAAACAGCCATGTAGTTGTAATTCTTTTCTAAAGCTTTTCCAGTAACTTTCCAGCTTTAAATTTGGAGGCAAGCTTTCCTTAAAAGGATATCAAGAACCAGTATCTTCAAATGTTGACAAGCTGTTACATTGTAAATCCCACTAATTCACAATTTACTACCATATACTCAAATGCTCACATTTTTTATCTTTCACAGCAGATAACCAAGTTATTAGGAAAACAGACAAGCGTGACCGAGACGGCGCACACAGCTGACAGGGAGAGCCGAGGTCAGGGAGCGGTTTTAAGACACAATTCCACTTAAAAACATTGGAATAGAAGTAATTTAAAGTGTTCGACATTTTAAATACAAGACTGTGGCTCCAAATCTCCATTTAGTGTGCTTTGTCATACAGGGTAGAGAGCCTTGGCCAAGCGGGGCTGTGGGCGCGCCGCTCCTCCTGCTGCCCGAGCTGCTAGAACCCGCCACCAAGTGCGGGAGAACCTTTCACAGCCGCTTCCCTAGGAGGTTCCATCTCACGAGACGCACGTGAGAAGCAGCTGCTTATCCGTTGATGTTATCATGAGATTGCAGCAAAGCAGTCACGTCTTTGTGCTCCTCTTCTAATGCTGGTTCCCTTGCTGCGTCCACCACATCTGCAGTTACTTCCTCCACTGAAGACTTGAGCCCTCCAAGTCATCCACGAGGGTTGGAAGCAACGTCTTCCAGACTCCTGCTGATGTTGATATTTGACCTCCTCCATGAATCACAAATGTTCTTCTTGGCATTTAGAATGGTGAAGTCTTTCCTTCTAGAAGGTTTTCAATTCACTTGCCAGGCTCCATCAGTGGAATTACTATCTATGACAGCTGGTGATTAATTAAAGTCAAAATGACTGCTTGATCCATGGGTTACAGAATGTCTGTTGTGCCAGCAGGCATGAAAACACTCTCCTCGTACATCTCTATCAGAGCTCTTGTGTGACCAGGTACATTGTCAATGGGCAGTCATATTTTGTTTTTTTTTAAAGATTTATTTATTCCCCCTCCTGTTCTTTTGTTTGTTTTGTGCTCGTTGTCTGCTCTCTGTATTCATTTGCTGTGTGTTCTTCTATGTCTGCTTGTCTTCTCTTTAGGCGGCACCAGGGACTGATCCTAGGACCTTTTGGAGTGGGAGAGAATTTCTCAATCTCTTGCACTACTTCAGCTCCCTGATCTGCTGCATCTCTTATTATCTCTTTTCTGTGTCTCTTTTTGTTGGGTCATTTTGCTGTGCTAGCTCTCCACGTGGGCCAGCGCTCTGTATGGTCCAGCACTCAGCGTGGGTCAGCTTGCTGCATGGGTCAGCACTCTGGAGGGCCAGCTTGCCTTCATCAGGAGGCCCCGGGAATCAAACCCTGGACCTCCTGTATGGTAGACAGGAGTTTGAGCCACATCTGCTTCCCAAGCAGTCATATTTTGAAAGGAATCTTTTTTCTGAGCAGTAAGTATTTACTTAAAATATTTAATAAACCATGTCATCAACAGACGTGCTGTCACCCAGTTTTGTTGCTCCATTCATGGAGCATAGCAGAGTAGATTTGGCGTGATTCTTAAGGGCCTAGGACTTGTGGAATGGTAGATGGACGCTGGCCTCAGCTCTGACTACCAGCGGCGTTAGCCCTGGCAGGCCAGCCTGCCTCTTGCAGTGTTAAGCCAGGCACGCCCTCTCCAGCTAGGAAGGTCCTAGATGGCATCGTACTCTAATTGAAAGCAGCACTTTCTGTTTCCTTCAGAACTTTTCTTTTGCATCCACAGCTTGGCCAACTGGCTCAAGAGGCCTAGCTTTTGGCTATCACGGCTTCTGACATGCCTTCCTCATGAAACATAACCATTTCTAACTTTTTTTTTTTAAGAAATCAATTTTATGGACACATATTAATAAAGCTTATAATCCATCCAAAGTGTACCATCAGTGGTATTTGGTATAATCAGATAGCTGTGTAGTCATCACTTCATTTCTAACCTTTTTTTTTCTCTCTCTCTCTTTCCCACCTCCTTGTTGTTTGCATTTGCTATGTCTGTTTTTTGTGTGCTGATCTTTTTAGGAGATACCAGGAACTGAACCCAGGACCTCCGATGTGGGAGGGAGACACCTAATTACTTGTGCCACCTCCTCTCCCTGCTTTACTGTGTCTCTCATTATGTTTTTCCTCTTATCTCTTGTTGCTTTTCCTGTTGTGTCAGCTTGCACCTGCCTGTTGCATCAGCTTGTTGTCTTGCTCCCTCTCTCCAGGAGGCATGGGAACTGAACCTGGGACCTCCCGTGTAGAAGGCAGGAGCTCAATCACTTGAGCCACCTCCACTTCCCCATTTCTAGCTTTTGATTTAAAAGGAGAAATGGGCAACTCGCAACTCTTCCTTTCACTTGAACAATTAGAGGCCATTGTGGGGTTATTAATTGGTCTGATTTCAATATTGCTGTGGGAATGGGGAGGCCTGAGGAGGGGGAGAGGGACATGAACAGAGGGTTGGTGGAGCAGTGGAAGCACACAACACTTATCAGTTAAGGTCACCACCTTACATGGGTGCGGTTCGTGGCACCCCAAATCAATGACCATAGTAACATCAAAGATCTCTGAACACAGGTCACCGTAACAGACATAGTAATGATGAAAAAGTCTGAAATATTGTGAGAATTACCGCAACGTGACACAGCGACACGCAGAGAGCACATGCTGTTGGGAAAATGGCGCTGATAGATTTGTTCCATGCGCGGCTGCCTCAGACCTTCATTTGTAAAATACACAGCATCTGTGCCGCGCGGAGAAGTGAAGTGCAGCGAAAGGAGTGTGCCCGCAGTCCTTGACGTCAGATTAACGCTGGTGCGAAACTGCCACTTATCCTAGAGCCCCTTCCCTTTCCTCTGACTGTCCCAGTAATGTCCTGTACTGTGCCATGCGCAGACCCAGGGTGACGCCTGGCATTCGTGCCCAGCCTCTCTGGCCTCCTTGGTCAGAAACTGCTCTGGTGCTGGCTGGTAAGATGGTTCCCATCGAGGTGATTGGAATTTCCCGGGATGGGCATTCCCATCTGGCTGGTTTCAGGTTACCAAAGTGGACTCCTGAGCCGAGCTGGAGGCCATGTCCGGCCATGGCCTGGAGCAGGTCCGTCAGTCCCAGCTGGCCGCAGGCACCGCAGGCTCCTGTCTTTCACTGAACTTCAGGCCATGGTATTTTTAAGAGCACAGCCAGTTAATCAGAGTTTGTCTGATAGTTCCTTCTGTTTATTTCATTTCGAAGATTTATTTATTTATTTCCCCCATCCTGCTGTTTTGCTGTCTGTATTCATTTGCTGTGTGATCCTCTGTATCTATTTCTCTTTTGGTCTTCTCATTTTTTCTCCTCTAGGATTCACTGGGATTCACTCCTGGGGACTCTGACATGGAGAGAGGTTCCCTGTCAATTGCACTACCTCAGTTCCTGCTCTCTGCTGGCTTCACCTTGACTCTCCTCTTAGTCTCTGTTTTGTTGCGTCATCATCTTGCTGCGTGACTCACATGCATGGGCACTGGCTCACCACGTGGGCACTCTCACTAGGTGGGCACTCAGCTTGCCATGCGGGCACTGGCTCACTGTGCAGGGGCTGGCTTGCCATGCACACGCTTTCTCTTCTTTTTCACCGGGAGACCCCAGGGATCAAACCCAGGTCCTCCCATATGGTAGGTGGAAGCCTTATCACTTGATCCACATCTGCTTCCTGTTACTTCCTCCTGTTTAGATTCCGTTTATGCACTTCGTGACAAGACATGACACTTTTTCTCATGTGTGTCATATCATCAGGCACTTGATGTTGATTTGTCCTAGCTAATTCTGAAAACTCCCCTGGGAGCTCTGGAGTGTGTGTGGCGTGTCGGCATGTTCTTTGGGGTCAAAATGAGGCGCTGTTGTGCCCTTTTCTTGACGGGTCATCAGATGTGGGCCAGCTGCCCACTGGGCAAGGCGGCTTTCAGCAGCAAGTCATCAGAGGCTACCGAGGAGGTGACCACCACTTCCAGGACGAGGGCTCTGCATGTGCATCCACGGCTCAGCTCTGGATGTTAACTCTTATCAGGTGTAAGCTGGTGTCTAACTGGATATCTCCACTGTAAAGGTATGTAGTGAGTATATCATGCCGTAGTTAACAGTAATTCAATAAGTAGTTTATGGGAGATATTCTGAGGCTATGTAAATATCAAGTTCCTCCTTAAACTTTTACTTACAAGTTTTGGTATCCATTGATGATTCATTCATGAGCCAGTTATTCCTGTTATGGTTGCCAAATGGAATTTTAAAATTCCATCAATCCTACAGTTATTAGTTGGCATTCCATTATGAGGTATAGACCCTCCCTTCTCTCCCATCTTTTTATATTAGTATGAACTCACGGATTCCCATTTTATTTGGTGGTCGTAATTCATTACTCTTGTTGCCATTATTTATTCTGATGCTGGAATATTGCAGATTCGGCCAGATCGAGCATCTCCAAGGTGGTTCTTAGCCTTCTTCTGACAAGTCCTCATCATTCCTGGAGTGCTTCCTGCTTCCTGGCACACACTTTTCCAAGCATATCTTCTACTTTAACAGTAGACCCGGAGATAGCCGTTTTTTCAAAGAAGCCTTGATTCCTTTGAGTGGAGAATGGTATTTTGAAACCAAGATTTGGGCACTAGACGTGCTCATTCCCCTGGGGTTTCATTGCTTTCAAGGAGTCTCCGAGGACAAGGCTGAGCTGTGGACGCACACAGAGCCCTCGTCGTGGACGTGGAGGCCACCTCCCCAGGAGCCCTCTGATGACTCACTGCTAAAAGCCGCCTTGCCCAGTGGGCAGCTGGCCCACATCTGATGACCCGTCAAGAAAGGGGCACAATGGCTCCTCATTTTGACCCCAGAGAACACGCCGACACATCACACGCGCTCCAGAGCTCCCAGGGGAGCTGGTAGAGCTTCTCAGGTCCATCTGCTCCATCGCTTCCTTCCACATGGACTGGCTGTAATAAACTCTGCACTCCGCACTTGGTCTCGGTGTTTGCTTCTAGGAGCTTGCCCTACAGCACACCCACACGGACACCTCCTGATTTCTAGGAATTTACAAACATGTGCAACACTGCAAGCTCACACTGTCTCCATCCCATCCTGTCACCCGGGTTTATTCCAGCTCCCCCTCCCAGCCTCGTTACTCATTTTCTCCTTCATCTCCTGACCACGTAGGGGTCTCCTCACCCCAGCTCCACCCCAGTGACCCAACCTGGCCCCACAGACCTCACCAGCTGTGGGGGTTGAGCCCTCAGTGCTGATCTGGGAGGGAGGGGAATCTGACTCATTTTGTAAGAAACAGGGCACAAAACCTCATATGAAGAGTGCATTTTATTTGGTTTCAATATTCATTTCAGCAGGATATAGTGCTTGCTTCATTTCTTTGGTGATTGAGTTCTATTAAAATGAAATTCTGCATTGTTATTTCATCTCATGTCAGTTGGAGAAAGAGTTTTCGAATTAGCATTCTGCCTCATGTAATACAAGAGAAGTGTCAAGAGAAGGCCCTATTACTTTAGGAAGCTTCTCAGTAAAGATAGCAAGAACTTCCAGCTGAGCTAGAAGAGTCTTTGCAGAAGGGATGGGGTTAGAACTTGGTTCTCTTGGATGTGTTGAGTCAGAAGTGAATCAGGGAAAGAGAGGGATGGGAATGGAGACAAGAGGTGGGTGGGGAAGAACAAGGAATATCAAGGAAAGTGAGGGACTGATCTGGAAGAGACTCACGTAGGGGGTAAGGGAGGTGACCTGGGGCTCAGGTGATAAGGGCACAGGTGAGACCGCTTCAACCAGGCGGACAACCACCCTGACCATTACTAAAAAGGGATTTATTGTAGGAGCAAGACCTTACGTGACTGCAAGAGAAGTTTTGGAAGTGAGGGTCTGCCGGGTCAGCTGGCCATGAGTGGAGGGTCACAAGCAGGTCCTTCTGAAGCACGATGGGAAGCTGGAGCTCCTAGAGGAACCTGGAACAGGTGTGCCTGGCTCCCAGCGTGGGGCCACAAAGGGCAGCTGGCACCAAGGCCTCTGCGTAGCTGCGGCTGGGGTCTGCAGCCGAGCATCTGGTGGTGGGCCTGGGGCTCCTGCTGGCCGTCAGGGCCGAGGCTGGGAAGGAGAGCTGGACATCGATATGGAGCGAGGATGAGCCGGAGGCCACCTGTGTGTCTGCTGCGTTGTCACCACTCTCAGCCTCCAGGCCCTCTGGAGAGCAGCGGCTGCTGGTCCACTTTACCTCCCAGGACAAAGTCCTCCCGTCACCCAGGTCCACTGCAGAGAAGAGGCCAAGGTGGGATTTGCCGTGCAGGAGGCCCCTCAGTGGTAACGTGTGTGAGGGGCAGTGGGGAGGGGGGGCTGCAGCCTCCAGGCAGGGCTGGTCCAGGTGGGGGTAGGTACAGCTCAGGAGGGTCCTCACACCAGAGCTGGGGGCAGGGGATACCCGTGCAGCTCAGGGGGGTCCTCACACCAGAGCCGGGGGGGGGGGACACCCGTGCAGCTCAGGGGGGGTCCTCAGGCCGGAGCCGGGTGTGTGTGGGGGTGCCGGTGCAGCTCAGGAGGGTCCTCACACCAGAGCCGGGGGGGGGGGACACCCGTGCAGCTCAGGGGGGTCCTCACGCCGGAGCCTGCCTGAGACCCCTTGCGAGTGCAGCCTGGGCACCCCAGGGGGGCTGCAGCGCGTGGCAGCTGGGCCCATGGCCATCCTCCCCGCAGCTAGAGGCCTGCGAGGTCGTTCTCCTGGACACCACGTTCCTCTCTTGACCGGGACCAAGCAGGGAAGTGGGCAAGTTCCACGAAACCAGCCGGCACAGCACAGGCCTGGGGGCTGCGCACGAGCTGGAAGGACTTGTGGAGACGGAAGAAGGGACTGGAGACCCACAGTGAAGGGAAGGCTGAGACCAAAACACGTCTTGCCTAGGCCTCTAGGTAGCCTCAGGAGAAGGAAGAGATTTAGAGCTATGCGGAGGAGAGCGTACAAACGCAGTTTTGCAAACGTTGCACTTGAGCTCCACATAAGGCACGCTCTCCAAGAAGCACCTGGAAAACCAATGGCTCTTGGCAAAGCCTCGGGAAGGGAGACAGGGTCGATGGTCACAGGTAGCTGGGTGTGAGGAAGCTATGAGGAAACGGATTCCCAGACACTAGAAAGAGGAGACGGCTTAATTCCCGTGTGTGCCCACAGCTAGAGCACCCGATAATGGAGAAGTGAGCACCGGGGCAGGAGGCGGGTTCCAGGGGGAAAGTACTGCCGAGGACAAGCTCTTCAGAGGGGCCCAGGGGGGAGAGGACACAGAGCTGCCGCTGGGCGAGGAGACTGAGGCCTTTCCTGACAGGAGGAGGGAAAAGCAGGGCTCTGGGCTGGGTAAAAACGCGAGAGCTGAGCTAGCTGAGCACCAGGGGCCAGTGAACGGCTTTCACCCTGAGACGGATTGGAGCAGATTGGAGGCTGAGAGGGAGGGAAAGGAGCGAGGGTGAAAGTAAAGCGCAAAATCCCGAGAAAGCCTGGGGCGGCGCGGCAGCTCAGGGCAAGCTCCTACTGCTTCTAACTCTCTCCCCTCCCGCCCCGGCCACACGAGGGAATCCTGGCACCTCTGCAGGATCCTGCCCATCACCCTCGCGTGGTACTAACGGTGCCTGGTGAGCCAGTCACACGGCCTCGGGTCAGTAGCACAAGTCACAAGCTTTTGTCTCCTCTTCGGCTCGTGGGAACCAACGGCCCCAGAGCAATTAAATAGAGAGAGTAGCTCACAACGCCCTGGAAACGGATCCGCCGTAGACGTCAGGGTTCCAGTATTTTATCCTTGCATTAAATTTGGGAACGTGGGGCTTGTGAAACTGACTTTTTATTTGGGCATTTGTGGTTAGCATATTCTGAATGTCTTAGGCAGGGTAATTTAGGTAAGCAAGTTAGTGCTTATCTTCCAGTGCAGCTGCCAGCTTTCTAAAGAAGTATTGCAGGGGTGCAGCATCCTCAAGCATCTGTTTGGTGATGGCAGAACAGCAGAGTGAGTATCTGTCACGCTGGGATTCATGAAGTACAATCCATTTTCTGAAATGCAGATATAAAGACTTTCTGCTTTACTCTTCTGAAACTGCTGTCTCTAACCTGGGACTTAGGGATTTGGGAAATACTATCTTGGTAAAAATACTCGGAAAGGCGTCTTCCCCGCAGCGTGCCGCTGTGCCAGGTGAAGCATGTGCACTTGGCTCTCCGTGGGAATAATCACCTGTGCAGGCACCTTCTTGGAAGGAGCGAGAGGAGAGGCGGAGGCTGCACGGAGGCCATCCCGGGAACCCGCTGCTTTGTGGGAGCAGTAGGAGCACAGCCATGAAAGCACGCCAGGCAAATGGAAAGGGTGAAGACTCTTTCTACCCTGAGATGAAAGGGGAAAATGAATGAAGTGCATCTGGGCACCGCTTCAGCCAACTCCTTTCTCCAGCTGCGCTGCCAGCCTCCCCTCCCCGCGGCCCTGCCAGCCTCCCCTCCCCGCGGCCCTGCCAGCCCCCCCTCCCCGCGGCCCTGCCAGCCCCCCCTCCCCGCGGCCCTGCCAGCCTCCCCTCCCCTCTCCTCAGCCCTGCCAGCCTCCCCTCCCCGCGGCCCTGCCAGCCTTGCTGCCTGAGAAGAGCCGGGAGAGGAAAGGTCTGGACTAGGGAGCCTTGCAAAGAAACGCGGTTTAATGCTCCTAGACATGAGCAGCATCCGCTCAGACCAGGCTTGTAAACGTGCCAGGCGTGCTGGCAGCGCATTCTGCAAGGAGAGCGGATGGTACCTTGTGACTGGCACAGTGTCAGTTTCTAAACTGCGGCTCCAAGCACAGTTCCACTTTTCAGATTCCAACACTGTTCTTGCAAGTTTGTTTACCTTTCACCTTTCATAAATAAACTTCAGCAATCCCAGTTTTAGGAATTCAAATTTAAACGGGACCTCAGTTAAGGAGGGTGTGTGCATGTGCTTCAAGCTGTTTATTTTAATCAAGGAAACAGAAACAGAAGACATCAAGTTATAGGCCAAGATGTCACATAAATTCTAAGATGGCAAAGTGAATTACTGTTTCTTGAGACCATGCTTTGTTCCAGACACGGAATTAGGTGATTTTGTATTAGAATCCAGGACTTTTGAATCCCAGTTCATGGCTTTATTTGCTGCATCACCTAATTTTTGTAACAACAAAATAGTCTCCCTTGAAAGACACACAGAGGCTGGGGACTGGCTCTCAGGAGAGAGGGTACGCAGGGCACACCGAGATGGCAGGCTTGACCAGCTGGCACGGAGCCGATGGCCCTGGGAAAAGCCAAAAAATAAGTAAAGTAAAAAAGTAAAAAGTAAAGTAAAAAGTAAAGTAAAATGAAATAAATAAATTTCCCCTACCCCCTGGAAAATCGAAAACAACAACAAAAACTCCAAACAAGAACGAATAGTGAGCAAGTAAAACAGGCATCGAAGCCGTGCACCTGAGCTCAGCCGCTGGAGGGCACGCCCGGCTGGAGCCTTCCCAGCTTTCATCGGAGCCCCGCGGGCTGGGTTACTATATTAGGGCATTAAGGAAGTACCGCCAAGTAGATCTTAAGCCACGTAGACAGGTTCAGCCACTCGGGGATCTGCACGCCAGCGGGGAGGCGCTCCTCTGACGAGGGAGTGAGGAACCTGCAGAGTCCGTGAGAGCCGAGCCGCTCACTACCCAGGGCGGCTTCTCTAGGAGAGTGTGACCAGGAGGAATGAAAGCTCCTTCTCTCTGCACATATCCTGTGCACATAAACAGAGAAGAAAGCACTCAGGCCACAGGAGGGAGTCAGGAATGACAGGGAAAAGAAACAGGAAAACTAGAAAGAAAAGGAAGCAGCCCCAGGGCAAGGCTGCTTCTCAGCTCAGCATCAGAGCAACCTCCACTGCACTCCCAGGCCAGGCGCAGACCCACCTGAACCCAGGTGTGCTAAGGCAAGGTTACCTTTGCTTGAAAACTCCGTTTTAAAGGTCAGCTCCCCATTTACACCAGTTCTCTTTAGCTATCGTAGCAAACAGTCACTGAGCTTTACGATATGCCCGGCTTATTAGAGCCAGACGACGCATGAATACTGTCCTTACTAATTAGCTCCAAAAATCTTTGGGCTTGCATGTGCATGCACACACACGTACACCCCTTTGTATCACGTTTTTCAAAGGACACAGTAGGGAATGAACACAGGCCCTCCTACGTGGGAAGCAGGCACTCAGCCACTTGAGCTACAACCGCTCCCCTGTGTTTTAAGTAACATCAAACAAGTGAATCATTTCCTTTTTTTTTTTATCGCCCCCTCCTGCAGCTTTTTGTGTGCTGTCTGCTCTCTGTGTTCGTTTGCTGTACATTCTTCTATGTCTGTGTTTATTTATTTTATTTCCCCTCCCCCCTTGCGGCTTGCTTGCTGTCTGCTCTCTGTGTCCATTTGCTGCCGGCTCTTCTGTGTTCCTGCTCGTCTCCTTCTTTCTGTTGAGTCACCTTGCTGAGTTGGTGCTCCGCAGCACGCGGGCGAGCCCGCCTTCACAAGGAGGCCCGAGACAGGAACCGAGGGCCTCCCATATGGTAGACAGGAGTTCATCTGATTGAGCCACTTCAGGAATCATTTCCTTTTGATCTGCTTGTACTTGTCTCGTTTTCCTACATGATTGCAAACCAGAGAAGACAAGTGTTACACCAACAGTGAAGAGCAAGGATAGTTACATTCCTGGTTCAACGAAATTGTGAAATGAGCTAATTTTATCTACTTTGATCTTCTTTTCCTTTGTGAGCTCCTCTAATATCATTTCATTTCTACATTTATTGAGCATTTATTATCTGTCAGGTACTAGAAAAGCCGGTTCTCAGGATATTTTATCAGTTATTCATTCTTTCACTAATGTGTGTATAAATATATAAATTTTTAAGGCCCCAAGCATAATGCTGAGGCAGCTAGTATAGGAAAAGGGGAGACAAGTCTTGGACCTGGCAGAAAAGCACGGCCACGAAGCAGGTGGCCCAGGAGCCCACCTGGAAACCCGAGGGACAGATCCCCAGGAGGCTGGAAGGACCCCAGAGAACCTACTCGGAGTGAGATCTCATTCCGGATCAGGAAACGTCCGGATACCCTCCAGGGGCCTCCCCATGGCCCCCTGGGGACCTGGGGGGGGGGTAGCCAATCAGAACAGCAACAGCGGGGCCCGCCCCACACTAGCCAGGGGAGGGTGGATGATACCGTAAAAGGTGCCCCACAGCCAAGCCCCTCTGCCTGGAGGCAGCTCCAGACCCGAGCGTTTCTGACCTTCTCTCTCATTTCTCCGCAAGCTCTGTTCCTTCCCCCTTCCCAATAAACTCTAATACTGGCCTGACTGACCGCGCCCTAAATTCCTTTATACACACGGCTGGAGGAGCCCTCCAGGGCCGGGGCTGGTGCTGGCCGGTCACCAAGCCAGCCCGGTTCAGGGGCCAGCGCTGCCGGCCAGGGGGGCCGCCGGCTGCTTCTCACTGCGGCGGGGGAGGCCGGGCCCTGGGGGGGGCTGCGCCCTGGGGGAGGCTGGGCCCCGGGGGGGGAGGCGGTGGCAGGGAGGCTCTGCGCCCCGGGGTTCTGCGTCTGAGGGGGGCGGTGGCCGGACCCCCCGCAGCTGGGCGGAGTCGGCAGGGGCTGGAGGCGGCCGTGGCCCCTGCAGGCGCAGACACCCCCCCCCCACCCCGCCCGCCCTCGCCAAGCAGCCTCGTCCCCGGCCGCGGAGCGGGGCGTGCAGGCTCGACGCCCGGCCCCCGCGGCACCCGGAGGCCGGAGCCCTGCCCGGGCCGGCGCCCCGACGGCGTTCGGAGGATGAAGGGCCCTCCCCGCGCCGCAGGGCTAGTCCCAGCGGAACCCTGGGGCCAGGAGGCCGCGTTCCGCGCCCTGGAACCAGCCCGGGCGTCCCTTTCGGCGCCAGTTCACCGCGGACGAGCCGCTCGACTGCGCTTCTCCCCCTGCGCTCCCGGGCAGCCCCGCGCTCCTGCCTGCCTGGTCCCGCGCGGGTCGCGCCCCGTCTTCCCGCGCCCCGTCTCCCCGCGCCCGTCTTCCCGCGCCCGTCTCCCCGCACCCCGTCTTCCCGCGCCCGTCTCTCCGCGCCCCGTCTTCCCGCGCCCGTCTCCCCGCGCCGTCTCCCCGCGCCCGTCTTCCCGCGCCCGTCTCCCCGCGCCCCGTCTTCCCGCGCCCCTTCTTTCCCGCGCCCGTCTCCCCGCGCCCGTCTCCCCGCGCCCCTTCTTTCCCGCGCCCGTCTCCCCGCGCCCGTCTCCCCGCGCCCGTCTTCCCGCGCCCCGTCTCCCCCGCGCCCGTCTTCCCGCGCCCCGTCTCCCTGCGCCCGTCTCCCCGCGCCCGTCTCCCCGCGCCGCGCGCCCCTGGCGGCCTCTCCCTGGACGTGGCCTGCTGCTGGTGGGCAGTGAGTGGAAACCGGGCTCCAGAGCCTTCCAGGCCGCAGGCGGTGGCCGCGTGACCCCGAGCGAGTTGCTGGAGCGAGGCTCAGTTTCCTGGGCTGTGGAAGAGGGCTGGTAGCGGCTGCTGCTGTAGGAGTGCGTCTGCACGTATGACGCTGTAGACAACAGCCACAGATGTTTATTGAGCACTTACTGAATGCCAGGACTTTTCTAAGTGCTTGACATGTAATTACCTCAGTAAACCGTTAAAAACAACTCAGTGGAGGACAACCAGCAAGACGGCAGCTGAGTAAGGGGCTCCTAGCGTCAGCTCCTGCTGCAGGGCAGTCAGCAAACACCCAGGCTCTCTGGAGCTGCTGAAGCACCTGTGTGGGGGCTCCAGGAGGCCAGAGGAGCATCCTGCCACGTCCTTGGGGGAGTAGAAGGAGGAAGCTGCCCGTCACAGAGAGGACTCGTAGGTAGAGGCTCCACGCTGTGGAGGCCAGTGCCATCCTCCACTGGAAGCACAAGCCGCCTCCAGAGCTGTTCAGTGGCTGGAACTGAAAGCTCCACTTCACAGAAATGGGGAGGAAGAGGACATTGGGCACGAACTTCTGAGGAGCTACTGAGGAGAAAATTCAGTGGGCTAAAGTATAAGCCTGAGAACAGCTGAAGTTTGAACCCGTCCAAGTCAGAAAGAGGCTGGGAGCTGCCATCTGAACTCCACGCCTGGCACGAGGGGAAGAGGGGAGGACTGAGGATCCCAGTGCTGGGGGAACCGGCTTCTTCCCACCCAGGTCATGTTGCAGCTCCAGCCTAGGCCCCAGTGCCACCTCCAGCAGGGAGGAACCTGCGGGGACCTGCACCAGCCTCTTCCGGAAATTACCGGCCAAGTCACAGAGACCAGTGATTATCCTACTCTGGTGGCATGAGCTGCCCCAGGGGCTATTCTGTGGCTGGAATTGGAGGCTCCATTTCCCAAAAACAGGGGGGGAGGAGACGGTTGGCTCTCGGTTTTAGCTACTGATTGATAGACTTGGCTGGCTAAAATATAACCCTGGGAACAGCTGGGGTGTGAATCTGTCCCAGTTGGAAAGAGGCTGGTAGCCGCCATTTTGACTCAGGCCCAGCCTGAGGGGAAGCCGGGCTGACTGAAAATCACAGTGATGGTAAGAACCAGTTTCTTTCACCCAGATCAGTCTGCAGCCCGCCTAGGCTTCAGCCTCACCTCTGGCAGGGAGGGGGCTGAGGGCCCTGCACCAGCCTATCCAGGTAACTGCAGGTACCTTTGCTGGCACAGACTGAACAATCAGAGGTCTACGGGGCAACTGCAGTCATCTTGGACCCACACTGCATAGACTGCTGCCCACACCTACAGCTCCATCACTGTCCCAGGCAGGGGAGAAAGGAAGCTTCATCAGTCTCTCTGGGCAACTACAGTCTAGGCCTGCACAACTTGGATTATCCCACACAGCTGTGACTCTGTCCCTACCCCTGGCAAAGGAGAAAGTTGGGAGAAGCTTCATTGGTCCCTGGAGTAATGAGGGCAGCGTATAGCAACAACTACGTCCTTGGCTCCTACTGCACAACCAGCAATGGAGGAATGGCAGGAAGCCCTAAACTAAAGAGAAAAACTGCACCCAGAATAAATACTCTGGTCAGGCAGATGTGACTAAAAATAAAAGGAAGAACCATAAAACTTCCAGAAGAAATTATAGGAAAATATCTTCAAGACCTGGTGGTAGGTGGTAGATTTGTAAAGGAGATAAAAGGAAGACTGAGATGGACTACTGATATTTAATGTATGTAGAGGTTTTAATTAGCTTTACTGTGTGGAAATGTATAGAGTGGATGGTAATACACAGTGAGTAACAGCTAGTTTATAAATGGGGATGTGACTGAAAATGGTAGTCTAGGTATGTAAATGTCAATTGACAGAATGCTAGAGAAGAATCTAGGAACCGAATAGCACAGTAAACCAAGAAGTGGATGAGGATTGTGGTTGATGGTACAGATGCAAGAGTGTCCTTTGTGAGCTAGAGCAAATGTACATCAGTACTGCAGGGTGTTGGAATGTGGAGAAGCATGGGAAAAATACAGCTGGAGTGACCTATGGACTGTGGTTAGCAGTGACAATATAATATTCTTGCATCTATGCAAAAGATGTACCATGTTGATAATGAGGCAGTATGGAAAATGTGAGCCAAATGTATACTATGAATGTGGTAACAATCAGATATCATCTTATCTGTAACAAATGTTCCACCACAGTGTGGTGTGTTGATAGAAGGGTGTTGTTTGGGAATTCTGCATATGTGCACAATTATTTTGTAAGTTTACAACTTGTGTCATAAAAAATATATTTAAAAAATAATAATAGGGTGGGTTGGGGGGAAAACACACCAAATGTAAGATAAGGACTATGATTAGTAGTAAGATTTTTTTTTTTAAGATTTATTATTTATTTATATATTTCTCTCCCCTCTCCCTGCCACAGTTGTCTGTTCTCTGTGTCTGTTTCCTGCGTGTTCTTCTTTGTCCACTTCTGTTGTTGTCAGCAACATGGGAATCTGTGTTTCTTTTTGTTGTGTCTTCTTGTGTGTCAGCTCTCTGTGTGTGCGGCACCATTCCCTGGCAGGCTGCACTTTCTTTCGCACTGGGCGGCTCTCCTTATGGGGCGCACTCCTTGCACGTGGGGTTCCCCTACGCAGGGACACCCCCGCGTGGCAGGGTACTCCTTGCGTGCATCAGCACTGAGCGTGGGCCAGCTGCACACGGGTCAACGAGGCCCGGGGTTTGAACTGTGGACCTCCCATGTGGTAGATGGACGCCCTAACCACTGGGCCAAGTCTGCTTCCCTCAGATTTTTTTTATCCACTCCCCCTTGCAGCTTTTTGCTTGCTCTCTGCTTTCTGTGTCCATTTGCTGTGTGTTCTTCTGTATCTGTATTTTATCTATTTTATTTATTAATTTCCGCCCCCCTTGCGACTTGCTTGCTGTCTGCTCTCTGTGTCCATTTGCTGTGGGTTCTTCTGTGTTTTTGCTTGTCTCCCTTTTTTTTGTGTCCCCTTGCTGAGTCGGCTTTCCACAGTGCTTGCAGGCTGGTGGCTCTCTGTGGGCGCGGGTTGTCAGCTCTACGTGGCGTGTGGGCGAGCCTGCCTTCACAAGGAGGCCCCTGGATGCGAACCCAGGGCCTCCCATATGGGAGATGGGAGCTCAACTGATTGAGCCACAGCTGCTTCCCTAGTAGTAAGATTTTGACAATATTCTTTCATAATTTGTAACAAACGTCTCATGACAGTGCAAGTTGGTGGAGGGTTGAGGTATTGGACCTCTGTATGATGTTATGCATGTTTGCTTTGTAAGTTCACAACTTTTACTGTACACTTAATTGTTCATGTATATTCATATATAAATGATATAAAGATAATAGGGTGGGTTGGAGGAAAAATACTTTGGCTAGTGTAATATTTTGACAATGCTCTTTAATCCTTGGTTAAAAGGGTTTAACAACAATGCAAGGTATTGGTGGCAGGGTGAGTTATGAGAGTCCTGTATGATGCTATGTATGTTTGTAAGTTCAAAATACACTTATTGTTTATGTTTATCTATGAGCGATATACTTCAATAAATTATTTAAAAAAACACCAACTCTGTGGACTAGATCCCATTATTATCACTCTCCCTTTATTAGGGAACGGGGTGGGGCTGGGGAGGGTAAGTTGCTCGCCTGCGGACTCCGCCCCGTTCCCAGAGCTCCCTGCCGCACGTTGCTGCGCAGCCGCCAGGCTGCTTTCCAGGTTCCTTAGGAGAGTTTCCTGGAGCTCTGCCCCTGCTCCTCGGCAGCTCCCTCTGCTGACCCCCGGACCCCTGGCCTGTGAGGAATCTGACCTCCGAAGAGAGGGCTGGTTTTCGTCGCAGCTCCTGGGGTCACCTTTAAAGTTTTGGGGGAATAGGAGTGTTTTGTTATTCACATGCCCCTAATCGTTTATTCAAACAGGGGCTGTTCGGACACCAGAAGGATGAACCCTGTGGTCAGAGGTTCGGGCTTCGAGCCCCAGCTCCCAGGAGGGGTGGAGGCTGGAGACCGAGCTCAGCCACGGGCCGTCGTCCAATCAACCAGACCAGGTGAAGCCTCCAGGTACCAGCTCAGGTGGACTCCCTGGTCGGCACCTGGGGAGTGAGGCCTCTTCACCCTGTGAGGAAAGGACCCCCGAAGCTTCTGCTGTGCGCGCCCAGACTTTTCCCAGCGCTTCATTTGGCTGCTTCTGAATCGCATCCTTTCCATCAAATAAAACTGCAGGGAAGCAGATGTGGCTCAATGGATAGGGTGTCTGCCTACCACATGGGAGGTCCGAGGTTCAAACCCCGGGCCTCCTTGACCCGTGTGGAGCTGGCCCATGTGCAGTGCTGATGCGCCGCACACATGGAGAGCTGACACAACAAGATGACACAACAAAAAGAAACACAGATTCCTGGTGCTGCTGATAAGGATAGAAGCCGTCACAGAAGAACACACAGCAAATGGATATAGAGAGCAGACAATGGGGGGGGGAAGGGGAGAGAAATAAAATTTTAAAAATTAAAAAAAACCCAAAAAACTGCAATTGCAGGTACAGAACTTTCTTGGGTTCTGTGAGTCGTTGTGGCGAATTACTGCACCTGAGGGAGTCAGTGGAGACACCTGAATTTGTAGCTGGCTGATGAGAAGTGAGGGTGCCTGGGGCCCCCAAACTCGTGGCTGGTGTCGGGCGAGGACAGTGGAGTGGAGGACTGTGCTAAGGAGCCCCAGGAAGTCAGCGTCTGGACTTCTTGCAACGCCAACCCCTTGCCGCGCTGAGTTGCTCTCCCTAAAACGCCCGCCTCCGGCAGAAGTTGGCCCCAGCTCCGACAGGGGCATCTTCTCTGCCCATCGCACCCAGCAACAAGGCCGGTCGGCCCACAGCTCTGCGCCCCTGCACGATAGCCCCAGACGCCTGCAGGCACAACCTGAGGAGCTCAGGGGCCCTTCCCTAGGTGTGACCCACCCTTGCTTAGCAGGAAGGGCCGGGTGGGCTCTGCAGGCAAACCGAGCACGAGTCCCAGCAAGCACACTCGGTAACGGTGGCCCGACGGTCGCCTGGCCCTGCCGAGCCTTAGCTTCGCCCCGCGGGGAACAGAGCTGGCTGGTGAGCGGGTGGCGGGGCAGCGCGGGGCAGCACGGGCAGCCTGGGCGCAGGCCTGGGGGCACTTGAGCTGCGGTGGCCACTGACCGGCCAACCCCACTAGCGCTCGCCGGGGTCGGGCCGTCCCCAGGCTGTGCAAGGGCACCTGTGGGCTCTCCCGGCATTCCCAAGGCCCCTGGTGGGTGAGGCGGGCCTGCTCTGGAGGACGAGGGTGAGCAGGGCTCCCAGGGCCCTTCCCACGGGGCTGCTCTGCCCGGGACTGGCTGGCAGTGGGGAAACAACTCCAGCCAGCAGGCCTCGGGAAGCAGAGCCGAGGGCTTCCCGGTGGATTACATTCGCCGTCAGTTTGTCTGCTACTAAGGTCATCCTTCTGGACGGAAGCAACCTCAAGTCTTGCTTAGCTCGGGGCCCATGAAAATATGCCCCTTAATCAGGCATTTTCCTCTTTCAGACATGTCCATTAGAAGACTCTCCCGTTATCCCTAAGCATGCTCTGGCTAGCTGGAAAACAGTTGCCTTTTCTAACTCCTTCTCATCACTGATTGCTGCCAAGTATTTAGAGCCCATCTATGCTAAATCCACGTTAAACCACACGTGTGGGTGTACGTAAGTCCACACACACCTTTCAGTGGGAAGTGATGGGATCCAGTTATGTTTTGGCGAGTTATTAAACATAGGTCCAGCGGATGTCACTCAGCCCTTGCTCGTGTACACAGCCATGTGAATGTGCCCGGGATCTATCCACGTCCCCAAAGATCTCCTACAGCTAAATAAACAGCAGAACGGAGGTTTTCCAAGACAACTTCTCATTATTTAAAAGAAAAAAAGTGCTTTGAAATGGAGGTGATGGAGACAAGACCTAGACGGATGGCCAGAAGACAGGACGAGACGGTGGCATCTGGAGAGCCAGGCCAGGCCCCCCAGCCGCACTGACGTGGTGGGTGTGTCCAGACCCCTGATTTTGTTAACAAAAGCTTGACTTCCTTTTTCATTCTTACAGATTTTCTTAAGCACAGAGTCTCAGCCTCAGAGGAGGGAGGAAACAGGTGCTCCACCACTGAGCTTCACCTGCTTCTCTGTAGTTAAGCTCTTAAATTTACATAATTCCTATAAGTTGATGGAAAGAGGCTGCATTGTGCCAATTAAAGTAAAAATAGCAATGCAACAAAAGTCATCAAAACAAATGAAAAAAATAAAAATATCAATAATAGTTTAAACAGACAGAGTCTGAGATGGGCAAATTATAATCCCTGATTGGGTTGGATCTACTGCAAGAATAAACGACCTCAAGACTCCAGAAGGCAATGTTTCTAGAAACTTCTCATGGATCACTTTCTGAAGACCTCGACCCCAGGCTTAGCTGCTAGCTTCTTCCTTTATATCACTGCTTTTTATTTTTATTAAATTTGACAGCAAGTGTTGGTTTCTGTGTCTGTTTCTTCTACTATCTTGGTGACTCCTTGAGAGGAATGATTACATCTTATTTATTTCTGTGTCTCCTGCAAAACTTGTTTTTGGAATGAATAACAAGGAGATTTAAACATTATTGACTAGTAAATATTGCCAGAATGTGTTAATGCAGATTGGGCTAGACTCATTAATTACTGGCATGATTATTCTAATATATTTGCTCTCGTAAGTTCAATTATAGATTTTTTAGAAACCGGTTTTAGTCCAAGGTTTCTTAGAATGGGGAGAGGTGAGCGTGTCTGGGGAGGAGGCAGTCCTGCCCGGGCCCCGGGAGTGCAAAGTGACTTTCAGATTAGCCTGAGCAGACACGGTCAAGAAGCACCGAGGAGGAGTCGGATTCCTGCTGCGCCAGGCAGAGCGCGCTGAAAAGCTGAAAAGGCCTGGCGCTGGTCTGGACACACGGCGGCGCTCCTCCGTGGTGAGTGTCACCGGATGACCGCTCTGGTGCCCACGGACAACTCCTGAGAAATCGCCTGGTGCAGAGCTGGCCGTTAGCCGAGCTCCTGGGCCCTGAGTTTCCTGTCAGGTCCTCCCCTCCCTGGGAAGAGCCCAGCCTCGCCCCACGTCCCCCGGGGAGGAGGGCCCCGAGCCGCTCTGCCTGCGCCGGTGCCTCTCAGGGTGGTGGGAGGAGCTCAGCCCTGCGCGGGCGCCTCCTCAGGGTGATCGAAGGCCCTGGCCAGGCCCTCCTTGGCACTGAAGGGTGAGCAGGCAGCGCAGGCCCTGATGCGCCCCGGGCGGCTCCTCTCGGGCCACTTTCCCTTCTCTTCTCCTGCACCACCCCCCCATCTCCCATTCTCAGGAAAACCACCTCTTGGCTCAGTCGTCTTCTCGAGCTCGTTTTTCCCGTTGTGCTGCCAACCAACTTTTTTTGTTTTTTTTGTTTTTTTGTTTTTGCTTGTTTGTTTCTTTTTATTTCTCTCCCCTTCCCCATCCTGCCCCAGTTGTCTGTTCTTCCTTTGTCCGCTTCTGTTGTTGTCAGTGGCATGGGAATCTTGTGCCTCTTTTTTGTTGTTGTTGCGTCACCTTGCTGGGTCAATTCTCCATGTGTGCGGCACCATTCCTGGGCAGGCTGCACTTTCTTTCGTGCTGGGCGGCTCTCCTTACGGGGCGCGCTCCTTGCGTGTGGGGCTCCCCTATGTGGGGGACACCCCTGCGTGGCACGGCACTCCTTGCGTGCATCAGCACTGCGCATGGGCCAGCTCCACACGGGTCAAGGAGGCCCGGGGTTTGAACTGTGGACCTCCCATGTGGTAGATGGATGCCCTAACCACTGGGCCAAGTCCGCTTCCCTGTTTTTGCTTGTTTTAATTTTGAGAAAGCTTGAGGGGTGACAGTGAAAGGGCTGTAAAGCATTCTTCAGGTGAACAGGGCAGTTTTTTAAATTGTGGTAAAATACGTATAGCATTGGGGAACAGATGTGGCTCAGGCAGTTGAGCACCTGCCTCCCACAAGGGAGGTCCTGGGTTCATTCCTGGTGCCTCCTGAAAAAACAAAACAAAAGAACCAAACAATAAGCAAACAAACGAGAAAATCAACCCAGGGGAACCAATGTGGCTCAGTGATGGAGCATCAGGGTCCCACATACGAGGTACTGGATTTAACTCCTGGCCCCGGTATCTCAAAAAATATGTATATATTGCATAGAATTTACCATCTGACCAACCTCACGGGGACAAGTCAGTGGCACTGAGCGCACCCCCCTGTTGGGTGGCCACCACCCTCCAGTGCCTTTGCATCTCCCCAGAAGGCCCCCCACGGCTGCTGAGGAGCCGCACCCCACTCCCCACGCCCCACGCCCCCTGTCGCCCACTCTTACGGTTTCAGTCTCCAGGGCTGGGCTGTTCCGGGTGTTTCTTGGAAGCGGAACCCTGCGGTGCATAGGCTCCCAGGCTGGGCTTCTCTCACCCGCAGAACAAGCCACGGCTTCCCACGCGGCCGCGCCGTCAGGGCCTCCTCGCACCGCCGAGTCGTGTCCACGAGGGGACACCCCGTCCTGTCTACCCACGCGTCAGCTGATGCGCACCAGGGCCGCGTGCAGGCTGTTACAACGTGGCGTGTGCCCTCACGGGGCAGAAGCTGGTGCGGGCTGTGCTGACCCTGAGACGCAGCACGTCGGCCCGCTCAGCCTGGGTCCACAGGGACACAAGGCCGCCCTGTGGACAGCGCTCTGAGGCTAAAGTTATCATTACTCCTGAGCTGCAGCTAAGAAAAGTGAGAGGCCGTCGCCGCGACCGCTGGCTCTGCCCCTGACCAGGGGGCCGGGCTGCGCCAGCCCCGTCTCGGCCGCGCCCTGTGCTGGAAACCCCAGGCCCGTGGCTCCTTCCCCTGCAGACGTGCTTACGTCGTTTGTGATGCAGTACACGAGGCACGCACGCAGCAGAAAAGAAGTTCCATCGAAGTAGCGGCAAGGCACTTTTCTGTTCCGTTTCATTAAAAAAAAATGCTGGTCAAGCTCCCCTGAATTCATTCCTAACAGGTTGTCACCCACATTTAAAAATCACTGCTGAACACTGGCCACCTGCTTCTCAGGTCCTTCCTGTACTCGACCTCTTGTGGCATTTGACCCTGCTAGATGGGCCTCTGCTTCTTAAAACTCATCGTGTTTGTGAATCTCGCTGTTTTGGGTTCTGTAGCACTGTTTCCAGCTTTCTTTTATATCTTCGTCTAAATGTCCTGTGGGTGCTTCTCTCTGCCTCTTTAAAACTGTTCTTCCCCACTGCTCCCTACTTGGCGATTTGTAAAGACTTCTAACCCCTCTAAAGATTGAACTGACACTTAAAGAATATAAACAAACGACAAGCATATGAAAAAATGCTCTACCTCATTAGTCATTAGAGAAATGAAAATTATAACCACAGTGAGCTACCACTCCACACCCACAAGAATGACTGAAATTTAAAAGAAGGACAGTGTAAGAGTTGGCAATGATGCACAGCAATTGGAATTCCCATATATTGTTAGTGGAAGTAAAAATAGTACAACTGCTTTGGAGAACCATTTGGCAGTTTCTTCTAAAGTTAAACATACACTTACAGATGCTCTAGCTATTTCCCTCTTGAGAAATAAAAACATACCCACACAAAGACTTGTACACCAATGTTCATAAAAGCCTATTTATTAGAGCCCGAAACTGAATCCAACTCAAACACCCAAAACAGGTGAGTAAATAGATAAAATGTCATGTATTTGTAAAGTGGAATAGTACTCAGCCTTTCAAAGGCACAAACTACTGATATATCCAATCGCCTGGATGAATCTCAAAAATTAAACTGAGTGAAAGAAGTCAGGCAAAAAAGAATACATACTGCATGAATCTATTTATATGCAATCCTAAAAAATGGAGAGCTAATTCACAGTGAACAGAAAGCATGTTTGTGCTTATCTGGGCATCAGGGGACGGAGGCTGATTATTGACTGTGGAGCACACGAGAACTTTTTGGATTGTGGAAATATTCTTTAGCTTGATTGTAGTTACAAGGGTGTATACATTTGTCAAAATATCAACCTCTGTACTTAAAAGGGATGCATTTTTTTGTACATAAATATGTTCCTATAAGGTTGATTAACCAGGCAAATGGAATAAACAGTGCTCAACTCCCCCTCTCCTTCACCCCCTGACAGCCAATTAATTATTCAATTCTCCTGACTCAACCTGAAACATTTCTCTCAAATAAGTCTCCCCCTCGCATTCTCTATTGCCCAGTTTTAGCTCAGATCCTTCTGGCATCATGTACGCCAAAACCTTTCCCTTTCAGCACCAGTAATCCCATCCACGTTGCTGTGCCACCATCCCCTCCGTCCACTGCCAAGACGTACCGTCGACCTTATCATAAAACCTGCGCAGATTCGGCGCCGCTGGCCAGTGCCCACTCCTCCTCCGCTCCTGGTAGACTTCTTCGTTAGTTGTTCTGTGTCTTCAGTTCCTGACAGCGCGGTCGTGCAATGTTTGTGCTCTAGTGACTGACTTCACGCGACATTAGGGCCTCACGGTGTGTCCGTGTTACTACGTGTCCACATTCCGTTCCTTGTTACAAGTACATAATATTCCATCACATTACCTACCACAGTTTGTTTATCCATTCATGTGTCGATGGGAACTTGGCTTCTTCCATCAATTGTGAATAATGCCGCTGAGAACACTGGTGTGCAGATGTCATTTGGGTCCCTGCTTTCAGTTCTTCTGGGTCTATGTCCAGCTCCAAGGATGCCTTTTGTGCATAGATTGAGGTGCAGATGCCTGTCGGCTGTCTGCGCCTCCTCCCCCTCCCCCTCCCCCTCCCCTCCCCCTCCCCG
The DNA here is from genome assembly GCF_030445035.2 of Dasypus novemcinctus. Classification (NCBI taxonomy): domain Eukaryota; kingdom Metazoa; phylum Chordata; class Mammalia; order Cingulata; family Dasypodidae; genus Dasypus; species Dasypus novemcinctus. Next base: position 507,107 of record NC_080699.1, on the reverse strand, counting down.
CCCTGCTGGGAAGAAGCAGCCTTCAACACCCCAGCAGAGCCATCCACAGACGGGTCCACCTCAAGGCGCAGCTTCAGTCACTTTGAACGTCTCTGGTTCCATTTGGAATTCACATCTTTATACCTGCTGAATCTGTTTTGCCTTTTCCTCTTTTTCTTCCTATTTATTTAAGCTCGGGCAGCTCCTCCTTGGTGGGCTCTTATTCACCTTCTCAGGTGTCGTGGAGCCATCTGCTTGACCCTAGCACAGTGCTAGTTGGTCACAACGTCATGGTGTCCATTGTCGGTTTCCTTTCCCAGACTCAGCATGACCTGGTGTCATAGACTCTGGGCCTCTAGCTCCTGACACGATGGGGCTAACTGAGTTTTATGGAATTAATAGAAGCTGACACATAACTCTGCCATATTTCTACTGACGGTGAAGTTAGCAGTGTAAATTCCTGATAGAATTACTTATTTTCTCTCCTATACTCCCATCATCTTTTGCCAATGCCTCTCTTTTATCACTTATTCCCCCACTAGACTGTGAATTTTAGAAAAATTATGAACTATTTTAAGCATCTAGAAAAATGTAGGGAATAATGAAATAAACTTCCAGGTGTCCATTCTTGTCAAATCCCAGCATTTTGCTCATTTGCTTCAGATATTTAAAAAAAATAAATTAAATATTTACAGATACAAGTAAAGCGTCCCGGCACCCTTCCCAGTGCTTCCCCTCTCCTGCATTTCGAGGCAATCACTCTGCTGTGATTTATCATTTATGTGTATATTTTCATACCATAGGTGGAGGAATTCATAAACAATCATGGCATTGTTTTGCATATTGTAAAACTTTATACAAATGATGTAATACTGCATTATGTCTGCGACCTGGTTTTTGTTTTGGCTCGTCAGTGTGTTTTTAGGTTTATCCACGTTGACACACGCAGCTCTACTTTAAGTGAAGGTATGACGGCTCGGGGAGCAGTGCTCCACTGTGCGCAGCCAGAGCTGTCACCGGACGAGCTCTCGGGCCTCACGACCGCGCCGCGGCTCACGCCCTCCCAGCGCCTCCCTTCGGCTCCCAGGCCACAGCGCGGCAACCAGATCCCTGAGAAACAAACAGCAAGAGCCCGAGGTGGAAGCCGTTTGGACAGGCTGCAGAGACGGATGGCGTGTGCCAGCTAGACGTTCAGCAAGGGCAAATGCGAGGTGCTTGGGTTGGGTTAAAACTCCACCGGCACAAATGCAGCTGGGGAGACGCGGGTCAGCGCAGACAGGGGCAGAAACGGAGCTGTCGCAGTCCCCGCCTAGGCCGTGCTTGCTGGGCTGGACCTCGACGAGGAGCCGTCTGTTCCTGGAGATTTTTCAGAGGAAATTGCCGGGTTTTGCGTCAGAAAGAGCCGCCGAGGCTGGCGGGGACTCGGTGTGGACTTCGGGGTCCGTGGGCTCTGGGTGGCCAGGGCTGCTCCCCCACCTGCCCCCCGCTGGGAGCCCGAGGAGCCCTGAGGTCCCCCTCCCTGCTGGAGCCCAAGGAACCCTGAGGTCCCTCCCCCCGCGGGAGACGGTCAGCCCTGAGGTTCCCCCAGCTGGGAGCCCGAGAAGCCCTGAGGTCCCCCCACCTGCTGGAGCTGGAGGAGCCCTGAGGTCCCCCCACCTGCTGGAGCCCGAGGAGCCCTGAGGTCCCTCCCCCCGCGGGAGACGGTCAGCCCTGAGGTCCCCCCAGCTGGGAGCCCGAGGAGCCCTGAGGTCCCCCCACCTGCTGGAGCCCGAGGAGCCCTGAGGTCCCCCCACCTGCTGGAACCCGTCAGCCCTGTCCAGCCTTGTCTCCGGCGGCTCCTTCCTCACTGCTCGGCGCCGCGCCACGCCAGCCGTCTTCCCGGGTTGTCCTGAGTTTTCTCCCCGTTAGGCCGCGGGCAGGCAGGGGTGTGCGGGGCACTTTCGGGGGCTGGCGTTTCTCGGCTCCGAGCCGGGGAGCGCACAGGACGGCCGCCAGAGGCCCGGCAGGACAGGAAGCTTCTCCCAAGGGCGAGAAGAGGCGCCCGGCGGCACCTTGAGTCCAGCCTGGGCGAGAGACGGTCTCTGCTGGCTGAAGCCACCAGGTTTGCGGTCATTCATTGGGACAGCCCCAGGAACATACTAGAGGACTTCTCTAAAAGAGTAAAACATTACACACAAAAGCCCACTGGAGAGAGAAGGACCTCCAGACTCGGCCTCTGCAGGGCTCCCGGCCTCCTCAGGCCCGTCCTCCTCTGCCAGGCCCAGTCGTGGAATCGCAAAGACGCACCCCAGCTTCTGCTCCAGCCGCACGTTCTCTCCTGGCCTCGGGGCTTCCGCTCCCACCTTACACTGCCCCTACCGAGGGTTCCAGCTGGCGTCTCCAGCTCTGGCCTCTCGGAGTCCCGTGCTCAGTCCTCATGACGGGGCATCTTTTTCTGATTTTCAAAGATTTACTTATTTTATTTCTCTCTCCCTCTCTTCCCCCCCCACCTCCTGTTGTCTGCTTTCTGTGTCCATTTGCTGTGTGTTCTTCTGTGTCTGCTTGTCTCCTCATTAGGCGGCTTGGAGAGCCAATCTTGGAAACTTCTAGAGTGGGAGAGAGGCGCTCATTCTTTTGTGCCACCTCAGCTCCCTGTCTGCTGTGTCTCTTGTTATCTCTCCTCTGTGTCTCTTTTTATTGTGTCTTCTTGCTGCATCAGCTCTCCACGTGGGCCGGCTCTCCTGCACGGGGCAGTACTCCGCATGGGCCAGCTCTCCACACAGGCCAGTTCACCACACGGGCCAGCTCGCCTTTACCAGGAGGCCTTGGGTATTGAACCCTGGACATCCTCTATGGTAGGCAGGCGCCCAACTGTTTGAGCCACAGCTGCTTCCCTGGGCATCTTCTGACATTGCAAACTTCCTGTAGCCAAGACTGCATCACAGCCTCCCCTACTCTGCACTCCTGGGGTCCACTGAGTGGATGTGTGGCACTGCGTCCACTAGTTTCCAAGCCAGGTGGCTAGGCACCATCCTTCCCAGCTCCTTTTCCCTCAGGCTCGTAGCCAACCCATCTTAGCCCCGGCACGTTCAGCTCGAATACCGTTTTATCCTCTCCATCCTTGGGGCCGCACTTCCGGCCACGCCACCTTCTGGCTCGGCCAGCCCACAGGACAGCCTCAGCTGCCCTCCTGCTCACGACCTCCTCCTCTGCAGCTTCACTCTCCGCACAGACGTTAGACCCGCTTTCCAGAAGCCACGTCTGATCCCAGCACCCCAGGGTTTCTGTGGCTTTTAGGATAAGATCCAATCCTCGCCAGGCCCCACTCTGCCGGCCCCCGGCTCTCCAGCTCCACTCTCCCTGCTCCCAGCTGTCCAGCCAGGTCGGCTTCGCTCAGGCTCTCGTCTCCCAGCCCTTGCCGGGAGCCTCTTCCTCACTGTCCCGGCTCTAGATGCCTTGTTTAGGTCAGGCTCCTTCACTGCTCACCCTTAAAGCACCTCATTCCCCCTGAATCTACTCATCTCTATTTTGTGAGGCACGCTCACTGCTGGGGTTGACGACTGAGTCAGGCCTGGCTCTCAGCTGGGTTTCAAGCTCATGTGGCCTTGGACCACGTCTGCGATTACTGTCCATGCACCCTGCTCAGAGCAGGCCCTCCGTGAATACTTGCTGAAGAACGAATGGCCCCTGGGAAAGAGATTAAAACTGGACCTACAGGATGACGCCAGCCCAGCCTCTGGGTCCCGGGGCAGGGACTCGTTCCTTCGAGTGACCGCTCCGAGGACACTGAGGATGGCAGAGGCTGTTCTGTGTTAGGCCAGGGACAAACCGCTCTTCGAAGCCCCCGAGCTGGCCGCTGGCCGGCCTGACCCTGGACGTTGGACGCCCGCTGGCTGCCCCGGGCGCTCAGCACGGTGCTGCCTTAGCACCCACGGCCTCGGGGACGCAGCTCCGGGCCGAGCCCCAACAGTTCTCCAACCGCGAGCCGACGTCGCCGCGAGTGCGTCGAGAGCCGCGTCTGCCTCAGCCCCGGCAGCGCTGTTCGGAGAGAGGATTTGGCATCCAGACATTCTGTCTGTGACCGGTTTGGGGTTCAAAGTGAAACTTAGCTTTCATGCTTATCTTTTTCCTCTGAAGTAATTTAACCTTCATCTGCAGTTGCATTTGTGTTCCCTCCTATTTTTTCCCATTTCTTTCCAAATTTATCTGGAAACTTTCCAGGTATACTTAACAGGAGAGTCATTGTGCTTGTTTTTTTTTTTTTTTTTTAAAGATTTATTTATTTTTTATTTATTTCTCTCTCTTTCCCCTCCCCCCAGTTGTCTGCTCTCTGTGTCCATTCGCTGTGTTCTTCTGTGTCCGCTTGTATTCTTGTCAGTGACACTGGGAGTCTGTGTCTCTTTTTCTTGCATCATCTTCTTGTGTCAGCTCTCCGTGTGGGTGGCACTATTCCCGGGCAGGCTGCACTTTCTTTGGCGCTGGGCGGCTCTCCTTATGGGGTGCCCTCCTTGCACGTGGGGCTTCCTTACGCAGGGGACACCCCTGCATGGCAGGGCACTCCTTGCACGCATCAGCACCGCGCATGGGCCAGCTCCACACAGGTCAGGGAGGCCCGGGGTTTGGACTGTGGACCTCCCATGTGGTAGGCAGATGCCCTAACCACTGGGCCAAGTCCACTTCTCTGTGCTTGTTTTTGAGGCTGGGTTTTCCCGGTTAGGCCATTGTATTAGCTCTCTCTTTCTGCATAAAAATTACCCCCAAACTTATTGGCTAAAACAAACGTTTAGGTAAGCGCCTGTGGTTTAGCTGGGTGGGTTTGGCTCAGGTGCTCGCAGGAGACTTTGACCTGAGCTGCGGTCAGGGCGGGAGGATCCTTTCCAAGGCCCCTCAGGGGCTGTTTCCTCAGTTCCTTCCTGGGTGTTGGCTGGAGGCCCCAGTTTTGAGCCATGTGGGCCTCCCACGCGGCTTCAGAGTCTGCTCAGGGCCTGCCGGCTCTCCTGGTGGTGGCTGGAGGAGGAGAGCAGGAGGGCGTCACGGTGACCTTCGTACCTGTGGTTGAAGGTTCTCCTGGAGGTGATAGAAGGAGGAGAGCAGGAGGGCGTCATGGTGACCTTCGTACCTGTGGTTGAAGGTTCTCCTGGAGGTGGTAGAAGGAGTAGAGCAGGAGGGCATCACGGTGTCCTTCGAATCTGTGGCTGAAGGTTCTCCTGGTGGTGGCTGGAGTTGGAGAGCAGGGGGGCATCATGATGCCCTTCGTGTCTGTGGCTGAAGGTTCTCCTGGAGGTGATAGAAGGAGGAGAGCAGGAGGGCGACACGGTGACTTTCATGCCTGTGGTTGAAGGTTTTCCTGGAGGTGGTAGAAGGAGTAGAGCAGGAGGGCATCACGGTGTCCTTCGAATCTGTGGCTGAAGGTTCTCCCGGTGGTGGCTGGAGGAGGAGAGCAGGGGGGCATCATGATGCCCTTCATGTCTGTGGCTGAAGGTTCTCCTGGAGGTGATAGAAGGAGGAGAGTAGGAGGGCGACACGGTGACCTTCTTGTCTGTGGTTGAAGGTTCTCCTGGTGGTGGTAGAAGGAGAAGAGCAGGAGGACGTCACAGTGTCCTTCAAGTCTGTGGCTGAAGGTTCTCCCAGTGGTGGTTGGAGGAGGAGAGCAGGGGGGCGTCACGGTGCCCTTTGTGTCTGACCTTGATGTCACACACCAGCCATCCACCACCTTCTGCTCGTGAGAAGCAGGCTGCTGGGTGCAGCCCTCATTTAAGGGCAGATTCCCTCCTGTTTTATTATTCACAAACTAACAAATAAAAATCTAAACAGAGCTGGGGCAAGAACCCACGTCCTCCTTACAGTGTTGGGATCGGAGCTCCATGTCCCAAGCCTGTTCTCAGACATTCCGACTCCAGGACGAGGCCAATACTGACCCTCCCCTAGGCCGTTCTTCTGTGAAGTGGGAATCCCACCCCTCAGAGGGAAGCTGTGAGTGTGAGATGAGGTGGGTGTCGTGCACACAGTAAGTGCCCAATAAGTGTTACTGCCGAGGACAAAGAGCTGGGTGCTGGGGCTGCCCCTGGCTCTGCCTCTTCCGCCCTGGTGACCACAGGCCAGTCCCGGGGCCTCCCAGAGCTCTGGTTCTCGTCTGCAAGGTGGGAATGATAATTTTACCCTCCAAGTTGGGGTCAGAAACAGACTTCAGACCAGGGGCTCTTAACCAGTGGTCCAGGAGCTTGAATTGAAATTCAAAAAAAACACATTGTTCTTGTGGGGACGTGCTGGTGTGGGGTGACATGTTTACTAAATAATACACAAGGTACTGTGGACTTAGGGGCTGTGGTTGTCACCTGCCTGGCAAAGGGTCCTTGGAACAAAAAGCTTAAGCACCTCTGCTTTAGGCTTTGAGAATTTATCTAAACCATAAAAGAATATTTCAACACCCGAAAAAGTAGAAAGAATAAATTTCAAATGTAATATTTTTAAAGAAAAATGCTTTCCATTGTCCTTATTTTAGAATGGTGAAAACTTTAGTCTCCAGCCTTTGGACATCATTAATTATGAGGATTAAACAAGAGGAGGTGTGTGAATAACTGAGCACAGAGGTTGGAAAACAAAAAACAATAACTAAAATATTAACTGCTACTATTTAATATTATTTTGTTGTAATAACAAATTAGGATACTTAATTTTCCCTTTAAAGTATTTGATAAATAATTGAATTAAGAGGGACTTCCGGCAAGATGGTGGCTGAGTGAGCTTGCCTTGCCGTCTCTCCTGGGAAGAGGCAGCTGGGCACCGCTGGAGGTTCTCCGGGACCAGGCTTTTTCAGGATTTTTTCAGGGCAGGAAGTGTCTGGACATCGATTTGGTGGGAAGGTAACGGAAAGGACTGGTCTATAAGATATAAATTGAGACTTTTCAGGAGGGGGAGGCAAGATGGCGGCTGAGCGAACTTCCCGGTTACTAGCTCCTGGGGGGAATTGGCTGGGAGGCGTCGGAGACTCTTTGGGACCGGCTGTTTCGGGATTTTTCCTGGTCCGGAGGTGTCTGGACATCGATTTGGAGGGAAGGTAACAGAGAGGATCCATCTGTGAAATATACACGGAGATCCCAGCTACGTGTGGAGGATTCCCTCCTTGGGTAGGTGGAGCCGAGGCAGCTAGCACCGCGCGGAGCCCCGGCGGGCGGCGGCCAGGGTAGCCGAGTCCGGCCGAGCCCGGCTGAGCCGCGGCGGGCGGAGGGGCGGAGCCCGGCTGAGCTCGGCCGAGCCCAGCCGCGCCGCGCCGGGCGGCGAGCGGGAGAGCCAAGCCGCGCTGCGCCGCGCCGGGCGGCGGGCGGGAAAGCCGAGCCCAGCCGACCCCAGCCGAGCCCAGCCGAGCCGAGCCGCGGCGGGCGGCGGGCGGGGGACCGGAGCCCAGCTGAGCCCAGCCGAGCCTGGCGGCGGGGTTTCTGTTCTTTGGTTTTTTTCTTTTTTTTTCTGTTGTTCTTTTTTTTTTTTTTTTTCAATCCTCTCTTTCTTGTCCCCAATATTCTTCTTATACTATTTTACCTTAACAATACAATAGGTCCTACAGGAAATACCTCACATTTGCTGGGTTTCCTCACCCTCCACTGCCTCATTTCTCTGTGAATAGATTTAGCCTATCTACACTATCCCCTTTCCCCTACAACTTGATATCCTCCACCATCTGCTATCTCTCCTATATTCCATCTCCCTTTCTTTGATCCATAAAGTGTCTAACTCTTAATTTCTAATAACTTTGTTTAGTTTTCCATCTGGTATTCGTCCCTGAAACTATTACCTTTCTTTTCTCTTTCCCTCTCTCACGAAAACAATAGCCTCTTAGTACGTACCACATTCCTCCCATATTCAGTCATCTACCTCATTATAGGTACTTTCCTACTACTATAACTCTACACAATTTACATGATCTAACCTCCATCCTCCCAGAACTCATATTATTGCTTTGTAAACATATATCACCAATACTACTTCACACTTTTTCCTTCCTTACACAATTGACTTTCCCCAGCACTAATACTTTCCTTTAAAGTGAGCTTAACTAGCAATAAGAAATTGGAATAAGAAGAACAAAGTGACAAAGAGAAGATATAACACTTACGCAAAAACAACAGCTAATTAATCTCCAAGACTAGACAAAGAAGCTAAGGAACTGATTAAACCCGTCAAGAAAAAATGTTGACAAGACAGCAACAAAAATCTACAAACCAAACCAGTAATCAGGAAAACATGGCTGAATCCAATCAACAAACTGAAAATCAGGAAGGGGGACAGGACTTCGCACAAGCAATGAAAGATCTCAGAACATTTATCACCGACAAATTTGATGAAGTAATGAAAGAGGTTAACAGCGTGAAGACAACACTTGGAGGGGAAATTGCAGACATGTGCAAAAAAATAACAGATATGATGGAAATGAACACCACAATTCAAGAAATCAAAAATACACTTGCAGCAAATATCAGCAGACTAGAAGAGGCAGAGCAGAGAATTAGTGATGTGGAAGACAGTGCATTGGAAATCAAACAGATAGTAGAAGTGGTCAATAAAAAGGTAGAAAAAAATCCAGATAGGACTTAGGGACCTGAATGATAACGCAAAACGCTCAAACATACGTATTATAGGCATTCCAGAAGAAGAGAAGGGAAAGGGGTCAGAAGGAGTGTTGCAGGAAATAATGAATGAAAACTTCCCAAATCTACTGAAAGAGACAGATGTACATATCCAAGAAGCACAGCGCACTCCACTGGTCATAAACCCCAACAGGCCCACCCCAAGACATATACTTGTCAAATTATCCAATGCTCAAGACAAAGAAAAAATTCTAAAAGCAGCAAGAGAAAAGAAAACCATCACATACAAGGGAAACTCCATAAGATTAAGTGCTGATTTCTCATCTGAAACGATGGAGACAAGAAGGCAGTGGTATGATATAGTCAAGGTACTAAAGGAAAAAAATCTCCAACCAAGAATACTCTATCCAGCTAAACTAGCATTCAAAAATGATGGAGAGTTCAAAATATTCACAGATAAACAGAAACTGAAAGAGTATATCAACAAGAAACCTCCCCTTCAAGAAATTCTTAAGGGAATTCTGCAGGAAGAAAGGAAAAAACAGGACAGTCAGAGATGGAGGAGAGTGTAAAAGCAACAAGAAAGACAAAAATAGAAGGGGAAAATAAAATAATACAAACAAAATATAACAAACACAAATCCAACCAAAATATGGCTACCATAAATAACTCTCTAAACGTAATAACACTGAATGTCAATGGATTAAACTCACCTATCAAAAGATTCAGACTGGGACACTGGATAAGGAAATACGACCCATCTATATGCTGCCTACAAGAGACACATCTTAGACCCAGAGACTCATGGAGGTTGAAAGTGAATGGCTGGAAAACAATCATACAAGCAAACAACAACCAAAAAAAGGCAGGAGTAGCTATATTAATATCAGACAAAATAGACTTTAAATGCGAAACAATTGTGAGAGACAAAGAAGGATACTATATTTTAGTGAAAGGGACAATTTGTCAAGAAGATCGAACAATCATAAATATTTATGCTCCTAACAAGGGCGCCTCTAAATATGTGAGGCAAACGCTGGAAAAACTAAGTGAAAGAATAGATGCATCTACAATTATAGTGGGGGATTTTAATACACCACTATCAACTCTGGACAGAACATCTCAAAAGAGAATCACTAAAGAAACAAAACATTTGAACAGTATATTAGAAGAGCTGGATCTAATAGACATATATAGATCATTACACCCAAACACAGCAGGATATACATTTTTCTCAAACGCACATGGAACATTCTCCAAGATTGACCATATGCTAGGCCACAAAGAAAGGCTTAATGAATTCAGAAAGATCGAAATCATACAAAACAATATCTCTGACCACAGTGGAGTCAAGCTGGAAATTTGCAAGGGACAGAGACCCAGACTTCACACGACAATTTGGAAATTAAACAGCACACTCTTAGAAAAACAGTGGGTCAAAGAGGAAATCTCAAAAGAAATCAATGACTACCTTGAAACAAATGATAATGATAACACAACATACCAAAATTTATGGGATGCAGCAAAAGCGGTACTGAGAGGGAAATTTATAGCCATAAATTCATATATCAAAAAAGAAGAAAGAGCAGAAATTGAAGAATTAACTGCACATTTGAAGGAATTAGAAAAACAACAACAAAGTAACCCAACAGGAAGAAGAAGGAAGGAAATAACAAAGATAAGAGCAGAACTAAATGAAATAGAAAATAAGAAAGCACTTGAAAAAATAAACAAGACCAAGAGCTGGTTTTTTGAGAAGATCAACAAAATTGACAAACCTTTAGCGAGACTAACAAAGAAAAAAAGAGAAAAGAAGCAAATACACAAAATAAGAAATGAGAAAGGTGATATCACCACTGACCCCACAGAAATAAAGACTATCATAAGAGGATACTTTGAAAAACTATATTCCAACAAAAATGACAATTTAGAGGAAATGGACAAATTCCTAGAAATACATAAGCAGCCCATACTGATGAAAGAAGAAATTGATGATCTTAACAAACCAATCACAAGCAAAGAGATAGAATCAGTCATTAAAAATCTCCCAACTAAGAAGAGCCCAGGGCCAGACGGCTTCACAGGTGAATTCTACAAAACATTCCGGAAAGAACTAACACCAATGCTGTTGAAACTATTCCAAAAAATCGAAACAGAAGGAACACTGCCTAATTCCTTCTATGATGCCAACATTACCCTAGTACCAAAGCCAAACAAAGACACCACAAGAAAGGAAAATTGCAGACCAATTTCTCTAATGAACCTAGACGCAAAAATACTTAACAAAATACTTGCTAATCGTATTCAACAACACATTAAACGAATTATACACCATGACCAAGTGGGATTTATTCCAGGTATGCAAGGATGGTTCAACATAAGAAAATCAATCAATGTAATACACCATATAAACAGATTGAGAGAAAAAAACCACATGATTATATCTATAGATGCAGAAAAGGCATTTGACAAAATACAGCACCCCTTCCTGATAAAAACACTCCAAAAGATCGGAATACAAGGAAACTTTTTGAACATGATAAAGAGTATATATGAAAAACCTAAAGCCAACATTGTTTACAATGGCGAAATCCTGAAATCCTTCCCTCTAAAATCAGGAACAAGACAAGGATGCCCATTGTCTCCGCTCCTATTTAACATTGTCTTGGAAGTACTGGCTCGAGCACTGAGACAAGAACCAGATATAAAAGGCATTCAAATTGGAAGGGAAGAAGTCAAAATTTCATTATTTGCAGATGACATGATCCTATATATAGAAAACCCTGAGAGATCTACAACAAAGCTCCTAGAACTCATAAATGAGTTTAGCAAAGTCGCAGGTTATAAGATCAATGCGCAAAAATCAGTAGCATTTCTATACACCAATAATGAGCAAGATCAGGAGGAAATCAAGAAACAAATACCATTCACAATAGTAAATAAAAAAATCAAATACTTAGGAATAAATTTAACTAAAGAGGTAAAAAACTTATACATCGAGAACTATACAAGATTGTTCAAGGAAATCAAAGAAGACCTAAATAAATGGAAGAATATTCCCTGTTCATGGATAGGAAGACTGAATATTATTAAGATGTCTATCCTACCAAAACTGATCTACACATTCAATGCAATCCCAATAAAAATCAACACAGCCTTCTTTAAGGAACTAGAAAAACTAACTATGAAATTTATTTGGAATAAAAAGAGGCCCCGAATAGCCAAAGACATATTGAAAAAGAAAAACGAAATAGGAGGAATCACACTTCCTGACTTCAAAACATACTACAAAACTACAGTAGTGAAAACAGCATGGTACTGGCATAAGGAGAGACACACAGACCAATGGAATCGAATTGAAAGTTCAGATATAGAACCTCATGTATATAGCCATATAATATTCGATAAAGCCACCAAACCCTCACAACTGGGAGAGAATGGCCTATTCAACAAATGGTGCCTGGAGAACTGGATAGCTATATGTAGAAGAATGAAAGAGGATTACCATCTCACACCTTATACAAAGATCAACTCAAGATGGATCAAAGACCTAAATATAAGAGCCAAGACCATAAAGACCTTAGAAAGCAGTGTAGGGAAACATCTACAGGACCTTGTAATAGGAAATGGCTTCATGAATATCACACCAAAAGCACGAGCAGCAAAAGAACAAATAGATAAATGGGACTACCTCAAAATTAAAGCCTTCTCTACCTCAAAGGAGTTTGTCAAGAAAGTAAAAAGGGAACCCACACAATGGGAGAAAATATTTGGCAACCATATATCTGATAAGAGACTTATAACTTGCATATATAAAGAACTCATAGATCTCGAAAACAAAAAGATAAACAACCCATTTAAAAAATGGGAAAAAGATTTAAACAGACACTTCTCCAAAGAAGAAATACAAATGGCTAAAAAGCACATGAAAAAATGCTCCAAATCCCTAGCTATCAGGGAAATGCAAATCAAAACTACAATGAGATACCATCTTACTCCCATAAGATTGGCAGCCATGAAAAAAACAGTAGAATACAAATGCTGGAGAGGATGTGCAGAAAGGGGAACACTCATCCATTGCTGGTGGGAATGCAGAAGGATCCAACCATTCTGGAGGACAATTTGGCAGTTTCTCAAAAAATTATCCATAGATTTGCCATATGACCCAGCAATACCACTGCTGGGTATATACCCATCAGATCTGAAAACAAGGACACAAACCGATATATGTACACCAATGTTCATAGCAGCATTGTTCACCATCGCCAAAAGTTGGAATCAATACAAAAGTCCATCAACAGATGATTGGATCAATAAAATGTGGTATATACACACAATGGAATACTACTCAGCTGTAAGAACCAATACACTACAATCGCACGTGATAACATGGATGAACCTTGAGAATCTTATGTTGAGTGAAGCAACCCAGGCATTGAAGGACAAATACTATATGACCTCAATGATATGAAATAAGTTAACTGCCTCAGAGAGCTAGAGTCTGGAAAAGTGGCTTACTGGAAATCGGGGGGTGGAGGAAGGCTGTGAGTTAATGTCTGTAGGGGTGGAATCTGTGATGAGCTGGGGGTAAGTATGAGCACAAAGAAGGGACAAAATGGGGGCAAGGGGTTACCTTCGGGTGGGGTTTTCTGGGTTTGAGGGGGGTTGGGGATGGGAAGAGGGGTAATATGGTCCAAGAAATAGGTGGGAGGAGGGGCAACATACAAACATGGGAGAGTGCCAGAAGTTCATTGAGAACTAAATGTTGAGTAAAACGTATCAAAGTATAAGTAGGAGGGTTACCTGGTTAGGACGCTCAGGGGGTATGGTCTGATGCGGGACGGACTCCGGAGGGAATAGCTGAAGGCTCATTTTGCCAAGGTGGGTTCTACCATTGGGTGGGGTGGACCCATAACCTGGGGAAGACTAATGCCGTCGAATAGAGAGAACTGTATCTCTCGTGAGAAAGGACGGCTCCCAGGGCATTAGATTGGCAGGCGTTGTGGGCCCTAAGGGGAGGGGAAAATGGACGTGCAATGGATGGAACAAAGGTAAATAAGGGGGCAAAAGAGGAGTTATGTGAGAGTACACGAGGATGAATATAAAACAGCTAATATTACACCAAAAACATATAGGGGACGACAGACTAATAATGAAAACCATAAGACAAAACATAGGATAACTAAAAAATTTAGAAAACTGTACAACCTAAAGTATGGACCACATAGTAAGCACAAATGTTACCTTGTTTGAAAACTATAGTTTCGGAATCTGTACATCAGTTTCAGGAAATATGATATGAATAAGTTAAAAGATTATTGCTGTGGAAGGGAAAAGGTTTTATGGTGGATCTGGGGAAATACTGTATATTGTATATATGAATTTTGGTGATCTAAGACTCTTCTGAAGCTGACATTATGTTGGGATTCACTTTACAGGAAGTTTTGGATCACAGAGTGGTTCAACAATGGCAGCGGAGGAATGCTGATATGGGATGTTATTGACAGGATATATATGGTTGACAGGGAGTTATACAGGGCATATGCCCAGGGTATATGGTAATGTCTATATATACTCATAGTGGAAACAATTAATAACAACAGCTAGGGGGGTACTGGGCTCCTGGCCGGGGGGTCACTGTTGTGGGCCCTGGGAGAGCAGCGGCAATCCTCCAGGTGCAATGGCAAGAACCAGGAAGGAAGGAGGGCCCAACAGTGGGCTCTTGATACTAATGGCTACACTTTTGAGCCTATGCACCTGCAATAAGAACAAGGCCTAGAGTAGCATTGTGCCTGGGGGTTTCCTCCTGACAGCCTTCATGTTACTCAAATGTGGCCACTCTCACAGCCAAACTCAGCGTGTAGATGTGATGCATTCCCCCCAGCATGGGACACGACACCCGGGGATGAGCCTCCCTGGCACCGAGGGATCACTACCACATACCAGCTGAAGAAGCAACTAGAAAATGACCTTGAATTAAAGATTCAATGCGGAACAGCAGAATATACCTGTCTACATATAATAACATGACTTCGGGAAGCGGTTTGACCTAATGTAAGGGGGAAATGGAAAGGAGAAATGAGATTATAAGGCTGTGAGTCTCTAAAAAAGAGTCTGGAGGTTGTCAGAAGGAATACCCCTATGTACAACTGAACAGAGTCTAAGAGACAGATAAGGTAGATACAACCCCAGGTATTGGTTCTTTTGAGGGATAAAGAGACCCACGGGTTCTATGGTCATGGCAGAAGGGGTTCACTGCCATGACAGATGGCCCTTCTTTGGAGCTGGTGTTTCTGCGTGATGGAAATGGACTCAGAGGGGATCTCTTTTCACAAGACTTGCATGCTACTTTATTGGAATTGTAGTTGGTGCTGGGTTTAAGATATATGTAGGGGATTTGAATCTCTGGACTGATAATATGACACCCAGGCCCAGAGCCTCAACAGACTTCAGCTCCTACACTTTGACTTATTGGACTTACTCCACTCAGCTAACATGGAGTTGAAGAAGGTCAACCACCACAACATGGAGCCTAGAGTGTCTACAACTAGAAGCAGGAAGAGTGCATCCAGTACCCATGTGCAATCTAAGCCCTCACTTGACATAGGTGTGCAATGGACACAACCAATCCAATGTCCACAGAGAAAATGTGGAATGGGTGTGGGAACGGTAGCCATGGGGGCTGCTGGGTGTGGGGAACGGGAGGAAGAGATGAGATGTGGAGGCGTTTTCGGGACGTGGAGTTGTCCTGGATGGTGCTTCACGGACAATTACGGGACATTGTAGATCCCCCCAGGGCCCACTGGATGGAACGTGAGAGAGTCTGGGCTATGATGTGGACCATTGACTATGGGGTGCAGTGATGCTCAGAGATGAACTTACCAGGTGCAATGGATGTATCACGATGATGGGAGAGAGTGTTGCTGTGGGAGGAGTGGGGGGCGGGGGCGGTGGGGTTGAATGGGACCTCATATATTTTTTTTTATTGTAATTAAAAAATAATAATAAATAAATATTAAAAAAATAATTGAATTAAATGCATGTTAGAGCTAAAAAGAAAATAAAAATAAAATAGGAAAGAAAGGTAATGATATGAGTAACTGGCAGGAGGTTTTAGTAATAAAAATATTAGTGACAAAACTTCACTGAGGGCTTCCTGCATGCAGGTGGCCCTCTACATGTTTTATATGCTTTATCTCATTTATTCTTCATAAAACCCTTTTTGTCCCCTTTTAGGGCAGGCGGCTTATAGCCTTGCCCAGGCCGAGCGATGGGGCTGGGCTGGGGCCAGCAGCCGATTCCACTCTCTGGGCATTGAGCTCTGTAGTACTCTGCCTCCCTAAAGTAGACTGAATATAAGATAAATTCCAGTTTAAATGAGTATATTATATGGAGAGAAAGAATATGTAGGGGGAAAAAAGCAGTAGAGAAGAAGAACCATAGATTGGGTCATTGAATTCGATTCGGGGTAGCAAAGAAAGCAAGGCACTGGAAGGGGGCAGATGGCGCCACATCGTGCCGTTGTGTGTGAAAACGCCATGGCTAGAAGGTGGCCAGATGGCATTTCTTTTTTTTTTTTAAGATTTATTTTTTATTATTTCTCTCCCCACCCCCCCACCCCCAGTTGTCTGCTCTCTGTGTCCATTCACTGTGCTCTTCTGTGACTGCTTCTATCCTTATTAGCAGCACTGGGAATCTGTGTCTCTTTTTGTTGCGTCATCTTGTGTCAGCTCTCTGTGTGTGCTGCACCATTCCTGGGCAGGCTGCACTTTCTTTTGCACTGGGTGTCTTTCCTTGCAGGGTGCACTCCTGGCGCATGGGGCTCCCCTGTGCAGGGGCCACCCCAACCTGGCAGGGCACTCCTTGGTGCATCAGCACTGCACATGGGCCAGCCCCACACGGGTCAAGGAGGCCTGGGGTTTGAACCGCGGACCTCCCATGTGGTAGGCGGACACCCTAACCACTGGGCCAAGTCCGCTTCCCCCAGATGGCACTTCAAGTGCAACGAGGGGGTTGCTGTGTCAGGCCCTGAGCACCTTGATGCAGCACTTTGTTTCCTTCTGACCTCCTGAGGCTGGGAACCATGACAGAGGGAGGGTGGCTGTCTCAGCATCTGAAGGCCGTGGCGCTGCCCAGACAGAAAGGCTGGAGGGCAGGGTGCTGCGTGGGAGGGGTGGGTGGGCAGGGCCGCCTGCTTGCTGCTGACCAGCTGAGTTGAAGCAGGTCCCCGAGAGAGGCCTGTGCAGAATACAGACCCGAGGTCCACTTCCAGAGCTTCGCTGCCAATGTGTGCTCAGTGCCCAGTGGGCGTGGCAGTGCCGGCAGCCCGCATCCTCTGGCCGAAAGCAGAGTAACCAGCTTCTTAGAATGATCCAGTCACGCCCTGGGCCATTCCCAAGCCGAGGCCCGGCCACGGTCCTGGGGTCACGGCAGGACTGCCGACGTGATGGCTCTTTGGAGATGGAGACCCCCTGCTGGGTTGAGGGTGAGCCTCCAAATGTGACTCCTGCTTCTTCTTACCCCAAACAAACACGAGAGCCGTGCCTCAGCCCTGACGCGAGTGTGCTCAGCTCGAAGCGCACGCCTCGTGGGTTCAGATCCCCAGGGTCTGCTGTGTTCCAGCATGTGCTGTGAGCACTTGATGTGGATTATCTGCTTCCCACAACCACCCTCAGCAGAAGAGGGAACGGAGGCTTAGAGCAGACGGTGCCAGGACACGCACGAGACCCAGGCTGGCTCCGAGGCCTGAGCGTCCGGCCTCGCCATCACAGGGCCGCGGGAAGAATCACAGACTACGGGCTCATGCCTCCGGTCCTTCCCCCTGGGCTGTGAGCTCCTTGCTCCCAGCTGCTTCCCAAGGACCTGTGCATGCATTTGGGAAACACTGACGATAAAGCCTCGGCTGCTCTTTGGGCACTGACAGGTCTCTGCAGGTGACGCCCAGGAAGCTGATGAGTAGAGCGATCACAGAACTACCAGGACAACCCGGCACGCCGTTTGCCATTCCGGCAGATCTTAGAAGCTATTTATACACTTTTAACATCTTTTATTTATTTATCCTTATGTTTTATTATAAATGTGATCAACAAGAGTGCTTTTCTCAGATGAAATACTTTAATTACTCCAAAGGTGGAATTCTTGAGAGAGCCACATAAATTTGTCCATTAAACATGGGTATCAGAAGACATAAGTATCATCTTCAAAAGTATGTAGTAGATTCAAGAATGACACAATTTCACTTCTATGAACCATATTAACCTCAAAATAGGAGATGTTTTTTATGTGTTATGTTGTCAGTGTTTTTTATGTTATGTTCCCATGCAGATTATTATAAGGGTCCCCTAACAGAGCAGCTGGGGAGATCGTTCTAAAAACAATCAGAACTTGCCATGTCCTTGCTAAAAACCCTTCAGAGACTTGCAGTCGTTTTTACATTAAAACCTAAATTCCCTGGTATGGGCTCCAGTGGCCAGCATGGCCGAATCCAGCCTCGTGATGACGACTGACATCACAGCAGTCATCGGAGTATTCTACACCTCACGACTCCTCTTTTGTTCTTGTGTCCCTCTGTAGGTACACAGCACGGTTCTTGGTTTACTCATGTCCCTCTCTAGGTACACATCACAGCTCCTCATTCATTCTTAAGTCCCTCTCTAAGGAACATGTCAATGTCCCTCCAAGGTACACGTCTTGGTTCCTTGTTTGCTTTTATGTCCCTCTAGGCACACGTCACGGTTCTTGGTTTACTCTTTCGTCCCTGTCTAGGTACACTCGCACCTCCTCACTTGCTCTTACATCCCTCTCTAGGCTACACTTCCCTCCATCCTGCTCTGGTCACTCACCTGGGCCTTGTACCTGTTCCCTCATGGCCTGGCGGTCCTGCCCCCCGCTCACCCACCAGGTCACTCAGACGTCACCTCTCTGGGTAGGGTCTCCTGGCCCCGCTCTAAAGCAGGTCCCCTACTCACGGCCTCCTTCCCTGCGGACGAGGACGTAGTGGAGCTTAGCACGGCCTTGCTCGTCTCTATTCTTGTCTCTGTTTTGTGAGCTGGGGGGGAACGACTTGCTCACCCCATCCTCCCCACTATTCTCGTCAGTGCCTGTGTGTGCGTGACACGAGAGGGGCTCAGCGTGTGTGCTGAGTGAATAGCGAACACTTCTGAGAAATCTTAAGTCAGCGAATGCCCAGATGAGCACTATATCATTCTTATTAACAGCGGTCGCCTCACTGTCGGTTGCTGTGAATTAACCGGCCTGGTTTCCATTCGGCGTGAATGTGCATCATTTGTTGGCTGAGTGTCAGAGAGAAGCCAGTGCAGGTGAGCGTGGGGAAACCTGAGTGTGACTCGGGTTAAGTCCCCGCCCCCTTGCTGGCTCTGATATAAACAGACTCACGTGGACTGACAGACACAAGAAGAGCGAGCTCTGCTGTGTTTCTCCTGCCAGCGACACAGAGGAGATGCTCAACAGCTGAGGCCCTGGGGAGAGATGAGCCTGATAACTTACTGCTGAGGTTGAGAAGAGAGCGACAGCCTAGACTGATCTAGGAGGCCTGGAAAGAAATGAGCCCCGTGCCAGGAGAGAGGACTAGAGGACTGCTTCAGCGGGAAGCCCCTAAAGCTGGGCCCACGGAGCAGCTGGGCCTGAGAAAGGAGCCTGGAGGAGGACAGCAGGCGGAGACCACCCTCCACCCCCTGCTGCACGTGCCAGCTGACTTTGGTGAGAAAGCACCTCTTATGGAGCCTTGAGTTGGATTTTTCACAGCCTTGAAACTGTAAGCTTTCATGTCAAATAAAGTCCCATTATAAAAACCAACAGATTTCTGGTACTTTGAACTGGCGGACCTTTGGCAAACTATGACAGAAATAAAAGTCAAATAAATATGAAAGCAGGCATTAATGAAAGAATTGAGTGACAAAAAAGTAAAAGGCTTACAAAGACAAAATAGCAAAGTGGTAGTGTTGTAGAATTTGAGAGAGGTTCAATTATTTGCATATAGAGAGGCCAGGACTCAGGAATGATTTTGAGAAGGAAAAATGGTTTACTGACGGCCAGTCGGCTGGACTCGGGAGCTTTCTGTTTCAATCCCGAGCCTGGAACCAGATTTTTGAGTCCCTTTTATACAGAGAGGAAAGGCCAAATGGTCCTTTTGTTTCAGTGCTCATTAGGCTTGAATTAGCATATATCTTCCACATCCTAGGTAAGCCTTTAGCATGGACTTTACATTCTAGATAAGCTTTTAGCCCATTTGGTTTGCATTTCCCCTGAATATTTAAAGTTTGTAGAGTTTGCATTGATAAACTGTTTCCTGGGGCTGGAGTCGTTGCCATGGTCACCAAGGGCAGGACTGCAGCCTCTCATCATCCCACACGCACAAGTCAGGACAGACAGCTGAGGTTAAGGTTATCTCTGAGGAGACAAAGAGCCTCCCACCCATAGCCCACATCAGTAGAAGAAAAGTCTACCTTATCAGTTGTGACTTTAAATGTAAAGGGATTGAACTCTCCAATCAAGGGGCAAAGACTCGCAGAATGGATAAAAAAGCATAATCCAACTCTATGATCTTCACAAGAGACTCACCTTATATCCAGTGAAAGGCTGGAAAAAATATATACCATGCAAATAATAACCAACAGGGAGCTGGGGTAGCTATATTAGTATTATAGTATTAGCTAAAATAGACTTTAAGTTAAAAACTGTTATGAGGGACAGAGATTCAGTCATTATATACTTAAAAAGGGTTCAATTAAATAAGAAGACATGACAGTTGCAAATAGATATGCACCTAACAACAGAGCTTCAAAATATATGAAGCAAATACTGACAGATTTGAAGGAAGAAATAGGTGGTTCTACATTAACAGTAGGAGCCTTCAATACACCACTTTCAATAATGGATAGAACATCTAGACAGGAGATCAATAAGGAAATACAAAACTTGAACCATATTCTTTTTTTTTTTTTGACTTTGTAATAATATTACATTAAAAATATATATGTGAGGTCCCATTCAACCCCACCCCCCCACCCCACCTCCCCCCCCCTCCAGCAACACTCGTTCCCATCATCATGACACATCCATTGGATTTGGTAAGTACATCTTTGGGCACCTCTGCACCTCATAGTCAATGGTCCACATCATGGCCCATACTCTCCTCCATTCCATCCAGTGGGCCCTGTGAGGATTTACAATGTCTAGTGATTGCCTCTGAAACACCATCCAGGGCAGCTCCATGTCCCAAAGACGCCTCCACCTCTCATCTCTTCCTGCCTTTCCCCATACCCATCAGCCACCATGTCCACTTTTCCCAATCCAATGCCACCTCTTCTATGTGGACATTGGATTGGTTGTGTCCATTGCACCTCTATGTCAAGAGGAGGCTCAGATTCCACATGGATGCTGGATGCAATCCTCCCACTTTCAGTTGTAATCACTCTATGCTCCATGGTGTGGTGGTTGTCCTTCTTCAACTCCATCTTAGCTGAGTGTGGTAAGTCCAATAAAACAGATTGTAGGTGCTGGAGTCTGTTGAGGCTCAGGACCTGGCTATCACATTGTCAGTCCAGAGATTCAAATCCCCTAAATATATCTTAAACCCCAACATTAACTGCACCTCCAGCACATTAGCATGAAAGTCTTATGAAGGGAGATCCCATCTGAGTCCAGATTCATCACACATAAACACCATTTCCAAAGAGGGGCCATCTGACCTGGTAGTTAACCCCATCGGCCATGACCATAACTCCCATGGGTCTCTTTAGCCCTCAAAGGAACCAATATCTGGGGGTTGTATCTGCTTTATCTGTCTCTCTGACTCTGCTCAGTTGTGCATGAGGGCAATCCTTCTGCCAGCCTCCAGACTCTTTTTTAGAAACTCGTAGCCATATAAACTCATTTCTCCTTTCCATTTCCCCCTTACTTTAGGTCAAACAGCATTTTAAAGTTGAACCATATTCTAAACCAACTAGAACTAACAGACATATGGAGCACTTCACTAAACAGTAGCAATATACCCATTCTTTTCTAGTGCACATGGATCATTCTCCAGGGTAGACCATGTAGAAGTTTGATATTATTGATAAATTCTGAAAAGAAATATTGGATTATGTTTGTAAACTGATCTTCTCCTCTGGGCATAGTAGGTTATATTGGATTCACAGGATTACTTGATTAAGGAATTATATAAACCTCTTGTGCCAGTAGGGCATCCCGTCTCCACCCTTTGGTGGGTGGGGACTCATGGATAAAAGGCAAAGGACAGAGCTGAGGGTTTTTGATGCTGGAGTTTGATGCTAAAGACTTAAGCTGGAGCCCCTGGAAGCAAGCACACAGAGGAAAGAGAAGCCAGCCCCAGGAAGAGAGGAACCCAGGAAGCCTGAACCCTCTCAGGCTACATCGGCAGCCATCTTGCTCCAACACTTGGAAATAGATTTTGGTGAGGGAAGTAACTTACGCTTTATGGCTTGGTATCTGTAGCTCCTACCCCAAATAAATACCCTTTATAAAAACCAACCAATTTCTGGTATTTTGGGGAATTAAATAAATAAAAAAATAAATCTTAAAAAAAAAACCCAAAAAACAATAGAATCCACAAAACCAAAAGTTTGGTTCTTTGGAAATATCAATCAGATTGACAAATCTTGAGGTAGACTGACAAAGAAAAAAAGGAGAGAGAGCAGAAGTAACTAAAATCAGAAATAAAAAGGGGAACATTTCTAACCATCCCACTGAAATAAAAAGGTCTGTAAGAGGATACTGTGAACAAATTAGAGAACTGAAGAATTGGAAACTTCCTAGAAACACAAAAACTACCTGTACTGACTCAAGAAGAAATAAGAGGTCTCAAAAAACCCAATAATTAGTAAAGTGACTGAAACAGTCATCAAAACCTCCCAACAAAGAAAAGCCCTGGACCAGATGGCTTCAGTCATGTATTTTACCAAACATTCCAAGCAGAATTAATGCCAATCCTGCTCAAAGTCTTCCAAAAATTGAAGAGAAGGGAACACTCCTAATTCTTTTTTCACTTTATTTACTTTTTTAAAAAAATTTTTATTTTTAAAATTTTTATTGAAATATGTCATTCCTACATGAACACACATGAACAATAAGTGGGAGGGCGCCATGGGGAGCCCAGGAGGTCGGAGATGAGTTTTGCACTCAAGTTAAAACCAGTGGACCAGGTCTTCAGCAGGATACTTTGGGGAATAAAGTATCCAATGAAGAGAAAATAGTAAGATTCTTAAGAAATGACTCCTGGTCCTCCGTTTTTGGGGAAAATTTTATAAACTTGAATCTCACCAGATCCTGGAGATGCCTTTGAGAAGTTATTTGGTGGAAAGCCTTTACAAAAGTAATGAAGGTAATTAATGTGGAGAATCCTTGAGCCAGATTGCAAATCATACTGTGCATCCTACAGGAGCTGAACCCTGTGAATGCACAAAATGTGGAAAAGCCTTCGAAGGACATTCTTTCCTTAAGAATAAGCAAAGCTCTCACATTGGGCACAGACCATAGCAATGTGAGGAATGTCGACGAGCTTGTGGTGGCCCCTCCTGTCTGAGCACTCATGTAAAAAGCCACTTTGCAGAAAAAGAGTATCAATGCCAGGATTGTGGGAGTTACATCTAAGAAACATGTGAAAACTCTCAGTAGTAAAAATCCTTTTGAGTGCCAGAAATGTGGAAAAGCTTTCGTTTGCCCCTTATCCTTTAAGGTGCATGTGAGAGGTCACAAGGGGCAGAAAATCCGTACATGTGGCGTATGTGGGGAAGCCCTCATTTATTACTCACACCTTACACGACAGTAAGAAGTCATACTGGAGAGAAGCCCTGTGTGTGTCAACATTGTGGGAAAGCCTTAAGTTCCTACTCCTCCCTTCGAAAGCATATGAGAACACATAGTGACAATAAGCCCCAAGAATGTAGGCAGTGTGGGAAAGCCTTCAGATATCCCTCATCCCCTCAGAAGCACAGAATGCCTACAGGAGAGAAACCTTATGAATGTAAACAGCACGGCAAAGCATTTGATTGTCCCAAGTACTTTCAAAGACATGTGAAAACACACAGTGGACTGAAACCGTATGAATGTAAGGAATGTGGGAAAGCCTGCAGTTTTCCCTCTTCCCTTCAAATGCATGTGAGAACACACAGTGGAGAGAAACCTTATGAGTGTAAGCATTGAGGGAAAGCCTTCAGTCGTGAGCCCACCCTTCAAGAACATTAAGAATGCACAGTGGAGAGAAGCCCTGAGTGAAAGCAGTGTGAGAAAGCCTTTAGTTGTCTCCAGTATCTTCAAAAACACATGAGAAGGCAGAGAGGAGTAAAACCCTATGAATGCAAGGAATGTGGGAAAGCTTACAGTTGTTCCTCTACCCTTCGGGGACATGTGCGAACACACACTGGAGAGAAGCCCTATGAGTGTAAGCAGTGCGGGAAGGCCTTCAGTTGTCACTCCTCCCTTCAAGCACATTTAAGTATGCACAGCAAAGGGAAGCCCTGTGAGTGTAAGCAGTGCGGGAAGCCGTTCAGGTATGCTGCATCCCTTCGAGTGCATGTGAGAAGTCACTGAAGAGAAGCCCTATGAATGCAAGGAAGGTGGATAGCTTTCATTCACCGTTAAAACCTTGCACATGCAAGAAAACACACAGGTGAGAAACATTTTGAACGTACACAATGTGGAAAAATCTTCAGGTGTAACACTTTCCTTATTATGTAATTGAAAATTCCAAATAGTTATAAACGTGGTGTTGCCCTTATAAGTGCCTCATCCTTAATTTAGATACCTAATATATTAATTTCTAGTTAATATAAACATTGAAAGTAATCATCCTTCTATATGCTTTTTCATGTATACTACATATATTTTGTAGAGTGAGACTTCAAGTAATTGTACAGGTATATAAAATTTGTCATGTTTCCATTGTAATGTTTTGTACCCAGGGGTGAAGTGTCCACCACCACCACCCATATACAATCTGGTTTAACTTTAGATGAAAAGTTCTTTTTTTAGTATACAAGCATTTAAAAAAGTTAAAGTTGCAGGTTTTCAAAATAACATGCAGAAAATAAGAGTTCCCATATACTCCCCTTACACATGCAGCTTTCCCTGTTATTAACACTTTGTGTTAATGTGATACTTTCATTAGAATTGGTTAAAATTTATGATTATACTGTTGACTATATATATATATATATATATATATTTTTTTTTAAAGATTTTATTATTCCCCCCTTGCAGCTTATTCACTGTGGGGTTTTTTTTCTCTCTGTATCTGCTTGTCTCCCTTTGTTGCATCTTTTCTGCGCCAGCTCTCCACGGTGCACGGGCTGTCAGCTCTCTGTGGTGCATGGGCTGGCTTGTCTTTACAAGGAGGTCCTGCGACGTGAATCCAGGGCCTCCCTTATGGTAGATGGGAGCCCAAGTGATTGAGCCACAGCCACTTCCCACTGTTAACTATATTTTAATTTACATTAGTGTTCACTCTTTGTGTTGTATATTTATGGTTTTTAAAGATATTCATACAGCATTTATACAACCTAATAGTTTCCCTTTTACCCACATTTAAATGTATGATTCAGTGGTGTTATAATCAGTGTTTGAATCCCTCTTTCTATTACGTTCCTTGTATAGTGATGATTATGATGTGAAACTTTCCTGTTGAAGTTTCTTTTTTGGTTAACTGTTGCAGATACTGAACTTCTCCAACTGTGTATCTTCCACATTTGTTGTTAATGTATATCACAACCTATGTTTCTCAAAGAAACCAGTAATTGTGCAAAGAAAAAAACAATAAGTGTATAGTAAAGACTGCGAACTTACAAAATAATCATACATAACATCACACAGGGATCTCATACCTCACCCCTCACCAACTCTTTGCATTGGTGTGAAACGTTTGTTACAAACTACGCTAGAGCATCATCAAAATATTACTACCAACTATATTCCTTATCTTACATTTGATGTATTTTCCCCCCAACCCATACTATTTTTTAAAAGGTATTTTTGTTACAGATATTGTGAACTTGTAAAACAATCATACAGATGTGTAGATTTCCCATACAACTCCATACCCTGGGGGAACATTTGTTACAGATTATAAAATAATATCATCAGACTATTACCACCAATCATGGTCCATAGCATACATTTGGCACACTTTTTCCATATACATCCATTATCAACACAGTACAGCTTGGCATTAATGCAAAAATATTATAGTATTGCTGTTAACCACAGTCTTATAGGTCATATCAATTGTAGTTTTCCCATATTTCTCCATATTCCAATCATCCTGCAATAGTGATGTACGTCTGCTGTAACAGAAGGACTCTCTTGCATTTGTAACCTTAACCACAATTTTCAACCGCATCTGAGTTCACTGTGTTATTCAGTCCCTAGATTATTCTTCAGCTTTCTTTCTATTGACATTTACTTCCCTAGACTACCTTTTTCAGTCACAATCCCATTTATAAACCAGTTGCTACTCACTATAATGTGTTACTATCAACTCTATCCATCGCCACACTTTTACAGTCAAGTTAATTAAAACTTCTAAGCACATTAAGTATCCATAGTTCTTCTCAGCCCTCCTCTTATCTCCTTATAACCTATACCCCAGGTTTTAATTCCATGTGTTTATTAATTGTATTTAGTTCATCTTAATGAGACCATGCAATATTTGCCCTTTTGTGTCTGGCTTACTTTGCTTAGTATAATGTCTTCAAGACTCATCCATGTTATCACATATGTCCCAATTTCTTTCTTCTTATTGCAGCATAGTATTCCATCGTACGTATATACCACATTTTGTTTATCCATTCATTGGTGGATGGACACTTGGGTTGTTTCCTGCTTTTGGCAATTGTGAACAAGGTCGCTATGAACATTGGTGTGCAGATGTCTGTTTGTGTCATAGTTTTTAGTTCTTCTGGATATATTCCTAGTAGAGGAATTGCTGGATCATATGGCAGTTCTATATTTAGCTTCCTGAGGAACTGCCAAACTGTCTTCCACAGAGGCTGCACCATTTTACACTCCCACCAACAGTGAAGGAGTGTTCCTATTTCTCCACAGCCTCTCCAGTATTATTGTTGTCTGGTTTTTTTTTTTAATAATGGCTATTCTATGTGGTGTTAGATGATATCTCATTGTTTTAATTTGCATTTCCCTAATACCTAGTGATATGGAACATTTTTTGATTTCCTTTTTGCCATTTATATTTCTTCTTTGGAGAAATGTCTATTTAAATCTTTTGCCCATTTTTAAATTGGATTGCTTGCTCTTTTATTGTTGAGTTGTATGATCTTTTTATATAGAATGAAAATCAAACTCTTATCGGATAAGTGGTTTCCAAATATTTTCTCCCATCGACTGGGCTGCCTTTTCACCTTCTTGATGAAGTCCGTTGAATCACAGAAGTGTTTAAGTTTGAGGAGACCTCATTTATCTGTGTTTTCTTTTATTGCTTGTGCTTTTGGTGTAAGGCTTAAGAATCCACCACCTACTACCAGGTCTTGAAGATGTTTCCCTACATTTTCTTCTAGGAGCTTTATTGTACTTCCTTTTATATTTAGGTCTTTGATTCATTTTGAGTTGATTTTTTTTTTTTAAAGATTTATTTATTTATTTAATTTCCCCCCCCTCCCCTGGTTGTCTGTTCTTGGTGTCTATTTGTTGCGTCTTGTTTCTTTGTCCGCTTCTGTTGTCGTCGGCGGCACGGGAAGTGTGGGCGGCGCCATTCCTGGGCAGGCTGCTCTTTCTTTTCACGCTGGGCGGCTTTCCTCACAGGCGCACTCCTTGCGCGTGGGGCTCCCCCACGCGGGAGACACCCTTGCGTGGCACGGCACTCCTTGCGCGCATCAGCGCTGCGCATGGCCAGCTCCACACGGGTCAAGGAGGCCCGGGGTTTGAACCGCGGACCTCCCATATGGTAGACGGATGCCCTAACCACTGGGCCAAAGTCCGTTTCCCTTGAGTTGATTTTTGTATGAGGTGTGAGGTAGGGGTCTTCTTTCTTTCTTTTGGCTATGGATATCTAGTTCTCCCAACATCATTTATTGAATAAACTGTTCTGCCCCAACTGGGAGGGCTTGACAGGCTTGTCAAAAATCACTTGGCCATAGATGTGAGAGTTTGTTTCTGAACCATTAGTTTGGTTCCATTGGTCTATGTGTCTATATTTATGCCAATACCATGCAGTTTTTTACCACTGTAGCTAGGTAATATGATTTAAAGTCTGGAAGTGAGAGTCCTCCAACTTCAGTTTTCCTTTTTAAGATGTTTCTTGCAATTGGGGCCTCTTACCCTTCCAGATAAATTTGATGATTGTGTTTTCCATTTGTTTAAAAAAATACTGGTGGAATTTTTATTGGGATTGCATTGAATCTGTTTATCAATTTGGGTAGAATTGACATCTTAATGATATTTAGTCTTCCAGTCCATGAGCATGGAATGTTCTTCCAATTATTTAGGTCTTTTTTTAATTTGTTTTAGGAATGCATTATAGTTTTCTGAATTCAAGTGCTTTGCATTCTTGGTTAAGTTTATTCCTAAATTTTTGATTCTTTTATTTGCTATTGTAAATGGAATTTTCCCCCTGACTTCCTCCTCAGATTGTGCATTATTAGTGTATAGAAACATCACTGATTTTTGTATATTGATCTTGTATCCTGACACTCTACTAAAATAATTTATTAGCTTTATTCTAGATTTTTTGGGATTTTCTAGATATACAATCATATCATCTGTGAATAGTGAAAGTTTTAATTCTTCCTTTCCAATTTGGATACCTTTTATTTCTTTTTCTTGCCTGATTGCTCTAGCACTATATTGAACAACAGTGGTGATAGTGGGTATCCTTGTCTTGTCCCTGATCTCAATGGGAAAACTTTTAGTTTTTCGCCATTGTGTACAATGTTAGCTGTGGGTTTTTCATATGTGGCTTTTACCATGTTGAGACAATTTCCTTCCATTTCTATTTTTTGTAGTATTTTTTATCAAGGAAGGATGCTGTATTTTGTTAAATGCCTTTTCTGTGTCAATTGATAAGATCATGTGATTTTTCTTCTTTGAATTTATTAATGTGGTGTATTATGCTGATTGATTTTCTTGTGTTGAACCAGCCTTGTATGCCTGGTATAAAATGCACTTGATCATGATGGATAATTCTTTTAATGTGTTCTTGGATTCGATTGGCAAGTATTTTATTGAGGATTTTTGCATCTGTATTCATTAGAGAAATGGGTCTTTAATTTTCTTTTTTTGTAATATCTTTATCTGGCTTTGGTATTAGGGTGATATTGGCTTTATAGAATGTGTTTGGTAGCATTCTTGTTGAATTTTTTGGAAGAGCTTGGGTAAGATTGATATTAAATTTTCATTGAATGCTTGGTAGAACTCACCTGTGAAACCATCTGATCCTGGGCTTTTCATTTTGTGGAGCTGTTTGATGACTATTTCAATCTCTTTACTTGTGATTGGCTTGTTGAGGTCTTCTATTTCTTCGAGTGTCAGTGTAGGTTGTTTGTACATTCCTAGGAATTTTTCTATTTCATCTACTTTGTCTAGTTTTTTAGCATAAAGTTGTTCATAGTATCCTTTTATGGTCTCCATTATTTCTGTGGGGTCAGCAGTAAATTTCCCTTTTTCATTTTTTATTTCATTTATTTGCATCTTCTCTCTTTTTTTCTTAGTCAGTCTAGCTAAGGGGTTTTTGATTTGTTAATCTTCTTGAAGAACCAACTCTTGGTTTTGTTTATTTTCTCTATTGTTTTTTTGTTCTCAATTTCATTTATTTCTGCTCTGATCTTTGTTATTTCCTTCTACTTTCTTTAGGATTATTTTGCTGTTCTTTTCCTAGTTCCTTCAGCTGTATAGTTAGGTCTTTGATTTTAGCTCTTTCTTCTTTTCTATTTTTATTTGTATATTTATTTTTAAAGATTTATTTATTTATTTATTTCTCTCCCCCCTCCCCCAGTTGTCTGCTCTCTGTGTCCATTTGCTGTGTGTTCTTTTGTGACCACTTCTATCCTTATCAGTGGCACTGGGAATCTGTGTTTCTTTTTGTTGTGTCATCTTGTTGTGTCAGCTCTCCGTGTGTGCGGCACCATTCTTGGGCAGGCTGCACTTTCTTTCACACTGGGCAGCTCTCCTTACAGGGTGCACTCCTTGCATGTGGGGCTCCCCTACGTGGGGGACACCCCTGCATGGCACGGCACTCCTTACGCGCATCAGCACTGCGCATGGGCCAGCTGCACACGGGTCAGGGAGGCCCGGGGTTTGAACTGCGAACCTCCCATGTGGTAGGCAGACTCCCTATCCATTTAGCCAAGTCTGCTTCCCTCTTCTTTTTTAATGTAAGCATTGGGGGCTATAAATTTTCCTCTCAACACTGCCTTTGCAGCATCCCATAGGTTCTGATATGTTGTATTCTCATTGTCATTCATCTCGAGATATTGATTTCTCTTGAAATTTCCTCTTTGACCCACTATTTAAGAGTGTGTTGTTTAATCTCCATATATATGTGAATTTTCCTTTCATTTGCTGCTTGTTTATTTCCAGCTTTACTCCATTATGATCAGAGAAAGTACTTTGTATAATTTCAATTTGTTGAATTTACTGAGATCTGCTTTGTGTCCCAACATATGGTCTATCCTGGAGAAAGATCCATGAGCACTTGAAAATAATGTATATCCTGCTGTATTAGGGTGCAGTGTTCTGTATATGTCTATTAGGTTTAGTCCATTTATCACATTATTAAAGCTCTCTGTTTCTTTATTGATCTTCTGCCCAGATGTTCTATCCAATGCTGAGAGTGGTGTATTGAAGTCTCCAACTATTATTGTAGAGATGTCTATTTCTCTCTTCAGTTTTGCCAGTGTTTGCCTCATTTATCTTGGGGCATCCTGGTTAGGTGCATATATATTTATGATTATTATTTCTTCCTGGTGAATTATCCCTTTTAATAATATGTAATGTCCTTCCTTGTCTCTAATAACAGTTTTGCTTTTAAAGTCTGTATCATCTGATATAAGTATAGCTACCCCAGCTTTTTTTTTTTTGGTTGCTGCATGCATGGAATATCTTTTTCCAGCCTTTCGCTTTCATTTTATTGGTATCCTTGGGTCTAAGGTGAGTCTCTTGCAGACAACATATAGATGGCTTATATTTTCTTATCCATTCTGCCAGTCTGTGTCTTTTGATTGGGGAGTTTAATCCACTAACATTCAATGTCATTACTGTAAAGGGAGTTCTTATTTCCTCCATTTTGATCTTTGCATTTTGTCTGTCATTTTATATTTGACACTTTTAGTTACTGTTGTTACAGTTGTTTTTTCTAGACTTTCTTCCAGTCCTCTCTCTCCTGTCTTTTCTTTTCAGATTGTAACACTCCCTTTAGTATTTCTTGCAAAGTTGGTCTTTTTTGTTATAAACTCTCTCAGTTTCTGCTTATCTGTAAATATTCTAATCTCACCCTCATTTTTAAAAGATAATCTTGCTGGGTATAAAATCTTTGGCTGGCAGTTTCTCTCCTACAGTATCTTAAATATATCATACCACTGCCTTCTTGCCTCCATGGTTGCTGATTAATAATTGGCACTTAATCTTATTGGGTATCCCTTATATGTCATGCATTGCTTTTCTCTTGCTGCTCTCAGAATTCTCTCTTTATCTATGGCGTTTGACATTCTGATTAGTGTGTGTCTTGGAGTTGGTCTTTTTGGACTTATTCGGATAGGAGTATGTTGTGCTTCTTGGACATGGATATCTATGTCCTTCAATTGGCTGGGACATTTTCTACCATTATTTCTTCAAATATTCCTTCTGCCCCTTTTCTCTTCTCTTCTCCTTCTGGGACACCCATGATGTGTATGTTTGCATGTCTCTTGCTGTCATTTAGTTCCCTGAGACCCTGTGCAATTTTTTCCATTCTTTCCTTCATCTGTTCTTTTGTTTGTTCACTTTTGGAGGCCATGTCTTTGAGCTTGCCAATCATTTCTTCTGCTTCCTCAAATCTGCTCTTATAAGCCTCCAGTGTATTTTAAAATTTCATTTATTGTACCTTTCATTTCCATAAGGTCTGCTATTTTTCTATGTATGCTTTCAAATTCTTCTTTGTGCTCATCCAATGTCTTCTTAATATCCTTAATCTCTTTAGCCATCTCATTGAATTTATTAAGGAGATTTGTTTGAACTTCTAAGATTAGTTGTCTCAACTCCTTTATGTCATCAGCAGGCTTATCTTGTTCCTTTAATTGAGCTATCTCTTTCTGTTCCTTGGTATGGATTGTAATTTTTTGTTGGTGTTTCTGCATCTGGCTTGCTAGATGTATTTATTCTGGGTGCAGTTTCTTCCTTAAGTTTAGAGATTTCTTATCTTTTCTCCCTTGCTGGTTATGTAGTACGAGCCAAGGATGTAGTTGGTGCTGTAAGCTATAGAGGCTGAAGCTACCCACATTGCCCCAGGAATTGATGAAGCTTCTCCCACCTTTCTCCTCTATCAGGGGTAGGGACAGAGCAGTAACCATGTATAATAATCCCAATTGGGCACAAGACTGCCTGTAGTCACCCGGAGACACTGATGAAGCTTCACACCCCTTCCTCCCCTACCTTAGGCAGGGATGGAGCTATAGTTTTGGTCAGCAATCTATGCTGTGTGGGTCCAAAATGACCAGAGTTGTTCAGGTAAACTGATGTATCTCCAGACACTCTCCCTGCTGGGAATGGGGATGGACCCTCTTTTTTACAAAATTTATTTTAATTAATTATTTATTTATTTTTAAATTCATTTTTAAAATATTACATTAAAAAAATATGAGGTCCCCATATACTCCCCACCCCTCTTACCCCACTACTCCCCCCATAGCAACATTCTCCTCCATCATCATGACACATTCATTGCATTTGGTGAATACATCTCTGAGCATCGCTGTACCTCATGGTCAATGGCCCACATCATAGCCCACACTCTCCCATGTTCCATCCAGTGGGCCGTGGGAGGACATACAATGTCCAGTAATTGTCCCTGCAGCACCACCCAGGACAACTCCAAGTCCCGAAAACGCCTCCACATCTCATCTCTTCCTCCCATTCCCCACACCCAGCAGCCACCATGGCCACTTTCTCCACACCAATGCCACATTTTCTTCGATTACTAACTACAATAGTTCATGGATAGAATATCAGTAAGTCCACTCTCACCCATATTCTATTCCTCCATGCTGTGGATCTTGGAATGGTTGTGTCCACTCCACATCTATATCAAGAGGGGGCTTAGATTCCACATGGATGCTGGATGCAATCCTCCTATTTTCAGTTGTAGGCACTCTTGGCTCCATGGTGTGGTGGTTGACCTTCTTCAACTCCATGTTAGCTTAGTGGGGTAAGTCCAACAAACCAGAGTGTAGGAGCTGAAGTCTTTTGAGGTTCAGAACCTGGCTATCATATGGTCAGTCCAGAGATTCAGATCCCCTGGGTATATCTTAAACCCCAGCACCGACTACAATTCTGGTAAAGTAACAGGAAAGGCTTATGAAAAGAGATCACATCTGAGTCCAACTCCATCACACAGGAACACCAACTCCAAAGAAGGGCCAACTGACATGGCAGTGAACTCCATCTGCCATGACCTTAAAATCTGTGGGTCTCTGTAGCCCTCAGAAGAACCAATACCTGGGGTTGTATCTACTTTTTCTGTCTCTGGGACTCTGCTCAGGTGTGCATAATGGCAACCCCTCTGATAACCTCCCGGCTCTTTTTTAGAGACTCATAGCCATATAAACTCATTTGTCCTTTCCATTTCCCCCTTGATTCAGGTCAAAAAGCATTTTTAACTCCTTTTATTATATGTAGACAGAGATATTCTGCTGGTCCAAGCTGAACCTTTTATTCAAGGTCATTTTCTAGTTACATCATCAGCTGGTACTTTGTAGTGATCCCTCGGTGCCAGGGAGGCTCATCCCTGGGAGTCATGTCCCACGCTGGTGGGAAGGGAACGAATTTACATGCTGAGTTTGGCTTCAAGACTGGCCACATTTGAGCAAAACAGAGGCTCTCAGGAGGTAACTCTTAGGCACACTGCTGCTCTAGGCCTTGTTCTTATTTCAGGTGCACAGGCTCACAAGCATAGTCATTAGTATCAGGGGCTCATTGTTGGACCTTCATTCTTTTTTAATCTTTGCCATTGCACTTGGGGAATTGTTGCTGTTCCTTTAGGGACTGTGATAGAGCTCCACTGGCTAGGATTTCAGCACTCTTCAGTTGTTGTTTTTAATTGTTTCCACTATGAAAATATCCAAACATTTTTATGTACCCTGAATTTATGCCCTGTAGAACTCCCTGCCAACCATGTGTCCTCTGTCAATAACATCCCACACTAGTATTCCTCCGCTGCCATTGTTGAACCTCTCTGTGATCCAAAACTTCCTGAAAAGTGAAACCCAATATATTGCCAGGTTCCCTTAATAGTAAAATGGAATATAGCAATGAGCTTAAAGGTTAGATGTAGAATGCATATTAATTTGGAAAAATTCTACATCCTATCTTTTTCTTTTCTTTTTTCTAATTATTAAGCTTATCTTCATAAGAGTCTTAGATCACAGTAATTCATATATACAATATACAGTACTTCCACATATCCAACATAAAACCTTTTCCCTTCCACAGCAATAATCTTTTAACATATTCATGCCATATTTACTGAAACTGATGTACAGATATTGATACAATAGCTTTTAAACAAGTAACATTTGTGTTTATATTGTGGTTTATATTTTAGACTGTACAATTTTCTAAATTTTTAGTTATCTTATGTTTTACATTATGATTTATGTTTTAGCCTATCAGCCCCTATATATTTTTGGTGTAATTTTACATGTCTTATATCCATCCTTGTGTACTCTTGTGAAACACTTCTATTGCCCACACAGTTACAATGGTTCCATCTATTCAATACCTCTTTCCCCCTCCCCCTAGGGCCCACAGTGACAGTCAATCTTCATTTCTTGAAGAGCCATGTTCAGAGATACTTGCAACAGTGTTGAGGGCTTGACATGCTCAACTGTCCTAATGCCCTGGGAGACACCATTTCTCTTGAGAGATACAGTTCCTTCTATTTGATGGCCTCAGTCCTCCCCAGGATGTGGGTACACCTTCACTCTCATTATATGGGTCTCTACCCAATGATATAACCCACTCTGGCAAAATGAGCATTCACATATTCCCTAGGAGTCTGTCCTGTGTCCGATTATCCCCTTTAAGTATCTTAAACAGGTAACTTTCCTTATTATATTTTTGAAAAGTTTTTCTCAGCATTGTACTCTCAATGAACACCTGACAATCTCCTATGTTCTTATGTTGCCCCACCCTCCCCCCAATTTCTTGGGCAATATTACCCATCCTCCCATCTCTAGCCCCCCTCAAGCCCACAAAGCGTCACACAAAGGTAACCCTATGCCCCCATTTTATCCCTTCCATGTACACATACTTACCTCCAGCTTATCATAGATTTCACCCATGTAGACGTCACTTTACGTCCTTCTTCTACCTCCCGATTTCCTGTAAGCCTATCATCCAGTCTCTAGCTCTCTGAGGCAGCTTTGTTTACTTATTTCATATCATTGAGGTTATGTAGTTATTTGTCCTTCAATGCCTGGGTTGCCTCACTCAACATAAGGTTCTCAAGATTCATCCATGTTATCACATGTGTTTGTAGTGTATTTGTTCTTAATGCCAAGTAGTATTCCATTGTATGCATATACCACATTTTATTTATCCATTCATCTGTTGATGGGCATTTGGGTTGATTCCAACTTTTGGCGATAGTGAACAATGCTGCTATGAACATTGGTGTGCATATATCAGTTTGTGTCCTTGTTTTCAGTTCTGCTGGGTATATATCCAGCAGTGGAATTGCTGGGTCATATGGCAAATCTATTGTTAGTTTTTTGAGAAACCACCAAACTGTCCTCCAGAATGGCTGGATCCTTTCTGCATTCCCACCAGCAGTGGATGAGTGTTCCCATTCCTCCACATCTTTTACAGCATTTGTATTCTTCTGTTTTTTTCATAGCTGCCAATCTTATGAGAATAAGATGGTATCTCATTGTAGTTTTGATTTGCATTTCCCTGATAGCTAGAGATTTGGAGCATTTTTTCATGTGCTTTTAGCCATTTGTATTTCTTCTTTGGAGAAGTGTCTGTTTAAATCTTTTCCCCATTTTTTAAATGGGTTGTTTATCTTTTTAGTTTCAAGATATAGGAGTTCTTTATATATGCAAGTTATAAGTCTCCTATCCGATATATGGTTACCAAATATTTTCTCCCATTGTGTAGGCTCTCTTTTCACTTTCTTGACAAACTCCTTTGAGGTGTGGAAGGCTTTAATTTTGAGGAAGTCCCATTTATCTATTTGTTCTTTTGCTGCTCGTGCTTTTGGTGTGATGTTCATGAAGCCATTTCCAATTACAAGGTCTGGTGTATGCTTCCCTACACTGCTTTCCAAAGTCTTTATGGTCTTGGCTCTTATATTTAGGTCTCTGATCCATCTTGAGTTGATTTTTGTATAAGGTGTGAGTTGGTAATCCTCTTTCATTCTTTTACATGTGGATATCAAGTTATCCAGGCACCATTTGTTGAAGAGGCCATTCTCTCCCAGTTGAGAGGGTTTGGTGGCTTTACTGAATATTATATGGCTATATATATAAGGATCTATATCAGAACTCTCAATTTGGTTCGATTGGTCTGTGTGTCTCTCCTTATGCCAATACCATGCTGTTTTCACTACTGTAGCTTTGTAGTATGTTTTGAAGTCAGGTAGTGTGATTCCTCCAATTTCATTTTTCTTTTTCAATATGTCTTTGGCTATTCGGGGCCTCTTTCCTTTCCAAATAAATTTCATAGTTAGTTTTTCTAGTTCCTTCAAGAATGCTGTGTTGATTTTTATTGGGATTGCATTGAATGTGTAGATCAGTTTTGGTAGGATAGACATCTTAACAATATTTAGTCTTCCTATCCATGAACAGGGAATATTCTTCCATTTATTTAGGTCTTCTTTGATTTCCTTGAACAGTCTTGTGTAGTTCTCTGTGTAAGTTTTTACATCTTTAGTTAAAATTATTCCTAGGTATTTGATTTTTTTATTTACTATTGTAAATGGTATTTGTTTCTTGATTTCCTCCTGACCTTGCTCATTATTGGTGTACAGAAATGCTACTGATTTTTGCACATTGATCTTATAACCTGCGACTTTACTAAACTCATTTATGAGTTCTAGAAGCTTTTTTGTAGACCTTTCAGGGTTTTCTATGTATAGGGTCCTGTCATCTGCAAATAATGAAATTTTGACTTCTTCCTTTCCAATTTGCATGCCTTTTATATCTGGTTCTTGCCTCAGTGCTCGAGCAAGTACTTCTAAGACAATGTTAAATAGAAGGGGAGAGAGTAGGCATCCTTGTTCCTAATCTTAGAGGGAAGGATTTTAGGATTTCACCATTGTAAACGATGTTGGGTGTGGGTTTTTCATATATACTCTTTTATCATGTTCAGAAAATTTCCTTGTATTCTGATCTTTTGCAGTGTTTTTATCAAGAAAGCATGCTGTATTTTGTCAAATGCTTTTTCTGCATCTATAGATATAATCATGTGGTTTTTTTCCTTCAATCTGTATATAGGGTGTATTACATTGATTGATTTTCTTATGTTGAACCATCCTTGCATACCCAGAATGAATCCCACTTGGTCATGGTGTATAATTCGTTTAATGTGTTGTTGAATACGGTTAGCCAGTATATTGTTGAGTATTTTTGCATCTAGGTTCATTAGAGAAATTGGTCTGTAATTTTCCTTTCTTATGGTATCTTTGTTTGGCTTTGGTACTAGGGTAATGTTGGCATCATAGAATGAGTTTGGTAATGTTCCTTCTGTTTTGATTTTTTGGAAGAGTTTTAGCAGGATTGGTGTTCATTCTTTCTGGAATGTTTTGTAGAATTCACCTGTGAAGCCATCTGGCCCTGGGCTCTTCTTAGTTGGGAGGTTTTTAATGACTGATTCTATCTCTTTACTTGTGATTGGTTTGTTGAGATCATCAATTTCTTCTTTCATCAATATAGGCTGCTTATGTGTTTCTAGGAATTTGTCCATTTCCTCTGAATTGTCATTTTTTTGGAACATAGTTTTTCAAAGTATCCTTTTATGATAGTCTCTATTCCTGTTGGGTCAGTGGTGATATCTCCTTTCTCATTTCTTATTTTGTGTATTTGCATCTTCTCTTTTTTTTCTTTGTTAGTCTTGCTAAGGGTTTGTCAATTTTATTGATCTTTTCAAAGAACCAGCTCTTGGTCTTGTTTATCTTTTCAAGTGCTTTCTTATTTTCTATTTCATTCAGTTCTGTTCTTATCTTTGTTATTTCTTTCTTTCTTCTTCCTGTGGGGTTACTTTGTTTTTTGTTTTTTTTACTAATTCCTCCAAATTTGCAGTTTATTCTTCAATATTTGCTCTTCTTTTTTGATGTATTAATTTATGGCTATAAATTTCCCTCTCAGTACTGCTTTTGCTGCATCCCATAAGTTTTGGTATATTGTGTTATCATTTTCATTAGTTTCAAGGTAGTTATTAATTTCTTTTGAGATTTCCTCTTTGACCCACTGTTTTTCTAAGAGTGTGCTATTTAATTACCATATCTTGGTGTGAAATCTAGACCTCTGACCCTGGCAGATTTCCAGTTTCACTCCACTGTTGTCAGAGATATTATTTTGTATGATTTCAATCTTTCTGAATTCATTGAGCCTTTCTTTGTGGCCTAGCATATGGTCTATCTTGGAGAATGATCCATGTGCACTTGAGAAAAATGTATATCCTGCTGTATTCAGGTGTAATGATCTGTATATGTCTATTAGATCCAGCTCCTCTAATATACTGTTCAAATATTTTGTTTCTTTAGTGCTTCTCTTTTGAGATGTTTTGTCCAAAATTGACAGTGGTGTATTAAAATCTCCCACTATAATTGTAGAGGCATCTACTCTTTCACTTAATTTCTCTAGTGTTTGCCTCATGTATTTGGAGGCTCCGTTGTTAGGAGCGTAAATATTTATGATTGTTCGTTCTTCTTGAGAGATTGTCCCTTTCACTAATATGTAGTATCCTTCTTTGTCTCTCACAATTATTTTGCATTTAAAGTCCGTTTTGTCTGATATTAATATAGCTACTCCTGCCTTTTTTTGGTTATTGTTTGCTTGTAAGATTGTTTTCCAACCATTCACTCTCAGCCTCCATGAATCCCTGGGTCTAAGATGTGTTTCTTGTAGACAGCATATAGATGGGTCATATTTCCTTATCCAATGTTCCAGTCTGAACTTTTTGATAGGTGAGTTTAATCCATTGACATTCAGTGTTATTACTTGCAAGGAATTATTTATGTTAGTCATATTTTGATTGGACTTGTGTTTGTTATATTTTGTTTATTTTTTTCCTTCTCTTTTTGTCTTTTTTGTTGCTCTTACACTCTCCTCCAACTCTGCCTCTCCTGTTTTTTTTCTTTTATCCTGCAGAACTCCCTTCAGTATTTCTTGAAGAGGAGTTTTCTTGTTGGCATACTCTTTCAATTTCTGTTTATCTGTGAATATTTTGAACTCTCCATCATTTCTGAATGCTAGTTTAGCTGGGTAGAGTATTCTTGGTTGGAAATTTTTTCTTTCACTACCTTGACTATATCATTCCACTGCCTTCTTGCCTCCATGGTTTCAGATGAGAAATCAGCACTTAATCTTATGGAGCCTCCCTTGTATGTGATGGTTTTCTTTTATCTTGCTGCTTTTAGAATTTTCTCTTTGTCTTGAGCATTGGGTAATTTGACAAGTATATGTCTTGGGGTGAGCCTTTTGGGATTTATGATGTTTGGGGTGCATTGTGCTTCCTGGACATGTACATCTGTCTCTCTCAGTAGATTTGGGAAGTTTTCAGCCATTATTTCCTGCAACACCCCTTCTGACCCCTTTCCCTTCTCTTCTCCTTCTGGGATGCCTATAATACATATGTTTGTGCATTTTGCATTGTCATTCAGTTCCCTAAGTCCTAGCTGGATTTTTTCTATCTTTTTATCGATCAATTCTACTATCTGTTTGATTTCCGATGTACTGTCTTCCACGTCGCTAATTCTCTCCTCTGCCTCTTCTAATCTGCTGCTATGTGCTGCAAGTGTATTTTTGATTTTTTGAACTGTGGTGTTCATTCCCATCATATCTGTTATCTTTTTGCATATGTATGCAATTTCTTCTCCAAGTGTTTTCTTCATATTGTTAAACTCTTCCTTTACTTCATTAAGTTGGTCTCTAATATGTGTTCTGAGATCTTTAATTACTTGTCCGATATTCTGTTCCCCTTCCTGGTTTTTAGTTTCTTCATTGGATTCAGCCATGTTTTCCTGATTATTGGTTTGGTTTGCAGTTTTTTGTTGCTGTCTGGTCATCATTTTATCTTGATGGGTTTAATCAGTTCCTTAGCTTCTTTGTCTAGTCTTGGGGATTAATTAGTTGTTATTCTTGCATAAGTGTTATGTCTTCTCTTTATCACTTGTTCTTCTTATTCTAATTTCTTATTGCTGGCTAAGTTCACTTTAAAGGGAAATATTAGGGCCAGGGAAAGGAAATTGTGTAAGAAAAGAAATTGTGTAAAGTAGTATTGGTAATAAATGTTAACAG
The DNA here is from genome assembly GCF_030445035.2 of Dasypus novemcinctus. Taxonomy (NCBI): domain Eukaryota; kingdom Metazoa; phylum Chordata; class Mammalia; order Cingulata; family Dasypodidae; genus Dasypus; species Dasypus novemcinctus. Next base: position 466,870 of record NC_080699.1, on the reverse strand, counting down.
AGCAACAATGTGAGATCTGGGAGAATGGATATTAGACTCAAGTAAGTTGTATAGAGTTATAGCAGTAAGTAGAGTACCTATAATGAGACAATCAACTGAATATAGGGAGGAATACAGTATGAATTAAAAAGACAGTGTTTTCATGAGAGAGGGAAAGAGAAAAGAAAGACAATAATATCAAGAGTGGATAAAAGACAGAAAACAGAACAAAGGTATTAGAAGTTAAAGTTAGACAATTTGGGGACCAAAGAAAGGGAGGTGGAATGTAAGAGAGACAGTAGATGATGGAGGATAGCAAGATGTGGGGGAAAGGGGGTAGGGTAGGTGGCCAAAATCAATTCACAGAGAAAAGAGGAAATGGAGGATGAGGAAACACAGCAAATGTGAGGTGTTCCCTGCAGCACCTATTGTATAAATAAAATAAAATAAAATAAGAAGAAAAAGAGAGAAAAGAAAAAAAGAGAAGAAATAAAGGGGGGGGGGTGGGCACAGAAAAGGGAGGAAAACAAGCAAGAAAAAGAAAAGAAGAAAGAAAAAGAAAACCTAAATAAAGGAAAAAGGACCTTGGGGGATACAATGGGGGAAAAGACCAGGAGATAATGCAATATTAGCAACCAAGACAATTAAAAAAAAAAAAAAAAAAAGAAAAGAAAAGAAAAGAAAAAAGAGAAAAAGGAAAAAAAAAACACCCAGAAACGCTGAGGGTTAGGACATTCAAGGACCTCAGATGGACCTCAGTTTATGGTGGGTTCAGGGATGGGAAGTCTATGATATTGCAGACTCAAGAGGTGTGAGTCTCTGGGGTGTGGGCCACCAGGGTTTAGGGGACACAGGCCTGGGAACCACGCATTTGGTTAACAGGGAGCCTGGGAGCACCGCAGCGCAATACAGCCTTCAGGGATCCCCACAGCTGGGTGCCAGTCCTAGGGGGAGGGGTCACACCAGCAAACTCTGACCTCTGTGTCAGAAACCCAAAATTCCACGTCTCACAAGAATCTCCTCCGTCATTGTCTCACCAAATTGACTTCCAAACACCTCCCACCCTGAAAGCCCCTGAATAGCCCACTCAGGGCTTGGGAACTCCCCAGCACAGCAAAGCCTCCAGGAATCGCTGCCACTGGGCCACCAGTCCCAGGGGGAAGCGTCCCGCGCGCAGCCCCGATCTCTGTGAAAGAGATCGAAATTCTACCTTTTACAAGAATCTTCTCTGTCACCGTCCCACTAAATCGATGTCCAGACACCTCCTGACCCGGAAACACCTGAAACAGCCCAGTCCAGCAAGATTCCAACCCTACTCAGCCACTTCTTTTCAGGAGAGATTGTAAGGTGCATTTACTCAGATGCCACCTTGCCCCGCCTCCCAGGATGGACCCTCTGGAGTGCCCAACAAGCTAATCTCTGTGGGCCAAATATGCCTGCAGTTGCCATGAGAGGTTTAGGGAGTACTGTCCCTTCTGCCCTTTAGGGGGTGGGAACAGAACCACAAATGCTTAACAGTTCAGTTCTGTAGACTGAAAGTACCCACCGTTGTCCAGAGAGTTTGAGGACTCACCAGCTCCCTCCTATCCTATTGGGTGGTGGGGATGGTTCTATGGGTGCTCAACAGTTCAGTCCCTTTAGGCCAAGAATACCTGCCATTGCCTGGAGAGGTTGTGGGAACACCAGCTTCCTTCTAACCTCTTAAGGCATGGGGTTGGATCCACAGGCACCCGACAGTTCAGTCCCTGTTGCCTGAAAGTACCTACCGTTGCCCATAGAGGTTGTGGAGACTCCAAAACTCTCCTATCCTATTGGGGGTGGCGGTGGGTTCATGGGTATCCAATAGTCCAGTCCATGCAGGCTGAAGATCTGCTGTTGCCCAAAAAAGGCTGTGGAAAGACTGGCCCCCTTCTTTCCTATTGGGGGGTGAGGGTGCACCCACAAGTACCCACCAGACCAGGCTATGTGGGTCCAAAGCACCTGCAGTTACCCAAAGAGAATGGGCAAACACAGTCCATCTCTTGTCCTTTTGGGAATGGAGGTAGAGCCACAGGTGCCCACCAGTCAGACTTATGCAGCCCAATACTATTGCCCTGACAGGTTGAGGCAACACCAGCCCCCTCCTATACTGTGGGGGTACAGACGTGGAAATGGACTCAAAGGCACTCAATAAATCTGTGTAGGCTGAAAACTCCTGCCATTGCCTGGAGAGGCCGAGGATACCCAGCCCCTCTCCTCTTCTTTTGGGGTGCAGGGATGCACCCCCAGGTGACCTACTATCAGCCTCTGCCAGCAGAGAGGACTTGCACTTCTCTGGAGAGCCTGGTGCAGGTTCCGCCAGCTTCCTCTCTGATGGAGGTGGGCTGGAGCCTAGGCTAGGGCTGAAGTCCAATCTTGGTGGAAAGAAGCTGGTCCCTAACTTCACTGGATTCCAGTTAGCCAGGCTCCATCTCGTGATGGGGGCGGAGTCAAGATGGCAGCTACTGGGCTATTTCCCACTTGGACAGGCTCAGACCCTAGCTGGCTCTAGGAGTATACTTTAGCCAGCTGAGTCCACTAATCAGTGGCTGAGGTCAGTGGACATCTGTCTCTTCCTCCACCGTTTATGGGAAATGGAGCTTTAACTCCAGCCATGGAATAGCTCCTGAGGCGGCTTGTACCCCTAGGGAAGGATGGGCACCAGCCTCTGTGGTGTGGCTTGCAGCTTCTCAGAGAGGTGGTACAGGTCCCCCAGCTTCCTCCCTGCTGGAGGTGGGCTAGTCCTGGGGTTTAGGCTAGACCTGCAATCCAACCTGTGTGGAAAGATGCTGGTCCTTACAAGCACTGTGATTTTCAGACAGCACTTTCCCTTGTGCCCGGGGCAGAGTCAGAATGGTGGCCACCAGCTTCCCTCTGACCTGGACAGGCTCAGAGTTTAGTTGTTCCCAGGATTCTACTTCAGCCTACCGAATCCACTAATCAGTAGCTGAAGTCGGTGCCACACCATGTTTTCCCTCATTTCTGTTGGGGGAGATGGGACTTCAACTCCAACCATGGAATAGCTCCCAAGGCGGCTTGCATGCTATGGGCACTGACCTCCGTGGCGTGGAGTGTTCTACTCACAATTCCTCTGTGCAGATGGGCAGTCTCCTTCTTCCACACTGTCAAGGATGTTGCAGGATACTCCTCTGATCTACTGGGTCCTCCAAAAGGTGCTTTAGGCAGCTCTGGGAGACCACCAACTGCCCTGTTTCAGAAGCTGACTCCAGGAGCTCCTTACTCTGCCGCCATCTTGGCTCCACCCCTCCACTTTATTTACTTTTATCTTTCTTTCTTTATCCCCCATCCCCCCCCCTGTGGCGGCCGGCTCGGTCGGTCGAGGTGGGGTCTGGCTGCGGACGAGGGGTTGGTCCAGCCTTGGACGAGGGGTCGGTCCCGCTTGGGACGAGGGGTCGGTCCGGCAGTAGACGAGGGGTCGGTCTCACAGGGGTTGCGCGGTTCGGCTGACGGGGTCGCCCGGCGAAGCCGGCGATGAGGGGGTCGCCTGGAGAAGCAGGTGACGAACTGGGGACAAGGGAGGCCAGGCCCTTGTCGGGGGCTCTCAGGACTGGAGGGTGCACGGCAGAAGAACTACCGCGGAGACAAGGTAAACACGCAAGTCCACTTTATTGAGGGAGAGGCAACAGTTTTATAGGGGCTGGGGAAGGCTGATTGGTCGAAGCCACGCCCTGTTCTGATTGGTTGCCGGAGAAAGGTCAGTGGGTGGTACTGGACGGGGGAGGGGTGGTGGTTAGGGATTGGCTGTCACTGTTGCTGGGGGAAGGGGCAGGGTTTAGGGATTGGTGGCTGCTGTTGCTGGGGTGGAGGGCAGACTTGAGTTTCCCGCCCACGCCTGGCTGTTGCTGCTGGGGGGGGGGGGAGGGGGAGAAAAGGGCAGACTGGAATTTTCCGCCCTGCACCTGCGCAGGGAGAAAGGAGAAGAAGGGCGATGCCTCATGAGGCATCGTGTGGCGCTATCCGGGAGGAGGGGTGGCCGCAGAAGCATGGCCGCTGAGAAGGGGAGACCCGAGGGCACTCTGCGCCCCTGCCGAGTTCCCTTCAGGGGTGGCGGTGAGTCCGACCAGTCACCCTATTATGGGGGCAGCGGCTTGGAATTAGGCCTACTGCGGCCGCTCCCCTGCCAGGCCAGCAAACCACACTTCAGCCCGAGGGGTGACCGCACCCCTCCATAGTTCTCTTGTCTGTCTGCTCATTGTTTGCTCATCTTCTCCAGAAGGCACCGAGAACCGAACCTGGGACCTCCCATGTGGGAGGCAATTGCCCAATGGCCTGAGCCACATCTACTCTCTGTGGGCTGCAGCATGTGGGCTGCAGTGTCTGCTGGCTTGTGGCATCTGCTTGTTGCAGTGGGGGCAGAGTCTAACTCTGTTGTGGTGGGAGGCAGCATCTGCTCATCTTTTAGGAGGCACCGGGACACCTCCCATGTGGTAGGTGGGCACCGAAGTGGTTGAGCCACATCTCTCTCTCTCTCTTTCTCTCTCTCTCTTTCTTTCTTTCTCTCTCTCTCTCTCTCTCTCTTTCTTTCTTTCTTTCTTTCTTTCTTTCTTTCTTTCTTTCTTTCTTTCTTTCTTTCTTTCTTTCTTTCTTTCTTTCTTTCTTTCTTTCTTTCTTTCTCTCTCTTTCTCTCTCTTTCTCTTTCTTTCTCTCTCTCTTTCTTTCTTTCTTTTCTTTCTCTCTTTCTCTTTCTCTCTCTTTCTCTCTCTCTCTTTCTTTCCTTTCCCTTCTTCCTTCCTTCCTTCCCATTCTTTTTCTAAAATCAGTTTTGTTCACACACCTTATAATCCATCTGTGGCAGTTTGGAATTATTTTATGAATCTCCAAATGAGAAATATTATGTTTGTAGACTCATCTATTCCTTTGGGTATGATACCCTTTGATTGCATTAAATTCAGTTGAGGGTCCTTTGATTAAATGACTTGATAAGATGTTTTAGAGCTTTTGATTGTACTAAGTCAGTGAGGTGTGATTCAGGTTGTGTCCCCGCTGCCCTCCTGCGGAAACACAGAGAGAGACTCACTCCGACAGAAAGGAAAAGAAAGCTCCCATGTTTGATCCTGCCACGTGAGAGAGGACTACAGGATTGCTTCAGCATGGAGCTCCAAGAGGCTGGGACCACTGAGCAGCTCAGGAGGAAACTGAGCTGGGGGAAGGTGGAGACCTTGCAGAGATCAGCCGCCATCTTGCTTCACCACGTGGCAATACGCCGGGATCTATGGTAGCTGATTTTGGTGAGAAAGCACTTCCTTATGATGCCTCAGTTTGGACATTTCATGGCCTTGGAACTGTAAGCTTTTACCCCAAATAAATCCCCATTATAAAAGTCATCCCATTTCTGGAACTTTGCATCGGCAGCCCTTTGGCAAACTAAAACACCACCCAGAGTGTACAGTCAATGGCTCCCAGTATAGTCACAGAGTTGTGTTTTCATCACCATGATAAATTTTAGCAGAGTTGTGTTTTCATCACCGTGATACATTTTAGAATATTTTCATTGTTCCACAAAGAAAACCCCCATACTCTTGTTGTTGACATTTAGCATAGGAGTGGTCTCTTTGTTACAATTAATGGAAGAATATTAAGATATTACTGTTTACTGTGGGCCGTAGTTAGCGTTAGGTGTGTTTTTCCGTATACCCCCCTATTATTAACACCTTGTGATAGTGACATACACTTTTCCAGTTCATGGAAGAACATTCTTGGGTTTGTGCTTTGAACCACACTCACTGCCCACAGCAGGTTTCAGCCTCTGGTGTCCTTCTAGTGACATCAATGACCTGAGCTTCCCCTTTCAACCACATGATCCAGCACTCACCATAATGTGCTGCCATCACCTCTACCCACTTCCAAGCACAGTCAGACTTATGAGAAATTCTGCACAAATAAGTTTCAGGTCCCCATTCTCTACTCTCAGTCTATGTGGGGTACCAAAGCCAGATAAAGATGCTATAAGAAAAGAAAATACAGGCCAACACCCCCTATGAAAATATGTGTAATAATCCTCAACAAAATACCAGCAACTGAGTCTAACAGCACATTAAAAGAATTACACACCATGATCAAGTGGTATTTATCCCAGGAATGCAAGGGTGGCTTAACATAGAAAATCAAGTAATGTAATACACTACACTAACAGGATGAAGGGAGAAAACCACACGATCATCTTAGCTGAAGCAGAAAAGGCATTTGACAAAGTCAAGCACTGCTTCTTTATAAATACATATAAAATTAGAGAACCAGAAAGAGAAGGAAACTTCCTCAACATGATAAAGGGCATATAGAAAAACCTACAGCTACCATCTTACATGATTGTGAAGACTGAAAGCTTTCCCTCTAAGATCAGGAACAAGGCAAGGATGCCCACTGTCACCACTGTTATTCAACATTTGTTGGAAGTTCTTGCTAGAGCATTTAGGTAAGAAGAAGGAACACAGGGTAAGCAAAGGAAGAAGGAAAACTTTCCCTATTTGCTGATGGATGATCCTATATACAGAAAATCCTGAAAAATCCTCAAGGTTCTCAGAGCTAAAAAATGAATTCAGCAAAGTGGTGGCTGCAAGAGCAGCACCCCCAAATCTGTAGTGTTTCTATACACTAGTAATGAACAATCAGGAAGAAATCAAGGAAAAAATTACATTCCCAATTGTGATAAAAAAAAAAAAAAAGCAAATATCTAGGAATAAATCTAACCTAGGATGTAAAAGACTTTACACAGAAAACTCAAAAACCATTGCTACAGAAATCAAAGAAGACTTAAATAAATGGAAGGATATTCCATATTCATGGACTGGAAGGCCAAATATCATTAAGATGCCAATCTGCCCAAAATGATTTACAAATTCAGCACGTTTCCAAACAAAATTCCTACAACCTTCTTTGCAGAAATGGGAAAGTCAATTATCAAATTTATATAGAAGAGTAAGAGGCCCTGAACAGCCAAAGCCGCCTTGAAAAAGCAGAATGGGCCTGGGGGTCTCACACCTCCCACTCTTATAACTCATGACAAAGCCACAGTAATCACAACAGCATGGTACGGGCACAAGGACAGACCGATGGAGTTTTGAGAGTTCCAAAATCAACTTTCACATTTCTAACCAACTGATTTCTGATAAGGGGCAAAGACCACTCCATTGGAGAAGAATAGTCTGTCCAACAACAGGTGCCAGGAAAACTGGATCTCCTTTTCCAGAAGAATGCAGGTGAACTCCTACCACACAACATATGCAAAAATCAACTAAAAGTGGATCAAAGATCTAAATAGAAGAGCCGGAAGTATAAAACTCTGATGTATGCAATGCATCTTCATTTCCTTATGTTTGGCAATGGGTTTTTAGACTTTATATCAAAGCACAGGCAACAAAAGAAAAAACAGATAAATGATACATGATCAAAATTAAAAACTTCTGTGCATCAAAGGACTTTATCATGAAAGTAAAATGACACACTACACAATGGGAAAAAATATTTGGAAGCCACACTTCCAATAAAGGTCTAATATCCAGAATATACAAAGAAATCCTTCAACTCAACAACAAAAAAACCAAACAACCCGATTTAAAAATGGGCAAAAGACTTGAATAGACATTTCTCCAAAGAAGATACACACATGACCGGAAAGCACATGAAAAGATTCTCAACATCACTTGCTATTAGGGAAATGCAAATTAAAACCACAGTAAGATACCATTTCACACCACTGGAATGGCTACTCTTAAAAAACAAAACAAAACGGAAATTCACAAATGTTGGAGAGGATGTGGAGAAATAGGAACACTCCGTCATTGCTGATGGGAAGGTGAAATGGTACAGCCACTGTGGAAGAGTTTGGCAATTCCTCAGAAAGCTAAGTATAGAACTACCATGTGACCTGGCTATCCCCCACTAGGTATATGCAGGAAAAAATTAAAAGCAGTAATTTGAACAGACACCTGCACACCGGTATTCAAATCGGCATCATTCACCATTGCCCAAAGATGGAAGCGGCCCAAGTGTCTGTCAGCTGATGAATGGACAAACGTGATAGACCCATGCGATGGAATATTAGCCATAAGCAGTGAAGTCCTGCTGCACAGACAACAGGGAAGAATCTGGAAGACTCTGAGTGAAGGAAGCCAGATGCAAAGGGACACACACTGTGCCATCTCACTGATAAGAAGTAGTTAGAATCGGCAAACACAGGAATCAGAGCGTAGGATCTGGGTTAGGAGCATGGGTAGCGCGCAGGGAGTGGGCAGTTCGGGCTTACAGGTGGGGTGCTCTGTGGACGCGTTTTGGTAATGGATGGTGGTGGTGGCAGCGCAGCCTTGTGAACCAGCGAACGGCGCGGAGTTGCGCATTTGGGTGTGTTTACAAGGGGCCACGTTAGCCTGCGCGTTAACGAAAACAGCAAAACCACCAAGGACTTGCTCAGCAGAGCCGCAGTGAAGCCGCGGGCTACGTAATAGTACAAGTATGAAAGTGCACCCCGCACTGCTGGTGTTGAGAGCAGGGTGGGATATGGGAGCCCTGCATTTTATGCATTATTTTTCTATAAATCCACAACTTCTCTCAAAAACAAACAAACAAGCAACTCCTTGGGTGGAGAGCAGTGACATCTCCACTCCTTCATTCACTTGCTGATGCTTCAAGAAGCACTTTTGCGCTCTTCTTTATTTCAGGCAGGACGGGCGCTAACCTGGCGCAGGTGAGTGGTGAACCGGCCGCACCTAGTCTTTGCTCCCCCCACCTCCATGCTCCGCCCGGTCTTTCTAGTTCGTGGGCGAGGGAGTCAAAGTAGGAAATATATCAACAGCGGGGATGACTTCTGCACGGCCGCGCGGGAGCCTGCGGTGGTCAGGGTGGACTCCCCGGAGGCAGCGGCGCGCAGGCGGCGACCAGGGTCCGGACACGCGGGGGCGGCCTCCGGCGGGGGCGGGGCGAGGCAGCGGGGGCGGAGCCGGGGAAGCGGAGCTGGCCGGGGGCGGGGCTTGTGGGGCGGGCGGAGTTTTGCGGGGGCGGAGCCGGTGGAAGCGGGGCGGGCCGGGGGCGGGGTGGTGCCTGCGGGAGGCGGGGCTTGCGGGGGCGGAGCCGGCGGAAGCGGAGCGGGCCGGGGGCGGGGTGGTGCCTGCGGGAGGCGGGGCCTGCGGGGCGGAGCCGGTCGGGGGCGGGGTGGCGCCTGCGGGAGGCGGGGCCTGCAGGAGGCGGGGCCTGCGGGGGCGGAGCCGGCGGAAGGGGAGCGGGCCGAGGGCGGGGTGGTGCCTGCGGGAGGCGGGGCCTGCGGGGCGGAGCCGGCCGGGGGCGGGGCTTGCGGGGGCGGAGCCGGCCGGGGGCGGGGCTTGCGGGAGGCGGGGCCTGCGGGGCGGAGCGGGTCGGGGGCGGGGCTTGCGGGAGGCGGGGCTCGCGGGGGGCGGAGCCGGCGGAAGCGGAGCGGGCCGGGGGCGGGGCTTGCGGGGGCGGGGCCTGCGGGGCGGAGCGGGCCGGGGGCGGGGTGGCGCCTGCGGGAGGCGGGGCTTGCGGGAGGCGGGGCCTGCGGGGCGGAGCGGGCCGGGGCGGGGCTTGCGGGAGGCGGGGCTCGCGGGGCGGGGCCTGCGGGCGGCCGGCGCGCGCTCAGGGTTAGGGGCGTGCGGCTTCCCGGCGGCAGAGGGCGCCTGGCGCTCGGTCCGGAGCCGCCCGCGCGGCGCCAGGAGGAGGCGAGCTGAGGCGCGCGGGCGGCGGCGGCCCCTGCCACGTATTCCGGCGGCGGGGGAGGTGAGCGGCGCGGGCAGGTGGGCGGGGGGCGCGGAAGCCGCGCAGGACCCCGAGCCCGGGCGCGCGGCTCCCGCCACGCCTCCGTCTCCGCGCGGGCAGCGGCAGGCCCGGGCTCCTGCGGGCCCCCGACGCGGAACCCCCGCCGCCGCCGCAGGGCCGGGACCGGAAAAGTTGCGGCGGCCGCGAGCCTGGGCCGGCGGGGGCGGGGTCAGGGCCGGGGTCGGCGTCGGGGGTCGGGCGCCGGGCGCCGCGGGCGGGGGGCCGTGGGCTGCGCGGGCGAGCGTCCGGGCCGCCCGGCGTCCTGCGGAGCCCGGGGCAGGGCGAGGGGCGCGGGCCGTGGTGGAGCGGGCCCGGCGCAGGCCCCGGGGACACCTGTGGCTCCCGGGACGGCGGGGCCCCTGCCGGGCTGTGGTCGGGGCCGGGCCGCGTGCGCCCGCCCTGCTCGGGGCAGGGGCTCGGGTGGGTCCCAGGTGCGCAGGAGTGGGGAGTGGGCTCCGGCGTCGCACCTGTGGCCCGGAGCTGCCCTGGCGCACGCCCCGCGCCGGCTCCGACGCTGGTTTTTGGCGAGTTCCCTCCCGGCTCGCCCGTCCCGCCGGCAGCGCCGCTCAGGCTCCTCCAGGGCTGGCCTCTTGCTCCAGGCCGAGACTGTCCCTGGACCGAGTGGCTCAGGGGACGCCTGCCCCTGCCCATGGCGATGACTCATGCTGCCTTTTTTCAAATAAACTTGGTATTCGGGACATGAGGGTGTAGGGCCATTTGCAAGGCTGATGCAGGGAGGCCCTGAGCCCTGGCTGTAGTCTAGACACACAGGAGGACTGTGACCCTGGGTGAGTCTCTGCCCCTCTCGGACCTCAGTCTCCTCCTCTGTGAAGTGGGGTACAGAGAGAGGGTGAGGGAATCCGATGGAAACAGTAGGTTCCGAGGGAGACTATGAAACCTTTTTCTTTGAGAGATTAAATCACCCATGCAAAATAAACACTAGCCTGTTCTTGTAAAGAAATTCGATGGGCTTGTAAGAAAACAGATGCCAGTCAAGAAAGAGTACAAAGAGGAGAACTGACAGTGACGGGTACTGGATTTATAGTGTGAATGCCCTTCTCATGTGGGCGATCATTAAATAAAGTGTAGAGTTGTCCAGCTGCCTTTACCACAAAGCTGCTAACTGGCCTTTAAAATGCCATGACTTCCCCTGTGGGCCTGGAGTGTTTCCTTTACTAACTTCCGGGCCTGAGTGGATGGTAGGTCGACTTGGTTGGTGTGGGCTCACCCGAGGGACCGTCCATGGGGCCTCCGTCCACCTGGACTTGGTTCGCTCCTGTTGGAAGCTGTGACCCTTGCCCTCTTGCTCAGCCACCTTTCCCACTCTGGCTTGAGCGGTGGTGAGCTGAGGTGAGATGAGGCTTGCTGCACCTGCATTTCTGAACTTCCAGCTTTCTTCTCAAGTGAGGGTAACAAATAGGCATGCGCCATAATAGATGCTGCACACTGAAAATAGCTCAAGGCCATAACTATTGTCCTCTCTGCCCTGCCTGGTCACCTGTTGGCTGGCAAGGTCAACAGCTCTTTGAAGTTAAGACTGTGAGGCTGAAAGGAAAGCTTTTTTATTTTTTTCTATTTTAGCATAACTAAATACCCCTGTTTTTTTGTTTTCTTCCATTAGTGGCTTTCAAAATCCATACTGGGTTTGACCACATCGTTTTCACTACTCTTCTGTTGTCAGTTTCTTGGAAACTGCAGTTGGTGGTTATCTCTGAGTTGGAGGTAGTGGTAAAATTATATCGTCTTCAACAAGTGAAAGCTTGCCTGAGCTTTTAAAGTAACTTTGGAATGTGTATGTATAAATTTTACTTTAACTGAGTGGTATTAAATTAATCCATGATGTTAATAATAAATACCATTTAAGCACCTACCACTTACCAGACACCACATATTAGGAATAAGCTTCATTTTACAGGTGAGAAAACAAAACTCAGAGAGAGTGCAACTCTTAAGCATTTTAGCTGGAACAAGTTACTTTTAGTCGAAGTAGCCTTTTGTAAAAGTGGAAAAGGAGTTCTTAGCCATTCTAAAGGGTGTGGTAACATGATAGTGCATGTGGAAAGCAGCATACAGACTGAAGTGCTTTCAGGCGTGCGTTGTGGTGGCACAGGACCCTGGAAGCCCTGAGCCGAGTCGGGCAGGTGGGATGTCAGGTCCTGGCCTGACCTCTCGCAGCCTGTGCTCAAGATGTGCAGAGCCAGGGTGCCACCCGCCTTGCACCGAGGTAGTCGGGTGGCTTGCAGCGTGTGCTCCGAAAAGGCTGGCACCCACCCTTCCCACTTGCCCACAGTCACTTGGGACAGTGGGATTGAGGAAGCCTTCGGTGGGGATTGTCCTGAAAGGAAAAGGCTTCTGAAGTGCCTTTTTGTGTTTAGGAATAATTCTCCAAGTTTTTGCCTCCCTGCCCCAACCCCCGACTCCCGGGTGAACGTCCTGGGGCCTGAGATGGTTCTGAAGGAGGGACCCGCCGAAGCCGAAGGCAGAAAGGACCGGGCTTGCTGGAAGCGGAGGACGGCGTAGCTAGAGCCTCTGCCCACTCTGTGGCCTCCCTTTGGTTTTTACCTGCCTTGTTGGACAGGCAGAAGACAGTGAACCTCGGGCTCCCAGCTGGGGAGCGCTCCCGAAGAGCTGGAGCCCGAGGTGGGCGGGCATGGCACACGCGGGGAGGGTGGGCTGCCCGGGGCTGCCGTGAAGGCCGGCAAGGCTGGCTGGCGAGAGCTGTTAGGCCGGGGTGTGGCTAAATACGGGGTCAGTTTCCATGCAGCCTGTAGGGCTCTCTTGTGAGGCTTTGAAGTTTTTGTGCTTCAGGCAGATTTTGACGAGCTGTGGTGGCATCTTAAATGAGTTTCCACAGTGAGCTTGTGTGCAAGGAAGGAAATTAAATTCCAAGAGGGTGTTTGTTGTGACTGATGCCAGAATTTCTCTGAGAATTTTATTAAGATTCAGTCAGTCTTTGAAAGTGCTTTTTAGTTCTCTGAAGATATTAAGAAATAGTTAAAAAAAATAGAAGTGTCTCCTTTGTCAGCTTTTGAAATGTAATCTTCCTAAATCTTCAGAACATATGAAATCCAAAAATCATAGATTTATATTTTAAAAGCCATCTCCCCCAAAACATGTTTTCCTTCTCTTCTCATTCCTTCCCTCTTCTCGCATTATTATTATTATTATTGAAGTGGGTTTATGGGAAAATCATGCAGAAAGTAGCCCAATTTTTATATTTATGACCCTTAATTTTTAGACCTGGGATTGCCACCTTTTATCTTGAGCAACTTCTGTTTCCTTCGTTATGAAGAGGTAGTGAGGTGGGGGTGGGGGGCGGGGGTTGGTGCTCACATGCCCCAGGAGCAGCTCAGGCTCCTGGAGCAGCTCAGGCTCCGGGGGCAGCACAGACTCCGGGAGGAGCTCAGGCTCCGGGAGCAGCACAGACTCTGGGAGCAGCACAGACTCTGGGAGGAGCTCAGGCTCCAGGAGCAGCACAGGCTCCAGGAGCAGCTCACCTGGACTGAAATCCAGCGTATTACCCGTTGACTTTTGGCAAATTACTTAACATCTCTGTGCTTCAGTTTCTTCATCTCTATTTGCAGCATTCAATATGGAGCCACTAGCTATATTCAGCTACTTAAATTTACATTTAAATTGATTAAAATGAAATAAAGCATTTGTTTTTCAGTCACACTAACCACATTTTAAGTGCTCAGTAGCCACTGATGGCTAGTGGCCCCAGTACTGGACAGCACAGTATGGGACTTTTCCTCTCTAACAAAGTTCTCCTGGATTGTGTTGAGATGGGTGTTACAGTGCATATCTTTTGGGTAAAGGAGCAAATTAAATGAGTATACGTATAATAATATATATATAAGGTTTTTGAACAGGGCTTGGTACTCAGTAGGGCAGTGTATGTGGTACGTCGTACCTCCGTCTCTTGACGCTGTGTGTGGCCAGCCTGCTGGATCTTGGCAGGCATCGGTGGAAGGATTTATGTCAACTTGAGTTTGAATCCTGGTGCAGCTCTTTTTCATGTGACCCTGAGAATTGCTCCACTGGCCTTGTTTCTCTTATTTTGGGAGTAAGGCTTAGTGCTGATGTATGCACAGCTCTGCCAGCGCTTAGCAGAGTGGATGCTCAGTAAGTGTTTCTCCTCCTCTTCTCTGAATATAAAATAATTCATGAAGTGATTGATACTTGTTCTTCATTGAGTTGCTCGTTCTGGGGGAGACAGACACAAATGTTTCTATTACAGGAGACTGCGCTAGGAGAGGAGGAGCCGGGCTGGTCTGGGGCGGGCAGAGGAGTGCCCTGGGCCTGTGGCTGAAGGCTGAAGGGTGGCCTCGGGAGGTGGCCGGGTGGAGCGCCAGCTCACAGCAGCTTTCAGTCCTCACGTGCTCTGGGAGGCAGGGCCTGTCTCCCCGGTGCACAGGTGGAGAAACAGCGCAGGGGTTGACCAGGAGCCTGCGTGTCTGTGCTGGAGGCGGGAGGGCCGCTCTTCAGACGTTGATTCTTCTGGAAGGATAAGGGTTGTCGGGGAGAGGGTGGGGGCTGCGTGGTGCACGAGGCGGAGCAAGTAGAAATCAGCAGGGGAAAGGAGGCTCGAGGTGATGGGCGAGAGCGGCGCCAGAGTGGCTGGACGTTAGGGCCGGCTCCAGGGGGCGTGTGGTCAGTACCGAGCCGCGCGGGCGTGGCTGGAGCGTGGCTGGACATTAAGGCGGGCGCCAGGGGGCTGTGGTTAGGGCTGAGCGCCTGCTTTCCGGTCAAGGGCCTGTTTCGATCCCCGGTTCCTCCTAAAAACAAACAAACGGCAGTGGCTCGGGTGGGCGAGCTTTGCAACCCTTGGGGTGTGGGGCTGAGAAGGAGGGCTCAAGCCCTGGCTCTCCTCTCCTGCCCGGAGGTGCAGGCGTCGTGGGCTGCTCCCAGCTGGAGAGCACCTCAGGACAGCCCAGGCCTCCCTGCGGCCTCTGCCCGGGGAGAGGTTTCAAGGGGAAAGCTGCCTCCCCGAGGTGGGCCAGGGGCTTGTCCTGCCTGGGGCTGCTCCTGGGAGCGCCCTGCGCAGCTGGAGAAGCTGCGCTCAGTGGGGGCGGTGACCCAGCCCCAGGCCTCGAGCAGCCCTGCTCCTGCTGGTGCCGGCCCTTGAGCGGGCTGTGCTCAGGTGGCAGCTTCCCAGCCTGCCTGTCCTGGCACCATCGGGTGGACCGCGAGCAGGCTCTGTGTGACGTTCCTCTCTTGAGGAGGGGCCTCACGCAGCCCCTAGCGCAGGGTACGGAGTGACGGTGAGAGCCTGGCCGGCGGGCGCGTGGCCTCTGTCGTGCTTCCCGCTTGAGCATCCTGTCCTAACTGCCCCTTGTTTTTCCTTCCTGCTTTGTGTTTAGTTGTGTGTGAGTGTCTTTGTTTTAATTATCATTGGGAAGCAAAAGAGGTATTTATGAACGTCTAAGCCTAGGCGGTGGCGCGCTTGCGGCAAGCAGGAGGAGCGCCGCTTCGCAGGACACCGCTGGTCTCTCTCCACTGGCTGCTGCTGTTCGGCAGGCCTCTGACTTGGGCACTGGCTCAGCTTGGTGTCAGCAGCACCTGGAAAGGTTGCTGGGCTGATTGCCGAGGCGGAGGGGCGCGAGGAGGGGGCGCTGCTGCCGGCGGCTGCCCCTGCGGCCGGGAGCCGTGCCGGGTCGGAGCGGGCCGGACTCTCGGGCCCTTCCTGACCGTGGGAGCTGCCCTGTGCTGTGAGGGAATTCTCTCTTCTCCCTGCCTTTCGCGTCTTCCTCATCCTGTGGGGAGAGGAAGACCCCAGAACCAGTGGGCATCGGAGACGCAGGGTCAGGGAGGCCCTCTTCCTCGCACGCCTCCAGTCCGTGCTGCCCAGTCCCCACCCAGTCTGCCCTTTGGGCGTGGACTTCCTCCTGGGACCGGGCGAGCCTTTCCTGTGCGTCAGGGCGGAGTCCACGTGGCCTCCGAGGGCTCACCCGGCGTGGAGCCAAGGAGCCGGCCTGACCCAGCAGCGCAGCAGGGACCCGGGACTGCCTGGCTGTGCGTGCGGCTTCCTCCCGCTGTGCGGGCTTGGGGCTGCGCAGGGCAGGGGCTGGCCAGGGGGCCCAGGTGCCCGGGGGACCTGGACTCCGTACCTGCCGCCCGGGGGCCTGGGAGACGCGGGGTGGGGCCAGCGGCTCTGGCTCCCACTCAGCCCCAAGGCCGGGGGCTCGAAAGCACTTGCCCTCCCCCGGCCTCAGTTTCCCCATCTGTCAACTGGAACACGGTCGCCTCCGCCTCACTGTGGTCCAGATTAGGAGGCAGGTCTGTCAGGCCCGCCCTCGGCGTTTCCTGGTACGGCGGAGGGCAGCTGACTCCGCCGGGAGGAGGGCGGTCAGTGAGGCTGTGGGTGGTGTGGGCGCCCCCCTCGGGCCCTCTCCCTGCTGGCCGAGGCCCTTTCACTTTTCTGGAGCCGCAGTTTAACCTTTTCTCTCCAGGCCTTTGTGTTTTAGAGGCGAGTGGGGCATCAGGTGGTACGACCTTGTCCTTCTGTTTTTGAGGAGGCTGAGTCAGACGAAGTGCTTTCCCCGAGTGTCGGGGGTCACAGGGCTGGTCCTCTCCCCACGCCACGAGCTGCCCGTGCATTTGCGGGGGTGAGCTGCAGGGCACCAGGCGCTCAGCGGTGTGGGGAGGGGGCTGCAGGGAGCCAGGTGCTCAGCAGTGTGGGGAGGGGACTGCAGGGGCCAGGCGCTCAGCAGTGCGGGGAGGGGCCTGCATGGGGCCAGGCGCTCAGCAGTGTGGGTAGGGGGCCGCACGGGTTCTTCACCTGCTCGGCTCACCCCCACCTCCTTGGCTCACCCTCACCTGCTCAGTGCTCCTGCAGCCATTCACCGAGCGCCTGCGCGTCCCTGGCTCTGCTGTAGGCGAGGTGGCAGGCGACAGGTGTGGGAAGAGCAGAGGCTGTGCGGGCAGCAGAGCTGGTGGAAGCAGCGGTGGGGGGGAGGGTGCTGCCCCGGCCGAGGCCGTCACGCTCCAGTCTGGAGGCGGTGGAGTGTGCGGGGGTCGGTCTTCGTGGCAGGGAGTGGCCGGCGTGGAGACCTGGTGGGGGAGCGTGGCCGGAAGGGGGGTGGGAGCTGAGGCCCAGGAGGAGGCCTGTGAGCAGGTCGCGGTCAGCAGGGCCTTGGCACTCACCTGTGGGCCGGGCGTCTGCCCTGGGTGATGGCAGCGGCCACATGGAGCCGTGCGGATGCTGGGGTAGGTGTGCACCGTCCCCAGGACCTTCAGGTTCAGATGCCATCGTGCTGTGTGCATGTGTGTGTGTGTGCCAAGTGACACCATCGTGCTGTGTGTGTGCACGTGTGCCAAGAGATGCCAGGGTGCTGTGTGCACACACGTATGCGTGTGCCGAGACGCCATTGTGCTTTGTGTGCATGCGTGTGCATGTGCTGAGACACCATGGTGCTGTGTGTGTGCACGTGTGTGCATGTTCTGAGACGCCATGGAGCTGTGTGTGTGCGTGTGCTGAGATGCCATCGTTGTGTATGTGCACACGTGTATGCCGAGAGACGCCATTGTGCTGTGTGTGCGTGTGTACGTGTGCTGAGACACCATGGTGCTGTCTGTGTGCACGCGTGTGCATGTGCTGAGACGCCATGGCGTTCTGCGTGTGCATGTGTGTGCCAAGATGCCTTCACGTGTGCGCATGTGTGTGCATGTGCTGAGAGGTGCCATTGTTTGTGTGCACACATATGTGTGTTCCGAGAGACGCCATCATGCTGTGTTTGCACATGTGTGTTTGTGTGTAGAAACGCTCTTCGGTAACTGGGCGCCCGTAGAAGCGCCCTGTCTCCTGACCTGAGGCCTTTCACCACCACCCGTGGCCACAGACTAGGACAGGGTCGCTGGGCTGAGGCTGCCCGGCTGAGCCCCCGCCCTGGCCTGCCTGGGCACTCACCTCCAGTTCAGGCGTGGTCACCTGGTGTGTGGAGGAAACGCCGGGTCAGGGCGGGAGGTGATGGTGGGGGAGAGCCGCCCTGGCCTTGAGGGCGGGAGGGGAAAGACATGCCTTCCTTCCGGTGGCCAGCCCTTTCTGCTGTTGTTGCTAAAGCCGTGTCACTGGAGTCACTTGCGGAAGCCCCAGCCCATGCCTGGCCTGGGCAGAGAGAAACCTGACCCGCTGATGTTTGAGCCTCCTGGGCTGCCGGGAAGGGCCTGTTTGGTTGGTCAGAGCTGCAGAGAAGCGGCCGGGCGGACCTGGAGCTGCTGCGGGCCTGGGCGCCAGGGCGCCGCCTGCGCCCCAAACAGGAAGCGCCCTGGGAACGGACGTTGAGGGACTGCTCCTGCCTGGAGCGAGCCCGGGGGTGCTGAGCCGGAGTGCGCCCTAGACGGCTCGGGCGGCCTTGCCAGCTCTTCGCAGGCGCAGCCCCTTTGTGGGCTCTGCGGGCCGTGTCCCCACGCGGTGGTCATGGGGGCCTGGCTCCAGCTTCCCGGGGAGCTGCTCCTTGCCTCGTGCGGGGCGACGTCTGTCCGAGTGCTCACCAAACGGACACTTGCGGGCCAGCTCCCGGGCTGCACGCTGGTCCTTGGGTGTGGGCACTGGCGCTAGTGTCCCTTTCTGTGCCTCAGGCGTCCGGGCAGTCTGGACTTGGTGTCCAGGCAGTCTGGACTTGGTGGTTCTGTGCCGTGCCCGGGCTCGCCGCTCGGTTGCGAGAGCCACCGGCTCGGTGTCGTGCCCTTGGGGGCTGCTCACCAGCGGGTGGCCCCTGTGTGCTCCCGGGCGTCTCTGCGAAGGCTGACGGGCACGGCTGCCATGTTCCAGCATGCGGTGGCCTTGTCTGTGGGTGGCCGGGAGCCCGTGCGGTGTGTCCTGGGTCCGCATGGCCTGTGCTTGGCCCCCCCGCGCCCCTAAGGTGGTGCTGACCTGGACTGGATGCACGATGGGCGGACGCGCAGGTTTCTGTGGCGTGTCTGGGCCGGCCCCAGAGGCTTCCAGAGGGTGGATTTGGTTGGAAGGCGGCCATTTGTTTGTTTCCCGGGGTTGGTTTGGGGTCCCTGCTGCCCGCCTGCCGTCCGCCCCCATGGCTGGGGGAGCATTGTGGTCTGTTGTCCTGGCTGCTGTGGTTGGAATACTCTGGAATTGGTTCCTGCCCAGCTGCTTGGACTTGCTCTCAGCAGGACATCATGTGCTGAGTGCTGCAGACTGCATGGTGGGCGGGGGCGGGCGTGCGCCTTCCTTCCCTGGCCACTGGCCGCCCTCTTCCTGTGGACACAGCGCTGGCTGCTGGCCGAGCCATGCGCAAGGCCCTTGGGTCCTGGGGTCCAGCTCTCAGAGTCCCCACTGGGCTGCGCTGGATTCAGAACTTCCTGTCCAAGAATCCAGATGATGCGTGGTGGGGTGTGTGCTGCTGGGGTGATAGACCTAGCTCCACGTGTGCTGGGTAGTGATAGACCTGGCTCCAGGTGTGCCACGGGGTGATAGACCTGGCTCCACGTGTGCTATGGGGTGATAGACCTGGGCCAGGTGTGCCGGGGAGTGATAGACCTGGCTCCAGGTGTGCTGTGGGGTGATAGTTCTGGCTCCAGGTGTGCTGTGGGGTGATAGACCTGGGCCAGGTGTGCTGTGGGGTGATAGACCTGGCTCCAGGTGTGCTGTGGGGTGATGGACCTGGCGCCAGGTGTGCTATGGGGTGATGGACCTGGCGCCAGGTGTGCTGTGGGGTGATGGACCTGGCTCCAGGTGTGCTGTGGAGTGATGGACCTGGGCCAGGTGTGCCGGGGAGTGATAGACCTGGACCAGGTGTGCCGTGGGGTGATGGACCTGGACCAGGTGTGCCGTGGGGTGATGGACCTGGGCCAGGTGTGCCGTGGGGTGATAGACCTGGGCCAGGTGTGCCATGTGGGGTGATAGACCTGGACCAGGTGTGCTGTGGGGTGATAGACCTGGCGCCAGGTGTGCCGCGGGGTGATGGACCTGGCTCCAGGTGTGCTGTGGGATGATAGACCTGGGCCAGGTGTGCCGTAGGGTGATAGACCTGGCTCCAGGTGTGCTGTGGGGTGATGGACCTGGGCCAGGTGTGCCGTAGGGTGATAGACCTGGCTCCAGGTGTGGTGTGGGGTGATAGACCTGGCTCCAGGTGTGCTGTGGGGTGATGGACCTGGGCCAGGTGTGCCGGGGAGTGATAGACCTGGGCCAGGTGTGCCGTGGGGTGATAGACCTGGGCCAGGTGTGCTGTGGGGTGATAGACCTGGACCAGGTGTGCTGTGGGGTGATGGACCTGGGCCAGGTGTGCCGTGGGGTGATAGACCTGGACCAGGTGTGCTGTGGGGTGATAGACCTGGGCCAGGTGTGCTGTGGGATGATGGACCTGACTCCAGGTGTGCTGTGAGGTGATAGACGTGGCTCCAAGTGTGCCGCGGGGTGATGGACCTGGGCCAGGTGTGCCAGGGCTGTGCGTCTTGGCGTGGTGCTTCTAAGCCTCAGTGCGTTGGCCTCAGTGCCCCGGGCTTTCATGCTAACTCAGTGGCAAGTAGGATTCAGGACTTGGGCTTCCCATCGCCAACTGCTCTCTCTTTGGGCTCCCAGACGTCTGTCACACACCTGCCGGAGTGCTGCAGTACCTGCCCTCTGCCCAACTTGAGGTTGCTACAAAGGTGGGTCCTGGCAGTGAACAGTTACCTCTCGGGCATCTCTGGCCCTGGCTTCTGGTCAAACACAGCTGAGGCCTGTGTAGCTGAGCTGGAGGAGAGAAGGCTGAGGGCAGGTGCTGTTGCAGCCGTTTGTCCTGTGAGGTTGGTTCTCTGCCAGGGTGAGGTGGAGATGTGCGCTGTGCACACACCCAGCCTGGGGTCCCTCACACCCTGTGCCCACGGCGCCCCTGCTGAGAACCAGACCCAGGCCCCAGGTCAGCGCTTTATGGGGCCAAGGGGTCTGTGCCGTCAGCCTCTGGTTTGCAGGCCAGCACGGAGCCAGCGTTTGGAAGCTGCTGCCCGACCCAGATCTAGGCCTTCAGCATCAGTAAGCCGGTCCAGCAAAAGCTTGTTTAGCCTGACAGCCCCAGAGTTTGAATTACATCTGAGAACGTGGATGTTTTTCGTTTGTTGGTCTGATTTTTAACGGGAGCTGGATCGGGCGTTCTATGGCTGTGCTTCTCCAGCTGGGCCACACGGTCCACAGGCAGGGAGTCGCTTACTGGGGTGTCCCTTACGTGTTCTAAAAGTGAAGTGGGGCAGAATGAAAGGCCTCACGTGGTAGGGGCGAGTGCCTGTGGCCCTGCCGGCCCTGGACCTCAGGGCGTCTCAGGCCGCGGCGGCGCCTCCAGCCGGGGCCCCTGTGCCCGCTGCCAGGACGGCTAGGCACCTGCTGCCCGCTGGCCAGGTGTCCGTTTGTGTTCTTAGCATGCCTCTGGCCTCTGCCCCTGCCCTGACCTGTTCAGGTGTGGGAGGCCGGTGGGATTTGTCATGGCTTCACGCAGATGAGCAGCCCACCCTGCGCCCTGGTGTTGAGAGCGTGGGCGCTGGCCTTGCGGCCCAGCCTGGTGCTCGGCTGCCGCTCTCCCGCGGGGGGGCCTGAGCACTCCTGGGAGGAGCGGCTCCTCCGATCTGTGCTAAACTGGCCTCGCCCTCCCTTCCTGGCCTTTGGTTTCATGTTGAACTAAAGAGGTTTAGCAGAGCCAACCTCCGTGTGACTGTGTTCTTGCAGGTGTCTTTGCCAGCCCCCACGGGCAGAACAGCAGTGCTGCTGCGTGGATCTTGGCTGCCGCTGGCGTTTCGCTTTGCCGCTTTGCCGAGGACAGGTGCAGTGAGCTGCTGGCCCAGCATCACGCCAGCCGTTCCCCGCATCAGGTCATCTGTGGGTGTTGTGGAGGGGGCGCTGTGCTCTGGGGCTGCTGCCCCGTCACGTAGTTTAAAGGGCCCCACGTGTCCTTCTCATGTTAAAAATGGGATAAGAGTAGAAAAATATGTACATTTTTTAGTTTCTTTGATCTCATTGTGATTTTGCATTGTGCATTCACCTTTGTTTTGGCTTTTCTTTGTAGAATTTCAAAATTTTAAAGTATTTTAAAGGGCACAGTTTGTTAAATATAGCCTTGCCGTTGTACCTTATGATTTCACTCATAGGTGAAAACCCAGAGGAAGTGGAAACAGGTGTTAGATCCTCCTGGGTAAATGTTTGTGGTCCACTACCCACAGAAGGCGGAGCCACCCGGATGCCCCCCGCAGGTGACCGGACGGGTCCCACGCAGTGGGGCCGTGCGCAGCCCTGGAGTGGAGTTGAGTGGGGGAAGCTGCGTGGCTGCGGTTGTCGACATTTCCCCACGGGTGAATCCTCAAAGACAGATGTGGGGGACGGAGGGGTGCGGCCCGGCTGCTGTGGGGGAGCGGGGTTTCCTTGGGGTGATGAAATGTTTTGGAGCTAGGTAGACGTGGTGGTTGCGCAGCAATGGGCATGCTAAATGCCGCAGAATCGCACACTCTGAAGCAGTTAGTTAAATGTGATGTGATGTCACCTCGATTAAAAATCCCCGGTCGGCGCACCTGGCGCCTGTTCTCTCCTGGAGCCGCGTGGGCTCTAGCGGGGCCCTGGGATACAGGTGGACGGCGGGTCCTCCTCGCCCCTCGCAGCCCTGGGGGCATCAGCCTGGCCTGTTCACCTTCCCCCACCTGCTTTCAGGACGGGCCTTACCTTCCAGGTGAGGTAATGGACGTACTATGCTAGGCAGTGAGTGCTTAGAAAGCGCTAACCTTCCTCACTTGTCTGTAAAAGCAGAGAATGAAGTGGACTCAGAGAGGAGCAAAGTGCTGGAGCCAGAGGAATGGAACTGCTTTTAGCTTTCGAGATTTAGATGAGAACTTTAAAAAAGGATGAAATGCTTCTCCTACATTCCTCCTAGAACTTGCCATCGGAAAAGGTGTGTCAGGTACTGGAACAGGGCCTGGCAGGTCATGAGGGCTTTGGAGGTACGTGGTCAAAGAAGAGGAGGACGGGGAAGCGTGGCCGTCCTAACGGCAGCGGGGCACCGCCTCCCCCCACGCCGCCGCCTCCCCCCACGCTGCCCCAGGAGCCTGCGGTGGGAGCTGCCCTGTGTCTGTGTCGCCCCGCGGGCGTGAGCGGCAGGCGCACCTGGCGGCTGGTCTGCCTGTGGTGTCTGTTCTCTTCCGGGATGAGGGGCCGTTGCCACCTGGCCCAGTCGAGCCCCTGAGAAGTGGTTTGGAGAAGCTTGACCACGGCGTGGCAGGTCCTGCTGCAGGGCAGGGCAGCCGCCTGACCCCGGCCTGTGAGGAGGCACAGCCATGTTTCTCACGAGCCGTACAGGGCTGTGGAGTAGACGGAGCTCAATTTTGTGGTATTCCTTGCCCCTCTCTTCTGTTCTGCACACTCAGCATGTGTCTCCTGGTGAGCTCACTGTCTGCACTTCCTGTGTTAGGCCTGCTGGCTCGTGGCTTTGCCCCACCGGGCCCCGTGGGCAGGGGTCATGGGGGGCAGAAGCCCCTCTGGGCCCTGTGGGGTGTGGGTGTGGGAGCAGAAGCCCCACCGGGCCCCGCGGCAGGGGGTGTGGGGGCAGAAGCCCCTCTGGGCCCCGTGGGCAGGGGGTGTGGGGGCAGAAGCCCCTCTGGGCCCCGTGGGCAGGGGGTGTGGGGGCAGAAGCCCCTCTGGGCCCCGTGGGCAGGGGGTGTGGGGGCAGAAGCCCCTCTGGGCCCTGTGGGCAGGGGGTGTGGGGGCAGAAGCCCGTTGGACTTGGTTCTGGGAGCTCACACCGTGCCCGGCCTGCGGGGTGGCGGGTGGGGGCTCCTGCTCGCGCCTTTCACAGGTTGGCTCCTTCCTTCCTGCGGACGGGCACCGCCCTCTCCCGCCCACCCTGGCGTCTGCCCGCCGGCCTGGCCGGTTCCGCGAGTGCCCCCGGGCTTCTGACCTGGAAGCCGAGGGCCCTTTGCTGTGGGGTGACAGGTTCAGGGAGGGTGCAGTCGAGCTCCGCGGCCTGGTGTCCCGCCGTGAGGGCCCCGGCACGCACAGGCGCCTTCTCTCCTCATGGACAGTGGGGCAACAGCTGCCTCCTGGAATTCCTGAGATCACACGAATTGCTGTGCGCGGCGGCTTTGGGGCGACTGTGAGGGCGACGTGGAGGCCGACGCCGTTTGTTTTTACGACTCCACTGCTCTGAAACACCCACTGCAGGTTCAGCATTCCTCCAGAAACAAAAATTAGCACATTCTAAGTTTTCTAACTGTAGAGTTAGAAAAAGCTTGACCCGATCTGTGTGCTTGTGGGAAGTGACCCTGGTGGGAGAGAATCCTGTCGCCAAGTCAGAGGGGCTGCCCTCCTCTGCGTTTCTGGGCGGGGAGTAGTGCTAAGCTTTGAGAGTGAGCACATGCTTATCTGCCTTTGGAGCTGAGTAACTTGGGGCTTGAATGCTGGTGTTACAGTGACTAAGGTGTGCTGGCTGTGGCCTCGGACTTTAAAATGGGGCTGAACTCCCTGCCCCGCAGGTTGAGGTTATAAGAGCTGTTTAAAGTCCTTAGCTCTGTGCCTGGCACGTGGTGGGTGCTGAATACATGCCGCTGCTGCTATTAAAAATGCAGCTTTAGTAACAATTCCAGCCAAAGGTGGATGGCTGGAAAATACAGATCTGAATTTGGTGCTTGATGCCACAATCCATCAATACCCAAATCAATCAACCAGCCAGCTTTTGATGCCTTCCTTCACTGTGCCAGGGGTGTAAACAGAGTGATAAATGGGGCACCTTTACCGTCTGTTGGAGAAATAAGTCACCACGGACAGGAAAAACAGCCGCCATCAAGGCAGCCGGGCGTAGCGAGGGACACGTCGCCGCTGGGCCGCTGTGCAGGGAGAGGCCGGACGAGAGCCGCATCCCGCTTCGTTTTCCTGCTTCCACCCCAGACCTGATTTGGGTCTTTCTGATCTTAATGTGTGTTCCAGACTTGAGCGTTTGTTTTGCTGCCTCATTTTTTTCACCCTGAACTCTCTGCCTTTTGTTGGCCAAACCCTCGAATGATCAGAATTCTCCTAAGAGGCTCTGCCCTCCCCGTGCGCACTGCGTCGTTTTATGGTTTTCTGCACCCTCCGTGCCTGTCAGGGCTTCCGGCGTGCTGAACTGCGGCCGTTCGTTCACCGGCGCCTGCTGAGCACCTACTGAGCGAGGACGGCTGGGCCTGGGCAGTGGGGAGACACGGGCAGGCGGACGATGACCTGTGGCCAGCGCTTCCTGTTGGCTGGGCGAGGAAGTTGCCCGGAGTCCTCTCTGCCACGCTGCTGCGCAGCGAGCTGGATGGAAAAGCGCGTCCTCGAGGACTGCAGTGGGATCTGAAGCCTCTCTAGTTCCTGCTCCGCCGCATGTGCTCCCCAGGCCGCAGCCGACGCTCCTCCTTCCCCCAGACTGAGCCTGCGCGCCCGGGTTCCTCCCTCGAACGTGGCCCCGTCCTCAGCCCAGAGGCTCGAGAGGCCTGTGGTGCCTGCACCCACCCAGCAGCCACCCCGCACCCCTGCCCTGCACCCACCCCACGCCCCTGCCCTACATCCCTGCCCCCTGCCCCTGCCCTGCACCCGCCCCGCGCCCCTGCCCTGCACCCACCCCATGCCCCTGCCCTACATCCCTGCCCCCCGTCCCTGCCCTGCACCCGCCCCGTGCCCCTGCCCTACATCCCTGCCCCACGCTCCTGCCCTACATCCCTGCCCCCCGCCCCTGCCCTGCACCCGCCCCGCGCCCCTGCCCTGCATCCCTGCCCCCCGCCCCTGCCCTGCACCCGCCCCGTGCCCCTGCCCTGCACCCCTGCCCCACGCCCCTGCCCTGCATCCCTGCCCTGCACCCGCCCCGTGCCCCTGCCCTACATCCCTGCCCCCCGCCCCTGCCTTGCACCCGCCCCGCGCCCCTGCCCTGCACCCCTGCCCCACGCCCCTGCCCTACATCCCTGCCCCCCACCCCTGCCCTGCACCCGCCCCGCGCCCCTGCCCTGCACCCACCCCACGCCCCTGCCCTACATCCCTGCCCCCCGCCCCTGCCCTGCACCCGCCCCGTGCCCCTGCCCTACATCCCTGCCCCCCGCCCCTGCCCTGCACCCGCCACGCGCCCCTGCCCTGCACCCCTGCCCCACGCCCCTGCCCTACATCCCTGCCCCCCACCCCTGCCCTGCACCCGCCACGCGCCCCTGCCCTACATCCCTGCCCCCCGCCCCTGCCCTGCACCCGCCCCGTGCCCCTGCCCTACATCCCTGCCCCCCGCCCCTGCCCTGCACCCGCCACGCGCCCCTGCCCTGCACCCCTGCCCCCCACCCGCCCTGCACCCTGCCCCTCACCCGCCCGTGCCCCTGCCCTACATCCCTGCCCTGCACCCACCCAGCACCCCCCCCCCGCCCCCCTGCACCTGCTTCTTGCCAAGTCCTGCTGCTCCCGCCTTTGCCACACCTGGTCAGTGGAGCTTCTGCAGCTGCAGGCCGTGACCCACCAGCGGGTTCTGCAGTTAGTTTTGCAGTGAGTACCAGCATTTTTTTTTTTAAGTAAAAGAAGTCAAATAGAAAACAATGGGTTGCATACGATAAGGCTCCTGTGAGATTTTTACATTTATATAGCAACTTTAAGGCCTTCACAGATATTAATTTTCCCCTCAGAACAACCTATGCAGTAGGTACCACATTGTCCCTCTTTTACAGGTGAGGAAACCAAGGCTCAGGGAAGTTGAGCTGCCCCACCTACCCACCGAGCAGTGTGTGAGTGTGCAGGTATGTCTGTGCAAATGTGTGCTCTGCAGGTGTGAATGTGTAGGTGTGCGCTCTGCAGGTTGTGTGAGTGTGCAAGTGTGCAGGTGTGTGTTCAGGTATGTGCTGTGCATGTGTACAGGTGTGTGCAGGGATGAGTGTGCAAGTGTCCTGTGCAGATATGTGCTGTGCAGGTGTGTGTGTAGGTGTGTGTACAGGCATGTGCTGTGTGAGTGTTTGCTGTGCAAGTGCTGTGCAGGTGTGAGTATGCAGATGTGAGTGCACGTATGTGCTGTGCAGGACTGAGTGTGCAGGCGTGAGGCATGTGCGTGTGCATGTTGTGCATGTGTGAGTTTACAGGTGTGAGTGTGAAGGTGTGGCTCTGCAGGTGTGAGTGTGCAGGCATGTGTTGTGCCGGTGTGAATGTCCAGGTGTGTTCTGTGAAGGTGTGTGAGTTCGCAGGTGTGAGTGTGGTGTATGCTGTGCCGGTGTCCATGCACACAGGTAGGTGTCTGGCTGGCTGCAGTCCTCCCTCTGCAGAGGGTGCCTTGTGGGCGCCTGCGCCCTTGCTGCCTCCAGACCAGAATGGCCTCTCCCCCGCCACTGTAACCCCTGCTCTTAGGAGAGTCCCATATCCACGTGGTCATGAGGCCCCCCCTCCCCTTGCACACACTCCCCCGTGGCCTGCCCGTGGTCCTGGCCCCTGCAAGTCACAGCCCTTCCTGCGGCCACAGCGCTCGGGCTGCCAGGGCAGTGCCTCACGTGGTAACGGGTGCGCATCCAGTGGGCTTGGCGAGGGGTAAGGACAGGGAGGCAGCTCCTTGGCTGTCGCCGTAGAAATATTCCTCGGGTTCTCCTTTTCCTTTGTTGGGTCTTTGTAGAAAGTATTTCTTTAATTGGCCATGTTGATGTCTGTGGGTGTGCGCGAGTATTTTGAGTTCTGCTCCGTTTTCGTCTTTCAATCCCGTGGATTCTCAGTGTCCTGCTCTACCTGCAGGAAGAGGCGCTGGCCCGCATGCGGCCCCGGAGCCCTGTGGGGCTGGGCAGTGCAGTCTGGTGGGAGCCCTGGCCCCTGCTCAGGCGTCAGGGTCCTGGCTGCTAGCCAGGGGGCTGCTCCTCTTCCTTAAAACGGGGTGGCAGCGCCGTACCTGCCCTGTCTGAGCTGACGTGGAGGTGGAAGGGGCCGGGGCGCGGCTGGTGGCAGGGCGCTGGGAGGGCTCAGTGCTGCTCCTCAGGGTCTGCGCTCACGTCCAGGGGGTTTAGACCCTGCTCCTCACTCGGTTATGCTGTGACAGCTCAGGCTGTGCTCTGGGGGAGCGGGAGGTGGGGGAGCCTTCACCAGCGGGAGGTGGGGAGCGGGAGGTGGGGTGCGGGTCCTGGTCCTCCGTGGATCTAGAGGATCCCTTTCTCGTTTCAGTCACAGCTCTGCCAACCTTCTCTCCCATGAGAGCAGGTTTTAACGGTTGTCTTTGGTCTCTTCTCTGTGGTCTGTGTTCCTGATTGGTGTAGGCAAACTCTTCCTGGTGAGGTACCTGCTCAGGAGGGCCAGTCAGTCAGACCACGTGTTCCCTGGTCGTCAGGCCGCTCCGTCTGCTCCCAGGAGGGCTCTGCGGTGGTCTCCATGCAGTGCATCTGCTTCCTCACCCCTGAGCGCCGCTGGGAGGAGCTGGTGGATGGGTGCGCGCGCCGCCGGGGTGGCTTCCCCTGTTTCTTTTCCTTTCTGCAGGCCTGTCTTCTCCTGCTGCTGCTCTCCTCTTCCTCTTTACTGCCGCAGCTTCTTGGCTGCGCATCCTGAGAAGTTTAAAGCCCTGGGCTCTGTGCTGGTGATTTCCCCTTGGCCACAAGTCTGTTTGCAAGTCCTCTTTCCTCCTCCCGTCTGTCCTTAGCACTTAGTGTTTTTCTCTTCCTCTCTTTTATAGAAACTTGTATTTTGTTTTTCAGGTTATAAAATAGACCTTCAGTGCCCTGCAGTCTGACCCGTGTTCAAGGAGCAAGGAGGTATTTATGGTGCCCAGCTCTTTCTGAAAGACACCTCTCTGCCTTCCTCATTCTGACCCCCCACCTCTGGGCCGTGGGTGGCCGTCCCTTGCCGGCCGCCACTCCTGTCCCCATTAGACCACGCCAGAGGTTCTCAAACTTTTGGACTCAGGAACCCTTTCTTAAAAATCAGTGAGATCCCCAAAGTGCTTTCATTTATGTAGGTTATATTTCTCAGTATTTACCGTATTAGAAACTGAAACTGAGAACATTTAAAACTGTATATTAAATTCATTTAAATATAACAACAAACATATTACACAACATAACATTTTTAATGAAAAGTAACTTTTCTAAAACAGCATTCATTGGACAGAATGGCACTATTTTACTTTTTTGCTGCTCTCTAAAGCCTGGCTTAAGAGACAACAGCTGGGTTCTGAAATGTCTGCATTCTCTGTTGCAATATGCTGTGCTGGTGAAGTCTGTGAGGAAAATCTTGCCTCACACTGATCTGTGGTTAGAAAAGGGCGGAGTATTTTAGTAGCCTGTTCAGTTATTTGTAGATGGTCTTTGAAACTTTATTAAAACTGGACACATGTTAGTTTCTTAAAGGCTCATTGCAATGTGGAACTGCAGCCTCAGCAGTGAACTTTTGTCTATTTCAGTGAAGTCCACTGGTCTGTCTTGCCTTTTGGAAGGATCTTTTTACTAGTGTATCACCTTGTAGCACCATGCACTGGTCATTTGGAAAATACTAAATGTCGTATTTGTTGATATCACCGCTTAGAAAAATAACAATACCATGTCTGTTATCAGAAGTGGTCACTGATCTCATCTGAACCAATCTTAAAGTTCTGGACACTGTGAAGTGGTGGATACAAGTGTTCCATATTTTAATTTTGGCTTGCAAGCTCAAATGTTATCTTAAGCAACAATGCTGTCCATTTTCCTTAAAAGGACAGGTTCATTTTTTTCTTTCTTGAGAACAATGCCTACAAATACTCAAATCTGAATAACTATCGTTTTTTTGTGAGTCACTGTCTCAGTAGAGATGGTGTTTCCTGAAAAACAGTGCTGGAAAGCTCAGCTTGTGACTCAGGTGCTTTTTCTACCAGACAGCTACCATACTTGGTCTGTTGCTGAAATGCTTTCTGTGGGCTCCCCGCTTTGTAAGACAGGGTATTAGAAAGATGGGCGGTCAGGGGCCTGTATGTGACACAATGAGTAGTTTCCCTGCTTCAACAAGGACATTCAAAACTGCGCACCTGGTGTAAGAGCACAGTGCCCGCTGAGGTTGTCGGGCACCACAGTTCTGGGGCGTGCCACGATGCTCATGTTTTTGTCTGCGTGCTTTGCACTGCCGGGGCAGCCGTCAGCAAAGCTGAGCATGGTTTTGGGTCTTGGACCGGAGTTTGAAAACCACAGGATAAGACAGCACTGCACACACGGGAGTCTCTTCTTCCCACTTCTTGGCTCTAGCCCCTTCTGCTTGGGTACGCATCTTCACCACCATCTGCCTGTCCTTGTGTGTGTGCGTACGGTACACACAACCAAGGCTATACATGTACACACACACATGCGTGTATGTGTGTGCATATAATAGTTATGCATGTATATATGCACACATGCATACAGGTGTATACATGCATGCACGCTTTGTGTGTACATACAATGCACATAGCTAAAGTTATACATGGATATATGCATGTGTGTTTCTATTTGTGTTTGTATATATGATACACATACTAAAGATACACAAGGATATGTACACATGCATATATGTAGGTGCATTATGTGTTTATGTGCACACAATACACATAACTAAAGTTATACATTTATGTATGCACATACATGTATACATGTGTATGTACACTTGCATACACTACATAAAACTAAAGTTGTGCATGAGTATATGTACACACACTATATACATGTGTTTGTGTGTGTATATTTGTACATATGTGTGTGTCCATCCATCTGTCTCTAACTTCAGTTGATACTGGTTGGTCATTATGTGTGTGTTGATCTCTTCCAGTATGTCGTAGCCTGAGTCAAGGTGCTGGCAGTGGCCCCAGTACCATTCCTGTCACAAGGGAATAGCTTGATATAATGTCAGCTGACATCAGCGTCGACTCCTCCCCTCCCCTCCCCTCCCCCTCCCCTTCTCCTCATTCACCTCTCCCTCTCCTCCCCTCCCCCTCCTCCTGTCCCCTCCTCATCCTCCCCCTCCCCTCTCCATCCTCCCCCGTCCTCCCCCTCCCTTCTCTCCCTTTCCCCTCCCCTCCTCCCTGTCACCTTCACCATCACCATCACCACTGCAAGGCCTACCAAATGTTTTTGAATGAATCAAGAGTCTGGGTTAGTGTTTTCCCGGGTGTCCTTGGACCGCAGGCCTCTATATGGTCAATGAGTGTCAAGCATGAAAGAGCATCTGTGCTTCTCTAGGTTTGAGGATTCGCAGTCAGTGGGTTTTTAATTGAAGGTTCATTTCCCAGAGCCTTTATTGTTTCATGTGCATTGTCAATCTTTAAGGGGAATGGTAGGCTATATAGAATGTAGAATTTCCCAAGTCGATAGCTTGGGAACCCTCTTTTCTTGGCACAGCTCGTAAGATTAGTGTTCCTTAGATTTTCCCTTGGGAATTAATCATGTAGCCTGCCTTTTCCATTTTTACAGATGAGGAAATTGATTGCCTGTGTTCATTCATGTGCTGCTACACCTCACATGTCTATTGAGTACCTCTTGAATGGGGATACAATGGCAAGCAAAATTCAGGCTTGGAAAATGTTAAACGTTGTTTATGTGGCTCAGATGGCTACGCAAGATACAGGCGAGCCCTTCAGCCCCCTGAGGCTCAAGCGCTGGGTGGACGCTCAGCCAGTAGGCCTTGGTCTCCCGTTTCCACAGCTCTGCCGGGCCTCTCTAGGGTCACCAAGGAGCGATGGAGGTCAGGACAGACGTTGGACAACTGCCCGGCTGCATCGTCAGGAGCGTAGCTTGTGAGAAATGCTGACCTTCTAAAGTGTGAGGGAACCTCCTCGGTGCGCAGCACGTAGTAGGTGCTTGTGAGTGAAGGATGAGTAAATTTGCTTAGGAAATGGGCTGTGAGACCGGCCTTGCAAGGTGGACTCACAGCCAGTTTGGACTGAAGAAGGCTGCCAAGTGTGTTTCACGCCCCTCTGCT
This sequence comes from Dasypus novemcinctus, assembly GCF_030445035.2. Lineage (NCBI taxonomy): Eukaryota > Metazoa > Chordata > Mammalia > Cingulata > Dasypodidae > Dasypus > Dasypus novemcinctus. The sequence goes on along the minus strand of NC_080699.1, from coordinate 435,264 downwards.
CTGACCCGGCTCCTTCTGGGAGGAGCCAGCATCTCTTCCCTTCCCTCCACGCAGAACAGCACTGAAGCACACCTGCTTCCTCTTCTCTTTTGATCCTGTTCTGTCCACACAGCTGGAAAAATGTTAATACATTTTATAAGCATAGCTATATTATACGAATAGCCTTGGGGTCAGAACTTGAGTAAGAAGAGTGTAAAATATACATAACAGAAGTCATTTAAGCCATTTTAAGTGGACAATTCTTTGACATTAAGTACACTGACAATACTGTGTAACTTTCACCACTATCTATCTCCAGACTATTTTCATCATCCCAAACCAGAACTTATATGCATTTAGCAGTAGCTCTTCGTTTTCCATACCTCCATCACTGGTAATTGCTAATTGTAAGTATTTCATACAATATTTGACATTTGTGTCTTATTTCACTCAACACCATGTCTTCAGGGTTCAGGTGTGGAGTAACATACCAGCAAGCGCGTCACTTCTTTTTTAAAAATGGCTTTTCTTTATAGAGAAGTGGGTTTAAAGAACAGTCATGCAAAAAAGATAGGGTTCCCGTATACCACCCTTTACTAACACCATACATTGGTGTGAAATATGTGTTACAATTGATAATAGCACATCTTTATAAGGGTACTTATTAACAATAGTCTGTGGTTTAACTTAGGGTTCACTGTGTAGTGTAGTCCTATGTTTTTTTAAAACCTTTATTCTGTTACCATATATACAATCTAACCCCTTTAATCACATTCACATATATATTTCATTGCTGGTAATCACATTAACCATGTTGTGCTACCATCACAACCATCTATTACCAAAACATTTCCGTCATTTCAAATAGGAACCCTATGCAATTTAAGCCTTAACAACCCATTCCTGGACCCCTGGTAAACTATAATCTAGAGTCTGACTGTGCGTTTGCTTATTTTAATGATCTCAGCCAGCGAGATCATGCAGTTTGTCCTGAGTCTGGCTTGCTTCCCTCAGCAGGACGTCTTCAGGGTTCAGCCGTGCTGTTGCAGTGTCAGGACTTCATTCCTTTTTATGGCTGAGCAGTATTCCACTGTGCAGGAGCGCGTTTTATTTACCCATTCATGGGTGGACGGATACTGGGGTGCAGTTGTGATGCCCCTAGGACCTTGGTGTGAGATATCTTCCAGGCCCTGCTCTCAGTTCTTTCGGGTTTTACCTGGTAGAGGGATTTTTTTTTCATATGGTAATTCTGTGTTTAACTTCTGAAGTACCACAAACTGTTTGCACAGTGGCTGTACCATTTTACATTTCCACCAGCAGTATATGTGGGTTCCTATTTCTCTGTATCAGGGCCAACACTTAATTCAGTATTTAAAATACTAGGCATCCTAGTGGATGTGAAATGGTATCTTACAGTTTTAATTTGTCTTTTCCTAATGACTAAAGATGTTGAACATCTTGTCATAGGCTCACTGGCCCTTTTAATATCTTCTTTAAGGAAATGTCTATTCAACCCTTGGCCCATTTTGAAAAATTGGGTTGTTATGTTTTTGTTGTTGAGTTGTAAGAGTCCTTTATATATTCTGGATATTAAACCCTTATCAGATATAGGGTTTCCAAGTATTCTCTCCCTTTTGGTAGGTTTTCTTTTCACTCTTAATAATATATTTTGCACAAAAAGTTTTTAATTTTGATGAAGTTCCATTTAGCTATTTTTTCTTTTGTTTGTGCTTTTGATGTAAAATCTAAAAATCCATTGCCCACTACAAGGTCTAAGGGATATTTCCCTATGTTTTCTTGTAAGGGTTGTAATAGTGTTAGCTCTTAGGTTGCTGATCTGTTTTTAATTAACTTTTGTGAATGGTGAGAGGTAGGGCCCACATTCACGCTTTTGCATGTGGATCTCCAGTTGACCCGGCACTGTTTGTTGAAGACACCGTTCTTTCCCCTTTGAAAGAATGTGGCACCACGTTGAAAACCAGCCTGCCACAGATGTGTGCATTAACTTTGAACTCTCATTTCTACTCCTTTGGTCTGACATATGGCTAGCCTCATGCCTGTAGCTTTGTGATAAGTTTTGACATCAGAACATGTGAGTCCTCCAACTTTGTTCTTCATTTTCAAAATTATTTTGTCTATTTGGAGACCCTTGAGATTCCATGTGAATTTAACGTCCATCTTTTCCATTTCTGCCAAAAAGGCTGCTGCAATGTTTGTAGGGATTCCACTGAGTTTGTAGATTGCTTTAAGCAGTGTTTACATCTTAACAATATTGTTTCCTAATCCTTGAACACAAGATTTCTTTCCATTAATTTAGGTCTTCTTTAATTTCTTTAAGCAATGTTTTACAGTTTTCAGTGAACAAGTCTTTTACTTCCTTGGTTACATTTATTCCCAGTTATTTTATTCTTTTAGATGGTATTGTTTTCCTCTTCAAATTGTTCATTACTGGTTTATAGAAATCCATCTGACTTGTGCATGTTTATTTTGTATCCTGCAACTTTGTTGATTTTGCTTATTCTAGTAACTTTTGTGTGGGTTCTTTGGGGTTTTCTATATATAGAATCATGCTATCTGCAAATAGGGATAATATGACTTATTCCTTTCCAATTCAGATGCCTTTTATTTCTTTCTCTTGTCTGATTGCTCTGGCTAGAGCTTCCAGTACTATGTTGAATAACAGTAGTGACAGTGGGCATCCTTGTCTTGTTCCTGATCTTAGGGGGAAGCTTTCATTCTTTCTCCATTGAGTATAATATTTGCTGTGGGTTTTTCATATATGGCCTTTATTATGATTCCTTGTTTTCTGAGTGTTTTTTTAATCATGAAAGGATGTTGGATTTTGTCAGAAGGCTTTTCTGTGTCATTTGAGATAATTGTGTGTGTTTTTTCCCCTTTGTTCTGTTAATGTGTTTCTATTACATTGATTTTCTTATGTTGAACCATCCTTGCATTCCTGGAATAAATCCCTTCTGGTTGTGGTGTATAATCCTTTTAATATACTGCTGGATTCAGTTTGCTAGTATCTTGTTGAGAATTTTAGTGTCTGTATTCATAAGGGATATTGGTCTGTAATTTTCTTTTCTTGTTCTGTCTTTATCTGACTTTGATATCAAGGTAATGCTGGTCTAATGGAATGAGTTAGGAAAGTAATCTCTTCTGTTTTTATTTTGGAAGATTTTGAGAATGATTGGTGTTAAATCTTTAAATATTTAGTAGAATTTAGCAGTGAAACCATCTGGTCCTGTTGTTTTTGTTGTTGTTGTTGTTGTTGTTGTACTGATCCATTCTCTTGTTATAGGTCTGTTGAGGGTTTCTATTCATTTTTTGCATCCAATTAGGTAATTTGTATATTTCAAGGATTTCGTCCATTTCACCTAGGTTTTTAAAATTTGTTGGCATATAATTGTTCAGAGAACCCTATAAAATCCTTTTATTTCTGTAAGGTTGGTAGTCATGTCCACACTTTCATTCCTGATTTTAGTTATTTGTGTCCTCTCTTTTTCTTTGTCAGTTTGGCCAAAGGTTTGTCAATTTTATTGATCTTTTTAAAAAACTAACTTTCTGTTTTGTTAATTTTCTCTCTTGTTTTTCTCTAACCTGTTTCACTGATCTATGCTCTAATCTTTACTATTTCCTTCTTTCTACTAACTTTGGGTTTAGTTTGCTCTTCTTGTTCTAGTTTCTTTAGGTGTGAAGTTAGGCTATTTGTGATCTTCTTTTTTAATGTAGATATTTTGAACTATAAATTTCTCTCTGATCACTGCCTTTGCTGTATTCCATAAGTTTTAGTATGTTGTGTTTCTGTTTTCATTCATCCCAAGCTCTTTCCTAATTTACCTTATTTCTTCTTTGACCCATTGGTTGTTGTTTAATTTCCATAAGTGTGTACATTTTCCAGTTTCCTTCTGTTTTTTATTACTGCCTTTAAAAATACTGTTGCTTTTTAAAAAATTACTTTGTGGTCTCAGAAGATACCATGTATGATTTCAGTATTTTTAAATTCATTAAGATTTGTGACCTCTAACACACGGACTATCCTGGAAAATGTTCCACGTGCACTTGTGAAGAATGTATATTCTGCTTTTGTTGGGTGATTGTAGACGACCAGCTGCTTGTGCAGGCAACGCACTGCTCAAAGCCGTCAAGTGCCCTCGTTTCACAGTCAGCCGGTACTTGTGGCCAACAGCTGGGCACCACGAGCTGGCTGAGGCGACACGGAGCCTGCCCGTCACACCGTGTGTGGCAAGTGACTCCCTGCAGCGCCTCACCTCCTCGTCTTTGGTGTAGATCTTTTATTTTATTTTATTATTTTTTTAAAGACTTATTTATTTATTAAAATCCCCCCTCCCCCCCGTTGTCTGTTCTCTGTGTCTATTTGCTGCGTCTTGTTTCTTTGGTTGCTTCTGTCGTCAGCTGCACGGGAAGTGTGGGTGGCGCCATTCCTGGGCAGGCTGCACTTTCTTGGTGCTGGGCAGCTCTCCTTACAGGGCGCACTCCTTGCGCGTGGGGCTCCCTTACGCAGGGCATACCCCTGCGTGGCAGGGCACTCCTTGTGCGCATCAGCACTGCGCATGGGCCAGCTCCACACGGGTCAAGGAGGCCCGGGGTTTGAACTGTGGACCTCCCATGTGGTAGATGGACGCCCTAACCACTGGGTCAAGTCCGTTTCCTGGTTTAGATCTTTTAGAGTCCATCCTGTGAGCGTTCGCCGGCCCTCCTGCGTGTACATCCATGTCTTTCAGCAGAATGGGGAGGCTTGGGCCCGTGTTTCTTCAAATACTTTTCTTGCCCATTTCTTGTCCTCCTCCTGGGCTCCGATGCTGTGCTGGTGCTTGATGCTGGCCGGGCCTCTAGCTCTGCTCAGTTTCTTTACTGTTTTTCTTCTCCTCTGTGTAATTTCCATCGTCTTGTCTTCAAGTTCCTTGAACCTTTTTTTTTTGGCTTGTTCAAATCTGTTGAATCCACCTCATGGTTTTTCATTTTAATTAATGTACTTTGCTGCTCCAAAATTTTTGTTCCTTCTTATAATTTCTGTCTCTGTGTTTTGTTCGGATAGCATTTTCCTAATTTCCTTCAGTTTTTTTATATGGATTCCTTCAGCTCATTGAACATACTTGACTGTTGATTTTTAAGGTTTTAAATTTAAATTAGTCTTTGGCTAATATTTCAAGTGTATGAGCTTCCTTGGGGATGGTTTCTGGAAAATCTTTTTTTACCTGTGGATGGGCTATACTTTCCTGTTTCTTTGTGTTTCACAGTTTTTTGTTAACCAAGCTTCCGTGGTGCTGACAACTCTGGAAACCTAGTTCTCCCGCTCCTCTGGAGCAGCTGGGTTCTCTTGGGGCTGGAGCTGTTACTCTGTGACTTTTCCAAACCAGTTTTGCTCCCACATGGGGAAAGGAAAGTGTCAAGAGGAGGAAAAACAAGGAAAACAGGTACTGCCTTTTTAGGAATCCCCGGCCGCTTTGGGGGTTGGATGGATGTCGCCCCTGAGGGAGGGGTCGCGCAGCGCCTGCCGCATGCTGGCCAGCAGTGACCTGAAGGGGCTGCTGACCAGTCGTGAGCAGTGGTCGGACACAGCTGTGGCTCTTGAAGCCCGAGCCAAGGCTTACTCCTGAGAACCAGTGGAGAATTACGGCAAGGGATGGAGGTTGGGCATAAGGCGTTGACACTCAGGAAGAATGTTCACGTCCTCTGAAGTAGAACATACAAGACCCCTGCGCTGCTGCTTTTGTGGAAACGCGAGGCTTTGCCCAGTACCCGTGGTTCCTGCTTGCTGTGGAAACTTCGCACTCCCATCCTAGCACTTTCAGTGAGATTCTTATTTATTTTGCTTTGTAGGCATAGTGTGTGTATTTGGAGCCCTCTTCTCCAGGATCTGCCTGGTGCTGTGAATCACTGGCTGAGGCCCGTCTCCACTCAGCAGTTGGGACAGTGATTCGGAGCCGGGTCACTCTCGTCATCTTCTGTTTCTCCCTAGGTGTTATTTCAGAACCTCACTTGTCCACCTTCCGCTTCCGTTTCTTTCTGTAGCCCCAGCCCTGCCCTGCCCTGCCCTTCTCTTTGGCTGGCAGAGCGCTTGCCGTCCGAGTCTGGCATGCAGGGACCCAGAGCGGGGAGGCCGCACTGGCCCAGCTGTGGCCGCGGGGTCCTGCTGACGTCAGTCTTGACCTGCCCGCTGCTGCCTGAATTGCACGTCTGTGTTCTCAGATGAGGGAGGGAGGCGGGCTGGCTGACGGTGCCCACCCCCAGCAGCGCGTGGTGCGGGGTGGGGGTCCCCGAAAGGGCGCTGGTGGGTGGGCCCGGCACCCACTGCCCCTCCGCCTCTCCTTTCTAAGCAGAAGTAACTCAAGCCACCTGGCCTGGAAGTCCAGGTTGCTTAAACCACTGCAGGAGCAGTTGCTGAGGAAACGCACATGGACGAGCGTTTTGCCCCTGAAGCCCGCGGTGCCGCACACGCGCCAGCACGCACGGAGGCGCTCCCTCCCGCCTGTCCCCCTCACACCTTTGTCCGGGTGCTGCTCGCCATGGGCGCCTCTGTGGAGCCCCATGGGGGCGCCTGTCCACCCCACTCCCTATGCTGTGGCTGGCCTGTCACGGCGCCCCTCGCTTTATCAGGCACCCGCTTGCGTTTCTCCCGTGAACCTCTGGGGCAGACTAGGTCGTGCCCAGCAGTTGGTGCCCACTGGGCGGCCGTACCTCCATCTGCCCCGCTAGAAGGTGGGCGCCTGCGGCTTGCCCTCCTTCAAACAGATTCTCATCTGTGAGCGTCTCTTATGTCCTTTGCTTTTGGCTTTTGTTGGAAGGAAGCTGAGAGCAACACTTTTGTGTGTAAGCATCTGGTTCGTCATTTTCCAGGCGGTTTGGCCTGTGATGCAGCCCTTGAGCGGGATGCTGAGAAGAGGAAGGGGAGGGACGGGCAGGAGAGGCCCCTGTGGCTCGTGCCGGTGGCAGACCCCTCCCCATCTGCACTGCTACGGTTCAGGGACAGCTGCTCTGTGGCCGCCTCCTTGCTCCAAGCCAGCAGGCCTCCGCTCTGGAGACTGTTTCCTGCACCCTCTCTTCTAAATAACCCTCAGAAGTTCCGTATGGGTTTTACCAGTTCTCTCGATTCTCTTGGAAAGCGCATCTCAGCCCTTCCTAACCACAGTAATCGACAGCAGTTCCTTCCCTTTTACAGAGGCGTTTACAGACACACCAGACTTCGCCCCCTCCAAGCCGGGAGTTGTGGGGGGTGGGGGCTCAGAGGAGCGGGTGCTGGTGCAGTGCCCCTAAATGGAGGGCCCTTCCTGGGGCCTCTCGGTTCCTGGGCAGCTGCTCTGGTCCCTCCACTGCCGGCCCGTGTCCCCTTCGGGAGGCAGGTTCTTGGCCTTCCGTGGAGGGCCCCTGGCCAGGCGGCTCTCCTGGCACTCCATAGCCAGGCTCGCCGTTTTCACTTCTGCTCGGTCTTATTTAACACAGGACATTTAGGTGCTTCCATCAGTGCTACTCTCTCCATGATCAGCTTGACCTAGCTGTGTCTGAGGGCGTTCTTTCCTCCCTTCTTGAAATAGTTACAGGTGATTCTGCTAATCAGGTGGGCAGAGCCTCGTGCTGTATTGCCCTGTGGTATTGTTTAATGAAATGTGATTTTTAAAAATGGCTCAGCTTTTAACCAGGGAGCAGGTTGGCGAATGATGTTTTGGTTTGTTTTTTGATAGAGAGGTTGGAAAATGAGATGCCCAATAGGTCGTGTCTCCGTCTTTTTTCTTGAGACCTTCTCTGTGCCTGAGAGCAGCGTCCTTCTCGGAGACTCTGACCTGCAGTCCTCATGCAGTGGCACTCCCCGCGGTTTAAGTGTCGGGGCACAAGACCCTTTTACTGGGAATCTTTGAAAATATCAGTGTCAGGAAAGCAGGGAACTTAATAAAATGCTTGTAATTGAAAACATCGGGCTGCAAACGTGGCTTCCAAGTGTGGCGCGATGCAGGTGCCCTTTTTCGGCTAAGGCTGTGGCTCCCTGCGTCCCTCTGCGGCCGCCATGTCCTCACCCGCGCCTTGGGGTTTGCACCCATCTTGAGCCAGCATGAGGGCTGGGGGCTGCTCGGACTCCAGGCACTTTCCTCCCACATCATCCCAGGTTCTCTGGCTTTTCTCCCTTTATTAGAGATGTTGTGGGTTTATAAAACAATCGTGCATGAAGTACAGAATTCCCACTATCACCTGGCATTGATGGGGAACATTTGTTGGAATTGGGCTAGGTTTAACTTTGGGTTTGCTGTTTGTGTAGTGTAATCCCATGGATTTTAAAAATATTTTTATTCTGTTACCATGTATGCAATCTAACATTTCCTCTTTTGATCATATTCACATGTATATTTCAGTGCTGTTAATTATGTTCATAATGTTGTGCTACCATTACCACCAACATTACCAAAATGTTTATATCTTTCCAGATACAAACTCTGCGCATTTTAAGCCTTAACTTCTCATTCCCTATCCCTACTCCATCCCCTGGTAACGTGTATTCTAGATTCTGTGAGTTTGCTTATTCTAATTGTTTCAAATCAGTGAGATCATACAATATTTTCCTATTTGTGTCTGGCTTATTTTACTCAATAGGATGTCTACAAGTTTCTTGCATGTTGTCACATGTATTGGGATTTTATTCCATTGTGTGTAGATACCACATTTTATTTATCCATTCATCAGTTGGTGGGCACTTGGGTTGCTTCCATCTTTTGGCAGTTGTGACTAATGCTGCTATGAACATGGGTGTGCAAATGTCTGTTTGAGTCCCTGCTTTCAATTCATTTGGATATATCTACAAATAGGATGCTGCGTCATATGGCAATTCTCTACCTAGTTTTCTTAGGAACTATAAACTGTCTTCCACTGCGACTGCATCATTTTACATTCCCATCAGCAGTGAATGAGTGTTCCTATTTTTCTGCATCCTTTCCAAATACTAGTTATTTTCTGTTTTATAAATAGCAGCTATTCTAGTGGATATGAAATGTCATCTCATGGTGGGTTTGATTGCATTTTGCTGATGGCTAATGATGTTGAGCATCTTTTTTTGTGTATCCTGGCCATTTGTGTATATTCCTTGAAGAGTTGTCTGTTCAAGTCTTTCACCCATTTTTAAATTGGGTTCTCTTTTTAAATTGAAGGATTTCTTTATATATACTGGATATCAACCATTTATTAGATATATGGTTTCCTAATATTTTCCCCCATTGTGTAGGTTGTCCTTTAATTTTTTTTAACTACTCCGCCCCCCCCCCCCCCCCCCCCCCCGCTTGCTTGTTTGTGGGCTGGTGACTCTCCGCAGTGTGTGGGCGAGCCGCCTTCACAAGGAGGCCCTGGGACATAAACCCAACATAAACCCAGGGCCTCCCATATGGTAGATGGGAGCCCAACTGATTGAACCACAGCTGCTTCCCTGTCCTTTAATTTTCATGATAAAGTCTTTTGAGGACCAAAGTTTTTAATTTTTATGAGGTGCATTTATGTTTTTTTGTTGTTGCTTGTGCGTTAGGTGTAAAGTCTAAGAAGCCATTGCCTAACACAAGGTCCTGAAGAGGCTTCCATATGTTTTCTCATAGGAGGTTTATAGTCCTGGTTCTTTTATTTAAGTCTTTGATCCATTTTGAGTTTTTGTATATGGTATGAGGTAGGGGTGCTCTTTTTATTTTGCAAATGGATATTCAGTTTTCCCAGGACCATTTCTTGAAGAGACTATTCTTTGTAAATTGAGTGATCTTTGCCACCCTTGTCAAAAATCAGTTGGCTATATATATGTGAGGATTGATTTCTGAGTTCTCAGTTCTGTTCCATCGGTCTATATGTGTGCTCTTGTGTCAGTACCATGCTGTTTTGACTACTTTGTAATAAATTTTAAGATTGGAAAATGTGAGTTCTCCCAACTTCATTCTTCTTTTTCAAGTTAGCTTTAGCTATTTGGGGTGCCCTTACCCTTCCATAAAAACTTGATAATTGGCTTTTCCGTTTCTGCAAAGAAGGTTGTTGGAATTTTGGTTGGGATTGCATTGAAGCTATGAATTGCTTTGGGTGGTGTGATGGTTAGGCTAATAGGTCAACTAGGCCAGGTAATTGTGCCCGGTTGTTTGGTCAAACAAGCACTGGGCTAATTGTAACACAAGGACATTTATGGGCTTTAGTCATCATTGAGTTTACTGCAGAGATGGCTGATTACATCTACATCAACCAGGGAGATTGCTGTCAGCAGTGAGTGACGTTTCTTTTATCCAGTCAGTTGAGTGCCTAAAAGGGGAAGTGATTTCAGCATTCAGAGAGAATTTCCCAGCTGTCTTTGGACAGTGAACGTCTCCAAGAAACTCACCAAGAACCTTCATTGGACTTTCACTGGAGCCCCTGGTTTTCAGACTGCCTGTGGATCCTGGACTTGTGCATCCCCGTGGTCCCATGAGAGACTCTTATAAATCTCATATTATTGACAGATACCTCCTGTTGATTCTGTTTTCCTAGAGAACCCTGACTAATACAGCTTGGTACCAGGAGTGGTTCTTGAAGAACAGAATCTTAAACATGGGATGTCTGAGGTGGTTCTGGGAGTTTTGCAATTGACTCTCTACTCTAATTGGAGTCAAGAGTACTAATGCTTCCCTTTCCAATGACGAAGAGGCCGCTAACAGTCCTTGGTGCAAATTGGCAATTGAGATATGCAAAATAGCATCACTGGATTCCCCTACTTCCATGCTTATAAGAAGCAAGGATCTGGGTGAGAGTGTTTTCAACACTTTAACAGAGTTTTGTGGAGTCAAATGGTATGATGTTGGCTGTCTCCTCCTAGATACTCTGAATACTGTTAGGAAAGAGATGCGCTAAACACTTCAGATTTGCAACTTAAACACCACATGAATGATGTAAAAGTTTCTATGTGTTCTCTGAAAGAAAATCTTGTCTCCTGCAGCCACAGGCTTGAGATACTGGAGAACCAAACTCAGACCCTCATTGTACGAGTAGCGGAGTTACAGAGGAAATTAAAGTCTCAGCTCTGCAGGGTTTCTGTAGTTAAAGTGAAGGCATTGATTGGAAAAGAGTAGAATATAGAGACTTGGGATGGAGACGTATGGGATGATGATGATATTGGTGGAGACACTGGAACCCTGAATTCTGCTGAGACTTTACCAGATAAGCCTGTCGTGGCCTGCCCTGTCCAGGCCACACCTTGTCAGCCGTGTATCATCCAGCCTCCAGCCTGCCCCAGGGAGTCTGAAACAATTTCCAGCCCTGAGATGGGTACCAGCCAAAATGAAGCCTGCCCTGCCCAGCCTCCTGCCTGCCCCAGGGAGTCTGGACCTCCTCCCAGCCCTGAGGCATGGACCAGCCAAACTCCAGCATGCACTGCGGAGCCTCCAGGCTGCCCTGAGGAATCTTAAACCTGCCTGAAGAGATTAATCCCATCTCACCCGAAGAAAATGCAAAGAATGCCTGAGGTCAGTAGCTCGCATGACATTTCTGATCCTTCTCCTTACTCACCCCCACCACCCCTCTTCTCTTCCAGACCTATTACTAGACTAAAAACAACAGGCCTCCAAACTGCTTGAGCTTTCCAACTTGTTTAGACAGAAATAAGGGGAATATGTGTGGGAATGGATACTAAGGGCATGGGATAATGTGGAAGGAATATAAAGGTGGATCGGGCAGAATTTATTGATATGGGCCCACTAAGCAGAAATTCTGGATTCAGCGCTGTAGCTTGAGGGGTTAGAAAGGGCTCTAAGAGTTTGGATGGCTGATTGAAACCTGGGCCAAAAGATGGCCCAGCATGTCTGAGGCTGAGATGCCCGATTTGCCCTGGTACACAGTAGAAGAGGGAATTCAAAGGCTTGGGGAGATTGGAATGCTAGAATGGATTTACCATTTGAGAGCTGCCCACTCACCCCAGGAATGTCCAGAGGAAACACCTTTAACCTGGACTGTGAGGAATAAATTTGTAAGACTAATTCCATCATCCCTGAAGTGCTCTGTGATTGCTCTTCTCTGTAGTCCAGATATTACTGTAGGGAGGGCTGTGATGGAATCAGAATCCTTAAACCTTATGGGGATGATAGGATCTTGGTCCATTAAAAGTCATGTATCAGCAGTTAATCACCAAAGTCTAAGTGGGCGTGGCTACCGCAATGAAAGGCACATTCAAAGCAGCACTCAAAATAGTCACATAGAGTTATGGTATTGGCTAATATATCATGGGGTACCTAGAAATGAAATAGTTGGGCAGTCTACTAAATTTCTTCTGGAGATTAATTTCTTCTGGAATTAATGTCACTGGCTCAGAAGTGGTCTGACTGTGGTCCACCAGGCAGAGTAGGGACTTATGGAGGTCAGGTGATTGATGGAGTTTTAGCTCAGGTCCGTCACAGTTGGACTAGTGGGTCCCTGGACCCAGTCTGTGGTTATTTCCTCAGTTCCAGAATGCATAATTGGAATACACATACTCAGTAACTGGCAGAATACCCACATTGGATCCCTCACTTGTGCAGTGAGGGCTATTATGGTTGGAAAGGCCAAGTGGAAGCCACTAGAACGGCCCCTACCTAGCAAAATAGTAAATTAAAAGCAATACCAGATTCCTGGAGGGAGTGCAGAAATTAGTGCCACCATCAAGGATTTGAAGGATGCGGGGGTGGTGATTCCCACCACATCCCCATTCAAATTTCTGGTCTTATGTCATAATATTGTCTACAGGGATCATTTTTTTGTGTGTGATAATATATATATTTAAAATTTCTTTGTCTTTATTTTTTTTAATGTTACATTAAAAAAATGTGAGGTCCCCATATACCCCCCCACCCCCCTCACCCCTCTCCTCCCATAACAACAACCTCCTCCATCATCATGGGCCATTCCTTGCACTTGGTGAATGCATCTCTGAGCACTGCTGCATCACATGGTCAATGGTTCACATTATAGTTTACACTCTCCCCCAGTCCACCCAGTGGGCCATGGGAGGACATACAATGTCCAGTAACTGTCCCTGCAGTACCACCCAGGTCAACTCCAAGTCCTGAAAGTGCTCCCACATCACATCTCTTCTTCCCACTCCCTACCCTCAACAGCTACCATGGCTACTTTCTCCATCTCAATGCTACATTTATGTCCATTGCTAATCACAATAGTTCCAGAATAGAATATCAGTAAGTCCACTCTAATCCATACTCTATTCCTCCATCAAGAGGGTGCTTAGATTCCACTTGGATGATGGATGCAGTTCTCCTGTTTGCAGTTGTAGGCACTCTTGGCTCCCCAGGGATCTTGATTGCCTCTCCCTTCCACAAGACATCACACTGGTCCATTATATTGATATCATGTTGGTAGGACCTAGGTGATCAAGAAGTAGCAAAGACTCTAGACTTATTGGTAAGGTATTTGCATGAGAGAGGATGGGAGATAAATCCAACAAAATACAGGGGCCTTCTACCATGGTGAAATTTCTAGATGTCCAGTGGTGTGGGGCATGTCGAGATATCCCTTCTAAGGTGAAGGAGAAGCTGTTGGATCTGGCCCTCCTACGACCAAAAAAGAGGCACAATGCTTAGTTGGTCTTTTTGGATTTTGGAGACAACACATTTAGGTGTGCTACTCTGGCCCATTTACTGGGTGATCAGAAAAGCTGCTGGTTTTGATCGGGGACTGGAACAAGAAGAGGCTCTGCATCGGGTCCAGGCTGCTGTGCAAGCTGCACTACCACTTGGGCCGTATGATCCAGCAGATCCAATGGTGCTGGAAGTTTCCATGACAGAGATGCTGCCTGGAGCCTTTGGCAGGCCCCTGTAGGACAATCACAATGCAGACCCTTAAGATTTTGGAGCAAAGCCCTGCTATCCTCTGTAGATAACTACTCCCCTTTTGAGAAACAGCTTTTGGCCTGCTACTAGGTCTTAGTGGAGACTGAATGCTTAACCATGGGCTACCAAGTTACCATGAGTCCTGAGTTGCCTACCATGAGCTGCATATTGTCTAACCCATCAAACCATAAAGTTGGGCAGGCATAGCAGCACTCCATAATAAGGTGGAAGTGGTGTATACGAGATAGGGCTCGAGCAGGTCCTGAAGGCATGAGCAAGTTACATGAGGATGTGGCCAAATGCCTATGATTACCACCCCTGCCATGTTGTTATACCTTTTTTTCCCAGCCCACAGCTTTGGCCTCTAGGCCATCTGGTTTAGAACCAGTTGACTGAAGAGAGAAAACTCGGGCCTGGTTTACAGATGGTTTTGCACGATATGCAGGTACCACCCGAAAGTGGATAGCTGTAGCCCTGCAGCCCCTTTTTGGGACATCCCTGAAGGACAGGGGTGAGGGCAAATCCTCCCAGTGGGCAGAACTTTGAGCAGTGCTGGTTGTTATTTTGCTTGGAAGAAGAAATGGCCAGAGGTGTGTTTGTACACTGATTCGTGGGCTGTTGCCAGTGGTTTGGCTGGATGGTCAGGGACTTGTAAGGAACATGATTGGAAAATTGATGACAAAGACGTTTGGGGAAGAGGTATGTGGATGGATCTTTCTGAGTGGGCAAAAACCATGAAAATATTTGCGTCCCACATGAATGCTCACCAGAGGGTGACTTCAGAGGAAGAATCTAAAAATCAAGTGGATAACATGACCCTCTCTGTGGCTAATGCTCAGCCTTCTTTCCCCAGCCACTCCTGTCATTGCCCAATGGGCTTATAAACAAAGTGGCCATGGAGGTAGGGATGGAGGTTATTCATGGGCTCAGCAACATGGATTTCCCCTCAGCAAGGCTGACTTGGCTGTAGCTACTGCTGTGTGTCCAGTCTGCCAGCAGCAGAGACCTACACTTAGCCCCTGATATGGTGCCATTCCCCAAGGTGATCAGCCTGCTACCTGGTGGCAGGTTGACTACATTGGACCATCATGAAAGGGGCAATGATTTGTTTTAACGGAATAGATACATCCTCCGGATATGTGTTTGCATTTCCTAGACACAATGATTCTTCCAAAACTACCATCCGTGGACTTACCGAATGTCTTATCTACCACCGTGGTGTTCCACACAGCATTGCTTCTAATCAAGGAACCCATTTCACAGCAAATGATGTGCAGGAATGGGCTCATGCCCATGGAATTCACTGGTCTTACCATGTTCCCTATCACCCTGAAGCAGCTGGATTGACAGAACAATGGAATGGCCTTTTGAAGACTCAATTACGGCATCAACTAGGGGGCAATGCCTTTCAGGCTGGGGCAGTGTTCTCCAGGAGACTGTGTATGCTCTAAATCAGCGTCCACTCTATGGTGCTGTTTCTCCCATAACCAGGATCCATGGGTCCAGGAACCAAGGGATGGAAATGGGAGTGGTACCACTCACTATTACTACTAGTGACCCACTAGGAAAATTTTTGTTTCCTGTCCCTACAGCCTCAAACTCTGCTGGTCTGTAGGTTTTAGTCCCAAGAGGAGGAGTGCTATCACCAGGGAACACAACAGCGATTCCACTGAACTGGATGTTAAAACTTCTACCTGGCCACTTTGGGCTCCTCTTACCTCTGAATCAATAGGCAAAGAAGGGAATTACTGTGCTGGCTGGGGTGATTGATCCTATCAAGGGGAAATAGGACTGCATCTTCATAATGGGGGAAAGAAGAGTTTGCCTGGAACACAGGAGATCCTCTAGGGCATGCCTTATAATTAAAGTCAATGGAAAATTACAACAACCCAATCCAAGCAGGACCAACAATGGCCCAGAATCTTCAGGAATGAAAGTTTGGGTCACCCCACCCGGTAGAGAACCATGGCCCGCTGAAGTGCTTGCTGCAGGTAATGGAAACATGGAATGGGTAGTGGAAGAAGGTAGTGATAGATATGAATTTCCACCACGTGACCAGTTACAGAAACGAGGATTGTAATAGTCATGAGTCTTTCTTCCCTGTTTCGTTATGAGTATGATTGTATATGTAAACAAAACAAATTTTTGTTTTCTTCCCCAGTGTTTTTCCTTATCATATGACAAGTTATATCAGTTTCGTGTCATAATATTTGAGAATGTCAAGTTTAAGAGTAAATATTACCCAAGAACTTGTACCCTAACTGTAGGGAATTAATGCGTTTCCAGTTGTATGCAGGAGAGTTCAACTTTTTAGGTGGAAATGTGTGTATGTGTCTTTTATGGTTTTTACTTGGAGACTAAGTATGGTTTAATAAGGTAATGTGTATGGTGGCTGAGCTGACAAGGGTTGGACTGTGATGGTTAGGCTAATGTGTCACCTCGGCCAGGTAATTGTGCCTAGTAGTTTGGTCAGGCAAGCCCTGGGCTAACTCTAATACAAGGGCATTTGTGGGCTTTAGTCATCAGTGAGTTTACTGCACGGATGACTGATTACATCTCCATCAATCAGGGAGATTGCCATCAGCAATGGCTGATGTTTTTTCCAATCAGTTGAATGCCCTAAAAGGGAAAGCGATTTCAGCTTGCAGAGAGAATTTCCAGCTTGTCTTATGATAGCCAGCATCTCCTGGAAATTAATCAAGGATCTTCACTGGACGTTGCCCAGAGCCCCTGGTTGCAGCCTGCCTGTGAACCTGAACTTGTGCGTCCCCACGGTCACGTGAGAGACTCTCATAAAATCTCATACCACTGACAGATCTCTCCTGTGGATTCTGTTCCCTAGAGCACCCTAATATAGCTAGTACTGACTTCTTTACAATATTCAGTCTTCCGATCCATGTGCACGGAATCCTTCCATTTATTTAGGTCTTCTTTGATGTCTGTCACAGTGTTTTGTATAAGTCCCTTACATCCTTGGTTAGATTT
The DNA here is from genome assembly GCF_030445035.2 of Dasypus novemcinctus. Taxonomy (NCBI): domain Eukaryota; kingdom Metazoa; phylum Chordata; class Mammalia; order Cingulata; family Dasypodidae; genus Dasypus; species Dasypus novemcinctus. The sequence goes on along the minus strand of NC_080699.1, from coordinate 418,483 downwards.
ATTCCTAGATATTTGATTCTTTTAGCTGCTATTGTGAACGCATTTTTTCTTCTTTGGATTATTCATTGCTTGTGTATAGAAACACTACTGATTTTGGGGTATTGGTCTTGTACCTGCCACTTTGCTGAGTTCAGGTATTAGCTGTGGCAACTATGTTGTAGATTTTTCAGGATTTTCTACATATAGGATCATGTCATCTGCAAACAGGGAAAGTTTTCCTTCTTCCTTTCCAATTTGGATGCCTTTTATTTCTTTCTCTTGCCTAATTGCTCCGGTGAGCATTTCCAGGACAACACTGAATAACTGATAACACTGGGCATCCTTGTCTTGTTCCTGATCTTAAAGGGAAAGCTTTCAGTCTTTTCACCATCAAGTAGGACGTTGGCTGTGGGCTAAAGGTTTGCTGATTTTGTTGCTCTTTTTAAAGAACCAACTCTTGGTTTTGTTGATTTTTTTTTTTTTTTTTTTTTTTTTTTTAATCTCTGCTCTGATCCTTGTTATTTCCTTCTGTCTACTCCCTTTGGGCTTAGTTTCCTCTGTGCAGTGGGTATGAGTGGCACCCTCTGCAGCGTCTCCCCGTCAGGTCGTTGTCGGGCACAGCTCCGGCACCTGTGGCTCCCTCTGCAGTCACTCCCCGTCCAGTGTCGTGGGCACAGCTCTGGCGCCTGTGGGATCCTCTGCAGCATCTCCCCATCTGGTCGTTGTCGGGCACAGCTCCAGCACCTGTGGCTCCCTTTGCAGTGTCTCCCCGTCAGGTCGTTGTCCCACACAGCTCCGGCGCCTGTGGCACTCTCTGTAGTGGCTCCCCGTCAGGTCATCGTCACACACAGCTCCAGCACCTGTGGCAGCCTCTGCAGCCAGGCTGTTGTCGGGCACCGTTCCAGTGTCTGGCATCCCTGGCTCCCGCACTGCTGCTGCCCTGGCCAGGGCAGGGGTGGAGGGCTGAGTGGCGTTTCTGCTCGGGCCTTCGGGCAGCCTGGCCCTTGGTGGTCGTCTCTAAATGAGCTCAAGCGCCCCTGCCCCCTCACGCTCCCTGAGCCCTCAGCTCAGTGGGTGGGACCGGGGGACCGCTGACCCACGTGCCTTGCAGCGAGCACCTGGAAGGAGCACACCTTTGAGCCAGGACAAGGCTGTCGGCTCCTGCTGGTCCTGTGTGGGGGGCACTGTGGGGTCCTGCAGGGGAGGGGACCCGCCTTGGAGTAGGCTAAGTTCATGTCTCCGGCGGCTGTTTTCGCTCATGGAGCTTACGCGGCTTCGAGCTGGGCCAGCCCCCAGCAAGCCTGATCGTGGCCGTCGCCATACTTTGCTCAGTCTGCTTCTTAATGTAAAATGGGGCAATACGCAGGACCTGGTGAGAATGAAACGAGCATTTATTAATGTAAGGGTAGCAGGCTTACCATCAGCGCACCCCGCTGTGGCTCAGGAGTTATTCTCAAGGTCTGATGCTTGTCCTCGGGCCCAGCTTCATACCGGTCCTCCTCGGTAGTGAGCTGTCCGCAGAGGGCAGAGAAGGGGAGCCCCGTGAGTCCACTGACCACGGGTTCCACGGTGCCGAGGAACGAGTGGATTCCCTAGTGTCCCTGGATGGCGCGTGACCCTGGTTCACCGAGCTCGGGCCTGTAGGTACCAGGCACTCTAGACCACACGTCTCTACTTCTCCAGTGTCTCTGTAAAGCCGGTGCTGGTGTCCCTTTGTAGAGGAAGGAATGAGTGGTGAAGTTCTCGCCCGAGCCTGCACAGCCGGGCCGATGGGGCGGACGTGCCAACCTGTTGTTTTCACTGCCCATGGCGCTTCCCTAAACACTGTACATCATGCTCTCCAAATTGGAAAAAGTACATATATGTGGATAAGTATAAATACATTTAAGCACCTGCCACTGTCAGGAGCAGCTGGCACCCAGGCCCTCGCTTCCCGCTCCTCACATGCTGGGGCCAGCTGGACTGTTCCAGCACTGACCAGTTGCCATGGCCAGTTGGTGGGGTGGGGCACAACGGGGCTTCCTTAGAACTGGAACCTGACGTTTGTGACGTCTTCTGTTGCCTTGGTGGGGGCTCGAGGCAGGCCCCCTATCCCGTGGGACCTGCTGCCACCTGCTTGCTGGGAAGGAGCCGGCTGAGCATATGCGTGACCTCCGACATCTCTCGGAGGGGCCGGTGCGAACACAGGACCGGGCCTGGGGGGCGCGTGGACTGCGGGCAGGGGTGGGCTTGGCCTTGGCTCGGCCCTCCCCGATGCTGTGGCCCTGGAGTAAGGTCCAGCTCAGGTTCAGGTGGCTGCAGTGGCACAGATGCAAGAGCAGCTCAAGCCCACCCAGGGCACACCTCTCGTCTCCCAGCTTCCTCCATGCTCCCCTGCTCCGTGGCCCCCGCCCACAGGTGCGCTGGTGTTTCTCAGCCCTGCCTTGACGGGAGGCTGAGGCACCTCGCTGCCGCCTCCCCTGGGCAGGTGCAGCCTTGGGGTGTGGTGTGTGGGGGCGGGCGCCGAGCCCGGGAGCCCACTCCCCTGCCCAGCGCTTCTGCCCGAGCCAGGCCGTCTCCTGCCCTCCCGAGGCGGCCCCTCTTCTGTGCCTGCCCTCCTGCCTCCCCAGGCCTTGAACCCGTCCATTTGGGTCTCGTTTTGTCCCTGCGGAAGGTCCCTCCATTTTCATGTGCCAGGGCCCCCCTCTTCTCCCGCTGGTCTCCCCACAGCTGGCTGTGCGCAGAGCTGGCCTTCCCGCAGCAGACGGCGTCTGTCCAGGGGTGTCCAGCAGAACTGCTCCCCTTGGAGGCGCGGCTCGATCGGCTGGTCTGCTCTCCACCCTCCCCCTCCTGCTTTGCTGACCGCCCTTCTCCGTCCACCTGGCCTTGTGTTCTCGCCCGCCTGGGCCGAGGTCCTCTTCTGAAGACAGCGCCCACGGCCCTTGCTCTCTCTTCATGTCTCATGCTTCGATAGTCCCATCGGTTTTTACCCGGAGTCCTCTCTGTCCCCCGTGCCCGCCTCCCTCCCTGCTCATGTAGGACCCCAGGATCTGCTCCTCCCGAGTTGAACTCCTGGGCCCGGAGCATCTTAAGACAAGGCCTCTGCTGCCCGCTCACCCCCTGGCCCTGCCCCTCCAGGCCGGTTCCTCCACTGTCATCGTGCTCTCATCGTGCTCTCCTCGGGCCCTCCCTGGAGCTCTGGCCCTGGGGGCGCAGGGGGCGGTGCTCTAGCCCACCCCCGGGGGGTGGGGCAGGAAGGGCCAGGAGCTCACACCGTCCCTCGAATCCTGACGGCAGACCCTCCCTGGCCCCCTGGGCTTTTCTCCAGGAAGCTCCGCTGACCCCAGATGCCACGGACGGGTCCTCAAGGAGCCTGGAGCTTTGGGGGGTGGCACCTGCGCGTGGGGGAGGCGGCGGGGGCAGCCGGAGCAGGGCAGGCCCAGCCGGGGCCGCCCTCCCGGTCTCTGAACCTCGGCGACGCCCGCCGGGGACGCTCTGTGGTTCGCAGCCTGGGCGCGGGCTGGTGACCGGCAGGTCCTGCTGCCCCTGGGCTTCCCCGGCTCTGACGCGGCTCATGAGGCCGGTCTGCGCAGCGCAGCTGGCGGGCGGGGGCGCTCCTCCACAGGCAGGGCTGGCCATGCAGGCCTGGGGCTTCCTTCTGGAATCCGGCAGAGCTCGCTCTCGGGGTCCAGGGGTGGCGTTGAGGCCGGGGAGCCCCCACCAGCGAGGCAACCTTAGGAGCACTTGGGAGACTGGAAAAGGAGAGCGGGGCGGGAGGGGGCCCGAGGCCGTCGGCCTGAAGGCGCATTGTGGGCACGTCTAAGCGGGCCTGGCCCCTGACTGTCCCCAGGTCCCCGGCCTGCGGTGTCCACAGCCATGAACCCACCCGAGTGACCCCGAGAGGCTCTGGCCGTCGGGGTCGGAATCTGGGTGCGTGCGTCAGGACACGAGGCTTTCCTGGCTGGGGGCCGCGTCCTGCGCCCCAGCGGCCCCCGAGCCGCTCTTGCCCCGGGAAGGCCGGGTGCCCGGGGGCACAGCCCTGGCTGGCGGGACACTGGCCCCAGCAGGCATGGCCAGCCCCGTCGTCACTGCCGCAGGGCCCTTGGCTTCGAGCTGAGGGCAGAGCGCGCCGTGTGCCTCCCCAGCGCCTGGCGCAGCGCAGGGGCCCGCGCGGTGCGTGGGGCCCGCGGAGGCCGGAGGATGCGGGGAGGGCCCTGCCGGCTGGGGGACCGGGAGGCGCCAGGGAGCGGCCGGAGGGAGGCCGCGCCCTCGAGAGGGGCCGCTTAGGTGAGCGGGTGGCACCGGCGGGAGCTCCTGCGGGGCCTGCGGAGCACCGGGGCAGCTCCCGAGCCCGCCAGCCAGGGCGGGTGCGTCCCCGCCCCGCAGCGCCTCCTCTGCCCACCCTTCATCCTCCGCCATCTGTTCTCCCCGCAGGGGTCCCTGAGCCTCCAGGCGCTCGCCGGCTCCCGGCGGAAGGATGCGGCAGCTCAAGGGCAAGCCCAGGAAGGAGACGTCCCGGGACAAGAAGGAGCGCAAGCAGGCCATGCAGGAGGCGCGGCGGCAGGTGGCCACGGTGGTGCTGCCCACGCTGGCCGCGCTCGTGCTGCTCATCGTGCTGATCGTGTACGTGGCCACGCGCCCCCCGGCCGAGTGAGCGCAGGCCCGGCCCCTGCCGCCTCGGCTGGAGCGGCTCTGCCTCCCGAGTGGGGTGGGCGCGCTGCGCCCGGGACGGTCCTCTTGTGCCTTCAGACTCAGCCCGCGGGGGGCGCGCGCATCCCAGACTAACACGTCCGCGGTTCCCAGGGGCGCTGTGTCTTGTCTGTGCTTGATGTGATTTGAGATATGTCGGCTGGAAAGTGAAGTATTTATTTTTGGAATAAAGGAGATCGTAGCCTTACACTGGACAGCGCTTGTTTTGCCCCAGTGGCCCCCCCTTTCTCCCGGGGTGGCCCCACCTCACGTCTCCCTGGAGACCTCCGCTTCCTCCTGTACTCCATGCTGTGATGTTAATCACGTCCAGTAAAACTGTGCTTTTTGTCTGGATCACTTCAAGATTGAGAGACTCTGGAGAGGAGCAGAAATGGTTTGTTTTAGTGAAATAAGAGTTCCAATTGAAATAAAAACACGAGTGCTTTTTGCATCAGTTACTCCTACTTAAAGGCTGCATCTGCAAACAGCCGCAGTGGTCCTGGCGGTGGCAGCCCTTGCAGGGCCCTTGGCTGGAAGGGTCCAGCTGAGGTTTAGAGGCACATGGGCTGCCCTGGAGGGCTCCTAATGGAGCAGCCCCTGGCCTCTGGTGGCTCTTACTGTTTCTCCCCTTTGTGAGGTAAGATTCTTTACTGTTTGCGCGTGTCTGCCTGTTGCTGCTGAGCACTGAGTGACTTGTGCAGACAAAGCATCCTTCTAATCTGGCTACACGACTCGTTCACAGTGGCACAGGCCGTTCTGGGGGTCTGGGGCCTCCTGCAGGGGCAGTCAGAAGACAAGCAGCTGTGGGGAGGAAGGACCCCTGCTGCCTGCAGCCCCTCCCAGCACGTGCTAGGGCTGGCAGCTCTGGGGCACCAGAGCGACACGGGCACACCGGTGCCCAGAAAGAGGTTTACCTGATGCTAACAGATGCAGACACTGGTTCTGTTTTCGCCCCTGTGCTTGCTGGTCTGGGAAAGCTTAGGGACACTGCCCAATGTGCAAACAGTGACAGTGGACCCCACCGCTGGGCAACCAGGCTGTAGCTCAGCCTCACCTGCTGGGGGTCTAAAACACTGCTCACCTCTGAGCTGAGGCCTGTCACCCAGCAGCCATCAGAGAGAAATATTGGTTCCGTGGGCTCCCTGCATTTATTTATTTTTAAAGCTTTAGATTACTATAGTTATATGGAAAATACAGGGGATTCCATATACCCTACTCCCTCCCCTCCCATTTTCCCCTATTAACATCTTTCATTAGTGTGGTACATTTGTTACAATTAATGAACACATATCGAAGTATTACTACTAACCATTATCTATGACTTACACTATGTTTACACTTTGCCCTGTACATTTTATAGGTTTTTGACAAAATGTATAACGGCCTGTAGCCATCATTGCAATATCTTGCAGGACAATTCCAGTGCCCTAAAATGCCCCGTGTTCCACCTATTCTTCCCTCTCCCATCCCTCAGAACTTCTGGTGACCACTACTTTATGTCAGTATTACAGGTTCTTCCCTTACTAAAATAAGTATTTTAGTCCATAGTTGCATTCCCCCCTTACATTTATTCATTCCTCAGTCTTGAGGATTTGGGGATAGTGATGCCCACTCTGCTTCTGACTGATGGGCTTAGAGCCCATGGCTCCTGCGTTTTGATATTCTTGCTCAGGAGATTTTGGGTATCGTGCTGTGAGAAGAGCGTGAGGTTTAGGCAAAGGCCTGTCTGAATTCTAACTTGGTCACTTACTAGTCAAATGACCTTAGTCAAGTAATGTAACCTCTGAGCTGCAGGGCCCCACATTATCAAGTAAGGTTAACTTTACTACGGAGGGGAAGTTGGGAGGATAATTTGGAATATGAAAAGGGCATAACCCTGTCTGCATTGTATGTGCTCAGTGAGTGGCCGTCCCCCCCCACGTGCTCCAACCCTGAGAAGTCAAGGCCAGCAGCTGGCCGTGCACCGACCCACCTGAGCTGCCTTGGTCCTCGGGTGCTTGTGCTGTTACCCGCTGTTTGTTTTCCTCTCTGTTGTCCATCAGGAGGCCTATGGATTTGAACTGGATTTTCAGAAGACAGTTAATTGCTCAGCAGGCTTGAAGGCAGGCAGGAAGTGGGTTATCAGAAGTTAACTTAGATGTGAGCCACTTCCTGGCAGGGCTGGGCGGAGCTGTACCAATAGGGAGAGGACTCTCAGGTGGGAGCCCTGGGCTCACAAGTTACTCCGGGTTATTCAGTGGCTTCAAGCAGAACCAAGTGATTTATTAGGGGTTTCTGCAGTAGGAGCTGGGGCTGCTGGCTTCATTATCTCGCCCTCGTTTCTTGAAGAGTAAATTCCAAAAGAGTAAATTCCAGGTTGGAATCAGGAAGAGAAACCACTGTCATTGCTGTGCCGCTGACAACAACAGAAGCAAAAGACATCATGGATATGTATGTTGCTAGCACTATAACCTCAAAATGTGTAAAGCAACTGACTATGGATAGAACTATGAGAAGAAATAGGTCAACAATTTTAGTTGGAGATCTTAAGGCAGACTTTTCAGAAATGGATACATTAGACAGCTGGAAAGAGCAAAGATGTAAAAGATTTGAATAACAAAATTCAGTAAGCTTGGTCTAACAGATAAAGGTAGATCTTATCACTCAATGGAGAATACACTTTTTTTTTTTTTTGAGGTGCTGGGGCCTGGGGATGGAACCTGGGACCTCCTGTGTGGGAGGCAGGTACTTAACAGCTTAAACCATATCCACTCCCAAGAAAACACATTTTTTAAGAGCACACATGAAATATTAATGAAGATCCATATAATAAACTATAAAGAAAGCCTTAAATTCCAACATCATACCATGATTCAATAAAATTAGAAAAAATGTCAAGTATAGCTTTTTAAAATCTTGTAAATCTGGAAACTAAAACAAGTCAGTAAATAAACTTGGGTGAAAGAGGAAATCATAAGGAAAATTACAAAATACTTAGAACTGAATGAAAGTGAAAGGATTACCTGCCTAAATTTGTGGGACATATCTAAAATAGTATTTAATTATGAAACAAGAATTGAAAATAAATGAACTACAAGTTCAATTTAAGAAGCTAGAAAATAGATTAAACTCAGATTATAAGAAGGTAAAGGTAGGAATGAATTTAATAAAGCCTTAAATATTTTTTTTAGTTTTAAAAAAATAACATTTAAAAATAATTGAAATATTTTATTTTCCCCAACAGTGTCAGTAAAATACATCATGAAATTGATGGTGAGTTTTGCTCTGCTCTTCTTATGTATATGGATGCTTTATCTTTTACATAATTTGCATTCCTTTGTTTATTCGTGTGTATCTCAAAGTTTATATTAGCCTGAGAATGTTTGCTTCAGTAACATTCCTAAAAATCATTCATTCCACTAATACTCATCAAGTGACTATACTTTCTTATGCACTAGACAATGCAACAAGATTGCAACCACTACTAAGTTTTGGTGATAGTCTTAATATCATTTTCTGAAAGACTAGTAAACCTCTCTTGCAAAACAAAAAAAGGGAAGATGCATATAAACAAATACAAAATAAAAAGAATATACTTTTAAAATTAGTTTATGTTTTCTTATGTTATTACAATTGGAAAACTACGTAAGATGGAAACAATTCTGGAAAATATAATTGCCAAACTAGGTACACACACAAAGAAATGGAGACTTGGGTAGATTAATCATTGAGTGAAGAACAACTTCCCTAGTTAAGCCCCAGGCTCAGATGGTTTTACAGGTGAATTCAAACAGTTTTCCCACAAACAAATAGTGCCTATTTTAAACAACTTATTCTATAAACAAGAAGTAGAGAAACTTCCAAACTCATTGTATTTTGCTGATATAATTCTGAATCCAAAACTTGTAATGGTTAGTTTAAATAAAATATAATAGGCCCATATCACTTAGTTGCAAAAATCCAAAATAAAATACCAGACAACTGAATTGAACACATTTTTAAAAATACTAGTGGAACACAACCAAGGAAGTGTTAGTCCAAGGATGCACAGATGATACAACATCAGCTGAATAGCAGCCTTAGTGCTGTTGACCTCTTAATTCTTTTTTCCATGTAATCTAACATATCCACAGGTTCACCTGTGGAGACTTTGGAGGCCATTCTACCTAGCACAGAGTTTTATAATTGTGAAAACTATCAAAAGAGAACAAATGGAAATTCTAGAACCAAAATTAGGGGATTCAAAATCGAAAATTCACTGGATGAGTTTTACTGGACATTGGATACTGTATTAGTCAGCCAAAGGGGTGCTGATGCAAAATACCAGAAATCTGTTGGCTTTTATAAAGGGTATTTATTTGGGGTAGGAGCTTCCAGATACCAGGCCATAAAGCATAAGTTACTTCCCTCACCAAAGTCTATTGTCACGTGTTGGAGCAAGATGGCTGCCGATGTCTGCGAGGGAGGGTTCAGGCTTCCTGGGTTCCCCCCTTCCAAGGTCTTGCTTCTCGCTGGGTTCAGGGTTCCTCTCTTCCCAGGGGTTGCTTCTTCGTGAGCTCAGGGTTTCTCTCTTCCTGGGGCTTGCCTCTGTTTCCTCTGCAAGCTTACTTTCCGGGGCTCCAGCTTCAGGCTTCAACATCAAAACTCCAACATTAAGAGCCCCCCACTCTGTCCTCTGCCATGCCTTTTATCTGTGAGTCCCCACCCACCCCACCCACCAAGGGGTGGGGACTCAGTGCCCTAATCATAACTCAGTCATGCCCAGGTGCAGATCAGATTGCAAGCATATCCAATATTTCTTTTTGGAATTCATCAATTATATCAAACTGCTACAGATACTGAAAAGAAATATCAGGACGCTTGACGATGGCTCAGTGGGACATCTTTAGACTAAAGCACACAGAGAAAAGAGCCTGGGAAAGCGACGTCCGGGGCCTTGGAATCCTTTGGAATGATAGCTAGCCTCACTCTCATGTAGTTAGAGTCCAAGGCAAGTGCAGAGAACTTGAGGCAAAAACTATTTGAAGAAATATTGGCTTAAAATTTTTTAAAAATTTAAAATAGGTTAACATTTCATACATGCAAAAACCAGGGAATATATTTTTCATGAGCATTTCATGAAGAAAATACAAGGTAAAGTTCAAATGAGATAAATGCAGAAACTACGGTAAAACAATGTGCTATTGGTTTAAGACAGAATCAGCTGTGAAAATTATGGTTACAGAAATGCTGTAACATTGGCAGTGAAAGAAGGTGAGGCGAATATTCTGATTTCTTAACTCTCTGTAAGGAGTCTAATTTAAAGCTAATAATATAACTTAAAGTATAAAGATGAATACTGAACGAATAAATAGAAATTGGCCTATTTGGTGAAGGGGAAGTATAAGAAAGTGAAATTATTACTATCATTTTGTAGTTGTTTAGGACCTGGGGCCTCCCAAGTGCTTGAGCCACATCCACTCTGAAGTGTGATTTAAAAAAAAAATAGAAATGAGAGACTGATTTAATAGTAAGAAATATGTTAGTCTAATTTACCATATTAATAGTGCAAAATGGAAGAAACACATGGATTTTGAAAAGGCATTTGGTAAAATTATCCATTCACAATTAAAATAAAGACTCAATAAAATGAATACAAATGGGTATTATAAACTATGAAAAATTAAAGATGCCAGATAAATAGCTGCCATAGATATCACATGAAAAGCCAGCGTCAAGATTAAGTAGGAAACAGCTGCAGAGCGAGTTCCTGTGAGCAGTGGGTGTGAAGGCTGCAGGGGAAGGGGATTGATTCCCTGCTGAGATGCCAGGAGGGCCTGGAAGACCCCCTGGTGCTGACGAGGGAAGCTGAGGAGTGCGTTGATCACCAGCAGCACGATGCCGCTGGCCAGGGAGCAGCGCAAACACGAGCAGGTGCAGCTCTGCCTGCAGCACCTCCTGGCGCACACCTGGCCACTGCTCGCTGCCTGCGCCAGCTGCGAGGGACCTCAGACCTCTCAGCAGGGAGGAGCCTGAGCTTACCCCCGTCTTCGGCTCCGGGACAACAGCTCCACCGAAGCCCCCTCCCCATTGGCAGGAAAGCCAACAAGAAAACTGATAAGCCCAGATTAGAAGAAAAAGATGATCGAGATGTAACAGAGCTCACTAACGAAGATCCTCTGGATCAGCTTGTGAAACACGGAGTGAATCCTGGTCCTGTTGTAGGAACAACCAGGAACCAGGTCAGTTCTCTAAGAAATCCCTTCTCTAAATTTCTTTCTGAGAACTATGCAAAATCTAACTGAATGCTATGTCTTTGGCACACTCAACTTGGTCTCCTAATTGTAATAACTGTATAAAAACATTTGTGTGCACTTGACTGAACTAAATACTGTGATTTCACCTTGATGAATGTAGTATACCTTTGAAAAGAAATCAAGACATATAAATGGACTTCATTTAAATGTTTTGGAATTTAGAGGAGTTGCTCACCTTTTGCCAATATGAACAACCTTTTTAGCTCTGGGACTTTTTGTAGGCTTTATTCTTTTAATATGGACATCTTATTTCATTTTTGAGGAAAATGTATATTGTTTTCCTGTATTTGGAAAACAAAAAGGGCGAGACATGGTAGTATAATGTGAGGCTACACATTTAAATACCATGAATTCTTCAAGATTCCTTCTTAAAATCTCTTAAGAGATATGTGAAACATAATGAAATTCTATAAGAGGAAAAGAAAGTTGGGGTTGCACGATTTGAACAAAGTTTGATAGTGGTTATGGGAAAAAATTAAGCAATAATCTCTTCTGTAATTTTTATTAATAGTAATGTGATTGTAGCCCTATTGTACTCACTTTTAAAAAGATTTCTAGTATCATGAACATCTTCTGTAAGATGCATTTAAATACAGTTGGTTTTTAGCAGGGATCTTTTACTGCAAACATGCATTGTTTTAGAAAACTGTTAGTTGGCTATACAAGTTTTTAAAAGCTCTTAGGGTATCAATTCATATTGGAAATTTGTCCTCTTTATTTACAGAAAAAATATATTCTGTACAATTTGGTAACAAAACATTTTTTAGATAGATGTGTGTGTTTGTTTAGAAGTTAGAAACTTTAAATACTGGTTTTATGTTCTATTTGGATTCATTATTGCATTGTTTCCTGTTATCAAAAACAAATTTTGCCAAGTTTTTTGCCGTATTCTTCCCAACATAATTTGATTATAAAGTACAAAAAAGTATTTGCTTTTAAATATATGGTAAACTTTTCTTGGATCCACAATAGTTAATTCATAAAGTTGTAAACTCCGAATATGAGGAGAGCATTATGATTCTGTATACTCTTGAACTGGTTAACTTTATCTTTGTGGTGGATTTTCTTTTTAGCTGAAACTTACATCATGTATAACTTGGTTAAGTAAAGTAGTAGGTAATTAAAATTTCAATAGAATCAAGTGAAATATAAAATTTTAAAACTTATTTGCTTTTCAAACTTAGTTATTGAACATAAAGCACGCTAAAGATTTAAGTTATTTTAAAATACCATCTGCAATAAAAATATTTTTTAAAAAGTAAAAACTTGGAGATGTATATTTAGACTGGCACAGAATTTTTATTTTAATAAGTCCTCTTCTGATTTTTAGCTGATAGATGTATGGTAGACATTTTCACTTACTTTGCAATTGAGACCAGAAGCACTTGAAGATCTGGTCCTGCAGGGAAGTGGGAAACTTACTCCTAGATCAGAAATGCTTGCCTCTGAGTTAGTGTTTCTTTGAGATGAGTCCCAGAAAGGCCATGTTTTACTCAACCTTTCTGCTATTAGGGTAACAGCAGGTCTTACTTTGTTTTTAAACTTTGTTTCCCATATTGTTTTCAATCTTTTCTTTATAACTTAGAAATTGTGAGAAGCTATATTTAATTTTTAAATAGTGGAAGATAAATCATATTTAACATGAATGTAAGGTCAGTTCTCTAAGGAAAAGTATGGTCCAAAAGGAAAAGTGGGACCAGGTTAAACATTTAGTCTTTATTTTTAAAGAATGGTACTTGGTATTTTATCTGTGTCTCTTTTATGCCACTAGAGTAAATGTGTCCTTGATGTAAATGCAGAGCATTTCTTTTTGATTTCATTGTAGATGTAGTAGTTAAGACTTTACAATATAATTCAATAATAAAAAGTAATTAACCTCTAAAAATATAAAAGTTAGGAAAGAGTAGAAGCATTCTCAGTTAAATATGGGATGAGTCAAGTGTTTATCACCGCTATTACAATTTTTTTCTGGATATGCAATGCAATTAAAGGAGAAAAATGAAGTATAAAGACTGGAAAAGTGGTACTAAAATTGTAAACAATAAAATGATTTAGTAAGTCAATACCCTTTTTATATATAAGCAACAACCAGTTAGAAGACATAATAGGTATCAAACTCAGTTCCTGCAATGGGACCCTTCAGTAGCACCTGTAACTGCCTGGGATCACTGGCTAGAAAACAAGGTAAATACCTTGTTTCTGGGTGGTACATAAACTGAATTCAGTACATATCCAATATGGAGGCTGGGAGATCAATGGATATTGTTGAATTCCTAACTTTGATAAATTACAATTGATTTTTTAAAAAAATTTAAAGGTAACCACTAATAAAGGAAATAAGCAGAAGATATTTAACTTCCATATCACTAGAGAAATACAAGGAACAAAGAACCCTTAATTAATATAGCAAAATAACTTTAGAAGGAAAAACTAGGAAGCATAAATTAGGCCAGAAAGTATGGTATAGAATGACAAGGCCAAACATGGGGACTATAATAAATATAAATGGGTTAAATTTTCCCATGAGTGTACAGAAGCAAATAAAACTGTCTCCAATAATACAGGATTGCTTATTATTACAAAAGTCTTAATGATATTCATTAAATGAATAGGAAAATAAAAACCTAATCTCTGTAGCCATTTGTTAATGGGTATAAAAATTCACTGGATATTGTTCCATTTCCTTTCCTGATTATAAAACATCCTCTTTTTATTAAATGAATATAATAAATGAATATTTATTAAATATTCTTGAAATGATGAATATCTATCTGATACATAAATAAAGATTTCACTTTTTGAAAGGAGGTGCATCTTACCGTTATTAGCCAAGGATCAGAGCAGGAAACATAAAACAGCTCTATGCATTTTAAGCAGAAAGGGATTTAATACAGGTTCTTGAGTATTAAGGGAATACATAAGGGCGTAGGCCTTTGGGATATCTTCCAAAAGAACAAAAATTGTGCCCACAGAATAGCTGCTTTCTCTGGGACTGTCACTAGAATTATGCTAATCTAGATCTGGAGATGCTAACACCCACAGCATCCTCTGCACATTGGCAACTGAAAAGCAATCCAAGGATTCAGAAACTACTGTTACTGCCAGTGTATCTGACACCAGGAAAGCTGAAGAGTGAGCCCTGGAGCCTGCAGCAGGAGCACCATGATCTCCATGACCAGTGGTGACAGCCAGACGCCACGGAAAGATCACTGCCTCCTCACTTTTGCTTTCAAAATCTTACACAGTACATGTAAATGGCAGAACCTAGTTTACACCCAGATCTCTAGCTACAAGGGAGTTTGGAAATAGAGTTTTATCTTTCATATGTCATCAAATAGAAAGTGAATGAGAGCTAATTCAAGTGTTGAGCACATTACTACTTAGTATAGTATAGAAATTTCTAGGCAATACAGTCAGACAGAAAAAGAACTAACTACAACTGTTGTAAAGTAGGGAACAATTGTCGTGATTATAGATGATGTGACTATCTTCCTGAAAAATCCAAGAAAACCGAAAGGAAAGCAAAAAGAATAAGAGAGCTCAATAGGGTGGTAAATATAATATGAAATATCTACTATGTAACATATAACTTACAATATATAGGATAATTGGATTTTCTATATACTATCTAAACCCAGTTAGAAAATATAATGAGGAAAATATCTAATTTATAATACTACAAAACTTTAAAATACCTAGGGGAATATCGAATGAGAATTGTACAGGTTTTTTGCATGAAAGATTCTGGAAGACTTTCCTGGGGACATATAAAGGATTTGAAGTGAGAAATCATGTTCCTAGATGGGAATATGTTGTTATAAAGTTGTCAGCTCTCCCAAAACTATTTAATGGAATTTCAATTAAGATACCAGGGTATCTGAGGAATTTGTGAGGGTGGGAAATTGATTTAAAAAAATTCTAATTTGATCTTGAAGAATAAAATTTGACAGACAAGTAAACAGGAAGAAAGAAATGGAGGGGGATATTAGGGGTGAGGACTGGAGACTGATCTGCCATATGTTAAGACCCATAATAAGGGTGGCGGACTTGGCCCAGTGGTTAGGGCGTCTGTCTACCACATGGGAGGCCCGTGGTTCAAACTCTGGGCCTCCTTGACCCATGTGAAGCTGGCCCATGCGCGGTGCTGATGCGCGCAAGGAGTGTCCTGCCACGCAGGGGTGTCCCTGCATAGGGGAGCCCCACGTACAAGGAGTGCGCCCTGTAAGGAAAGCTGCCCAGCACGAAAGAAAGCACAGCCTGCCTAAGAATGGCGCTGTACACACAGAGAAATGACACAAGATGATACAGCAAAAAGAAACACATATGCTACTGACAACAACAGAAGCAGACAAAGAAGACGCAGCAAATAGACACAGAGAACAGACAACTGGGGTGGGGGAGGAAGGGGAGAGAAATCTTTAAAAAAAAAAGACCCATAATAAGGCCATAATAATTTAAGGAATGGGAATTGTGACAGTTTGAATTTTGTGAATCCCAGGAAAAGATTATTCTTAAACTGAGAGAGAAAGAAAGAGAAAGGAAGCTGCCATTTTGAGCAGGTTGTATGATAGAGAGGACTCAAGAGTCGCTAGCAGCTGAAGCTGAAGCATGAAGCTCCCATGAAATAGCTCATAGCTCACAGCTGAACTCAGGCAGAAAGTAGAGCAGCCAAGGCTGAGAGAGGAGGCCAGAAAGAGACAAGCCCTGGGCCTGGTTGCCCACGGCTGAGCTCCAGCCAACAGCAGCAGGGACCTCGGTGGAGGTGGCTGCCATCTTGCTCCACCACGTGGCAGGACCCCAGGATCAGCAGCAGCTGACTTTGGGAGAAAGCATCTCTGATGGTGCTGTGATTTGGACATTCCATGGCCTCAGAATGTAAGCTTTTACCCTAAATAAAACCCCCATTATAAAAGCCAACCTCTTTCTGGTACTTTGCGTTTGGCAGTCCTGTTGCAAACTAAGAAAGGAATAGTCAAAGAGATCATGGGACAGAGAGGAAACTCAGACAAAGGCCCAAGAATAATACACGTTTAGTACATGACAATGGCATTTCAAACTAGAAGGAGAAGAGATTATTCATGAAAAGTTTTTGTTAAAACCTTTCTTTAAAAAATAAGGTTTGATTCTCTTATACTACATACTAAATTATAGTTAAGCTAAAAACATTTTATATAAAATAAAATCATAAAAATATTTGAGAAGTACCCAAGGGTATATTTTTATTGTAAGCATGCCACCAAGGGAAGACACTAATAAGGAAAAGATTGCTAGATTTGATGCACAGAAACAATTTTTTAAAAATCCATAAAATTGGACGATAACCATCTAGGAAAAGTATTTGCAACAAACATGACACAGTGTTAATAGCCTTTACTAACATTAAAATTTCATAAAATTAATAAGGACACGCAAACCCTCTCCAGGAAAACCCGGCAGGCACTCCTGCCTCGGTGCCGCCGCCGCAGTCTTCCACCCTTCCCAGCTCAGATGCGTGCCCAGGCCTCCCCGGCCTCGGTCTGAAGGCTTTCCCGCCCCAACCTCCCTGGAACTTACTCTCCTCTACGTGCTTATGTCTTTCACAGCTCTCAGCCCACTCAGTAATCGTGTTCTGCGTTTGATGCTTTTTTAATGTTTGCACTTCCTCTAAGTCCTCAGTCCACGAGAGGGGAAGGGAACTTGCCTTATTCACCTCTTCCTCAGGAGCTAACGGAGGTGATCAGTTCATATTTTTGAATAAGTGAATGAGTAGACATTGGTTAAATACTTCAGATAGAATAGCCAGAAATAGCAGTGGGGGAAGCATAGAAAGATTGTGAAGTGAGGAATTTTCTCATTTGTTTGTTTTTTATTATGATTAATATTGAAATAATGAAAGTGCTCTAATAATAATTGAAGTGATGAATGCACAGCTCTGTGCATATATGTGATTATAGCAAATACTATTTATTGTACACCTTGGAGGATTTTTTCTTTATTAATATGTATCAATAAAATTGATTAAAATAAAAAAAATTATAAATGGCCAGTAAACCAAGAAAAAAAGTGCAACTTCATTTTTTAGGAAAAGCATTTCTATTAAAAAATCAACAGAATACCATTTCACCTATCAAACTGGCAAAGCTTTAAAGCACTAACGTGCTCTATGCCCTTTGCCCGAGGAATGCATGCCTAGGTAACGGCAGTGCTGCACGGTGCCAAGCAGAGCACGTCGAGCTAGCCCCCATCCCCTCGGAGGGCACGGCCTGTGTCCTCTCCCCTCCACCTTGGGGCACAGGGCCCCTGCCGGGTGCTGCGTCTTCCTTCCGGGGTCACACACTCCGGAGCGGGGCGCCCAGGAACTCGCAGCTGCTCCTGCCCGTGGCTGGCGGCTTGTCCCTCTGCTGCTCGCCCTCAAGGCTGTCACTGAGCCCGTTGCTGGCTCGTACATTGGCTGCGTAGCAATTAAGGTACGTTTATTTCAAGATTAGATTTCCAGACTAACCCATAAAACCTTTTCAAATTATAGAACCTTAGAGTTGAAAAGGTCCTTGAGGGTTATTTGGTTCAATCTACCACCTCTGCCTGCAGCATCTGGTAGATATTTATTAAACATCTAGCATTAGGAGAGCCTACAACTGGAGAAGATGGGCTCCAAACATTGGTATTAAAAAACAAAACAGCAGAGCAGGAGAAAGGAGTTTGAAGAAGATTCCATATCCAAATAAGGTCATCTTCCTGTGCTTCCTCCTTCAAGCTAGGCTCTGGATTTGACCATTGCCTGCTGGTCTAACTGCCCACAGTAATTACAAGAACTAATTCCAGCTGCAGTCAGAATGAGGCTTTGAGTCCATATGCCTGACAGGGTAAGAGTGACGGCAAGTCCAGACGTCATGGACTTAATAACAGTCGCTCCCAAAGCGTTGGCTCAGACTGGGTTTGAGTTGAAGGAGACCAGGGCCCTCTGGGTGCTGACGGCGGCTTACGCCTGCTGTGATTACACTACAGGAAAGTGAAGGGAGAAAAGACATGAATTCCTGGAGGTTAGAGCAACCGCATTTAGAAGGTGGAAAGCAGATGGATGAGGGGTAAACTGACTTGGCAGCCCTGAGAAAGCTGTACTCTGAGCTGTCAGTGGAAGTGGTGGAAGAGTAGCCCAGCTTTCACTGCACAAACGCACCCGACTCAGGAAGTGGTTGTGAAGGTAAAGCTAGTAAGAAGAGGGTTGGTTGAAAGTCAGTTTAAGGACTAATTGGAACGCTGGCCCCAACTGGCAGAAAGCAGGTGTTTCATTCTCTGGAGAAGGTAAATAAAACAGGGTCTCTTGGCTGAGGGCACCAGGTGTGGTTGAAGGAGGGGGCTTATACTAAAACTAAGGGGTTTAAGTCCATGCCTACAAGCCTTTTTCTAAACGTGGCCCTGAATGCGGCAAGGAGAGTGGTGACCTTAAGACAGAAAAGCGGAAGTGTCTTGTGAGGAATTTAACATCTCTTCATGTGCGTAATTGCCACCTGTATATTCTCTTTTAGTGAAAAGTGTCTTCATGTCTTTTGTCCATTTTCTAATTGGAATTTTTTAAAAAAAATGTTGAATTTTGAGAGAACTTTATATATTCTAGATGCTATTTCTTTGTCAGATATGCAGTTTGTAAATATTTTCTCCCAGGCCTAGCTTTTCTTTTTATCCTCCTACCAGGGGTTTTCTTAGAGAAAGAGTTTAACATTTTTATGAATTCCAGTTTATCAGTATTTACTGTCAAGTCTCAGAACTCTTTGCCTAGCTAGAGATCCCAAAGTTTTCCTCCTTTTTAAAAATAAAAAATAGACCTTAATTTTTAGAGTAGTTTTTGTACAGAGAGTACAGAGCGCGCCTGAGCCCTGAGCCCTGGCAGCCACTGGTCAGACTTGTCCGTGGGGAGCCGTTCAAATGCGCTTCTTTCACTTAGCAATGTGCTTCTCCTATTGTTTCCTAAAGGTTTTATAGTTTTATACTTTACACTTAAGTCCACTCTCCATTTTTTATTATTTGCTAATTACAAAAAAAGTTCATTTTTATATAAGGTATGAGACTTACATCAAGATTCGTAGTGCCATTGTTGGAAAGGCTGCCTTCCCTTTGTGGAAAGCTTCTACCTCGTCAGGACCAGCTGCGTGTACTGGTGTGGGGTGTTTCTGGCCCTGTGCTTCTGTTCTGTTCAATCTGGGTGTCCATCTTTTGACCAATACCACAGTCTTGATTACTCTTCCTATATATTAAGTCTTGAAATCAGGTAAAGTGAATCCTCCCACTTTTTTTTTAAAATTCAGAATTATTTTGGCTATTCTGGTTTATTTGCCTTTCTATGTAAGTTTTAGAATAATTTTGTCTATATCTACAAAAAAAAATCTTGCTGGGATTTTGATAGGAACTGCATTAAATTTGCGTATCAATTTGGGGGAAAATTGACATTTTCACCATATTGTCTTCCAGTCCATGGTATGTCTCTCATTTATTTAGGTCTTCTTTGATCTATTTTATCAGTGTTTTGTAGCTTTCAGCATGCAAGGTCTGCAAATATTTTAAATGTGCCCCTAGGTATTTCAGTTTTTGAGTGATTGTAAAGTATTGTATTTTTTTTTTTTTAAAGATTTATTTATTTTATTTAATTTCCCCCCCTCCCCTGGTTGTCTGTTCTTGGTGTCTATTTGCTGCGTCTTGTTTCTTTGTCCGCTTCTGTTGTCGTCAGTGGCACGGGAAGTGTGGGCGGCGCCATTCCTGGGCAGGCTGCTCCTTCCTTTTCACGCTGGGCGGCCTTCCTCACGGGTGCACTCCTTGCACATGGGGCTCCCCCACGCGGGGGACACCCTTGTGTGGCACGGCACTCCCTGCGCGCATCAGCACTGTGCATGGGCCAGCTCCACATGGGTCAAGGAGGCCCGGGGTTTGAACCGCGGACCTCCCATATGGTAGACGGACGCCCTAACCACTGGGCCAAAGTCCGTTTCCCAAGTATTGTATTTTTAAACTTTACTTTCCGAGTGTTCTTTGCTAGTATATAGAAACACAATTGATTACAGTATGTTTATCTTGTTATCTTGTGAGTTTGGACTCACTTATTGGTTCGAGTTTATTTGTAGATTTCTTCGGACTGTCTACATAGGCAGTCATGCCATCTGCAAATAGGGAAAGTTTTATTTCTTCCTTTCTTAATGTTTACCTTTGATTTCTTTTTCTTGACTTACTGGCTAGAGCTTCCAGCACTGTCTTGAATAGATGGTAAGAACACTCTTGCATTGTTTCTAATCTACAGGGAAAGCATTTGTCTTTCACTATTAAGTAAATGTTAGCTATAGGTGTTTTTATATATTCTTTATCAAATTGAAGAGGTTCCTTTCTATTTCTATTTTTCTTAGAGTTTTATCACGAAAGGATGTTTGATTTTATCAAATCCTTTTTATTCTATTAATTTTTATGATCATGTGACTTTTCTCCTTCAGTCTTCTTATATCTTTAGATGGATTACATTGATTTTTTAATATTGAATCAGACTTGCAACCCTGGAATAAATCCAACTATGTTGTAATGTATAATTCTTTTTTATTTAGTGCTGAGTTCTATGTGCTAATATTTTATTAAGGATTTTGCATGTATATTCATGAAGGATATTAGTCTGTAGCTTTATTTGTACTGTTATTGTCTGGTTTGTACTGTTATGTCATGGTAAATTTTCTCCTACTTTTTCTGGAGGTGATTATTTTGTCAGTCTTGCTAGAGGATTGTAAATTTTACTGATTTTTTAAAAAGAACCAGCTATTTGTTTCATTGATTTTCTCTATATTTCTGTTTCTAATTTTATTGATTTCTGCTGTTATCTTCATTGATTCTTCCTTCTTCTTGATTTTGGATTTATTTTGTTCTTTTTTTAAAAGCCTAAGTCCTTGAGGTGGGAGCTTAGATTATTGATTTGAGACTTTTCCTGCTTTCTAAAGTATGCACATACTTTATAATATTTCTTTCTTGGTACTACTATAGCTGTTTCCCACAAATTTTGCTTTATTTTCATTTTAATTCAGTTTGATGTATTTTTTTACTTCACTTGAGACTTCCTTTTTGGCCTATGGATCACTTAGTAATGTGTTGTCTAATTTCCAAGTGTTTGGAGACTTTCCTGTTATTGATTACTAGTTTTTGTTATTGATATGTAGTTTGTTATTGATATGTGGTTGTAAAATACACTCTGCTTGTTGGTTGAATTACGTACCCCAGAAAAACATGTACTTAATTTTAAATCAATTTCTGTGGTTGTGAACCTATTGAAATATGACCATTTAGAGGTGTAATTATTAGTTAAGATATGGCCAACTGAATCGTTAGGCTTTAATCCAGATTACTGGAGTCCTTTATAAGCAGAATGAAATTCAGACATAGATAAAATCACAGAAAGAAGCTGAAGTCAATGGAACCCAGGAAAGAAAGGAGAAGACGCTGCCATGTGCATCACCATGTGACAGAAAAGCCAGGGAACCCCAAGGATTGCTGGCAGCCAGCCCCAGAAGGCCAAGTCTTCACGGAGACAGCATAGCATTGCTGATAACTCACTTTTGGACTTCTAGCCTCCAAACAGTGAGGTAATAAATTCCCATTGTATGGTATTTGTTTTAGCAGCCAGGAAACTAAAACACTACCTGATTTTAATTCTTTTAAATTTGTTGAGGGGTTTGAGGGCCCTAGATGTGGCATATCTTGGTATATGTTGTGTGAGCACTTGAAAATAAGATATATTCTGCCTTTGTTGTGTGGAGTTGTCTATAAATATTGAATAAATTCTGTTGGTTGAGAGTGTTTTGAGTTCTTCTATATCCTTGCTCATTTTCTGTATAGTTCTATCAATTGTTAAGAGAAGGTGTAGAAATCTCCAACTATAACTGTGGATTTGATATGTCTACTTTTATCTATTAGTTTTTTCCTAGCATATGTTGCACCTCTTTTGTTTGGTGTGTGCACATTTAGGATTGCTTTATCTTCTTGGTGGATTGATCTTTTTTTTTTAAAGCATCATCCTGAAATATCCCTCTCTGTTTCTAGTGTTTCTTTTCCTCTGAAGTCTATTTTATCAGATATTAATAGAGCCGCTCCTGCTTTCTCTTGTTAATGCTTGAATGCTATATCTTTTCCACCCTTTTCTTTCAACTTACCTAAATCATTATATTTGAAATGAGTTTCTTGTAGACTGCATACAGCTGGATCACATTTTTAAATCCACTCTGCCAATCTCTGTCTTTTAATTTGTGTATTTAGACCATTTACATTTAATACAATTATTGATATGTTAGGGTACAAGACTGTATTTTCTTTTTGTTTTATGTTTGTTCCTTTTTGTTTGTTTCTGTTTACTCTTCCCCATACTTTTTCAGGTTTTCTTGAACTTCTTTTTAGAATTACAGTGTATTTTATCTACAGTATTTTTTTAAAAAAAGTATTTCCCCCTTCCCCAGATGGTTTGCTCATGTGTCTGCTCATTGCTTGCTCGCCTTTTCCAGGAGGCACCAGGAACTGAACCCTGAATCTCCCACATGGGAGGCAAGGGTCCAATGGCCTGAACCACATCCGTTCCCCATGGGCCGTGGCATCTGCTGGGTTAAGGCATCTGCTCATTTAGGTGTCTGCTCATTGTGGCATCTAGCTCATTTGCGAGGGTGTGGTATCTAGCTTGTTGCAGTTGGTGTAGCTTCTGCTTATCTTCTTTAGGAGGTACTGGAACCTGAACTCAGATCCTCCCATGAGTAGGTGGGTGCCAAACTGGTTGAGTCACATCCACTTCTTATCTACAGTATTTCAACTATATCTGTTTGTACAGCTTTTTTATTGATAGCTGTAGGTATTATGATATATATACATAACTTATAAAATTTACTTGTGTCATTATTTTGCCAATTGGAATGAAATATAGAAACCTTACCTCCCTATATGTCTCTTTACCCTGCCCTGTTAATATAATTGTCTTAAATATTTCTTCTACTTAGATTTAGAATCACATCAAACAGAGTTACAAGTTTTTCTTCAACTATCATAGAAAACTCAAGAGAAGAACAGTCTATTGTGTTTAGGCACATTTTTACTTTCTGAATGTTCTTTTAATAATTCTTTCAGAATAGGCTTGAAAAAACTAATTCTTTCAGTTTTCTTTCATCTGAAAGATATCTTGATTTCTTGTTCATTCCTGAAGGTTATTTTCACAGGGTACAGAATTCTGGGATACTTGTTCTTTTCTTTCAACACTTGAAAATGTTGCACCACTTCCTTCTGACTTCCATAGTTGCTGAAGAGAAATTCCCTGTTATTCAAATTGATTTCTCTATATAGGTAAGGTATCATTTCTTTCTCCTTTCAAGATTTTTTTCTTTAGATTTCAGAAATTTGACAATGATGTGTCATAATGTAGATTTCCTGTTTGGGGTTTGCTCAGCTTCTTGAATCTGTAGGCTTATGTCTTTGGTCAAATTTAATATGTTTTCAGGCAATATTTTTAAATATTTTTTTTTGTTAGAGAAGTTGTGAGCTTACAAGACAGTCATGCATAATGTGCAGAATTCCCATACATCAGCCCTCCACCAACACTTTGCATTGTTGTGGAACATTTGTTACAGATTATGGAAGAGCATCATCAAAATATTACTACTAAAGATGGTCTATAGCTTACATTTGGTACTTTTTTTTCATACACCCCCACCATTATTTACTCCATGTATTAGTATTGTTCATTTGTTGTTGTTCATGAGAGAATGCTCTCACAGTTGTACTGTTAATCACAGTCCCTCATCTACCACATGCTTTACTGTGTTACACAATCCCATGCCTTGTACAGTCTGTCCAAAGGGTATACTCAGTGGCTCTCACTTTTATCACAGAGTTGTGCAGTCCTCGCCTCAGTACACTTTTTAATGTTTTCCTTAGTCCAAAAGAAAAAAATTCGGTAACTCCTATTACTTACCTTTACCATGAGTATAGCTCTTTCTTTGACATCGATGCAAGAATATGATAATATTTCTGCTAATTTACAGTCCATAAGTTACATTAGTTGTATTTTCCCATGCATCAGTGTAGCAGTTTGATATAGGTATGAATTCAAAAATAGATACTGGATTATGTTTGTAATCTGGTCTATTACTGGGCATGATTGAGTATGATTAGGGCTTTGATTGGGCACGTCATTAGGGCGTTGAGTCCCCCCCCTTGGTGGGTGGGGACTCACAGATAAAAGGCATGGCAGAGGACAGAGTGGGAGCTTTTGATGCAAGCGTTCTTAATGTTGGAGTTTTGATGTTGGAGATTGATGTTGAAGCCTTAAGATGAAGTCTTAAGCTGGAGCCCCAGGGAGAGAGACAGCCATTCACCTGATAGTCTACAGCTGACCTTGTGGAGAAAAGAGAAGCTGAGCCCAGAGGAACCCAGGAAGCCTGAACCCTCGCAGACGTTGGCAGCCATCTTGCTCCAACACGTGAAAATAGACTATGGTGAGGGAAGTACCTTATGCTTTATGGCCTGGTATCTGAAAGCTCCTACCCCAAATAGATAAGCCTTTATAAAAGCCAACCAGTTTCTGGTATCTTGCATTAGCGCCCATTTGACTGACTAATACAATCAGCATATTCTTATCATCTTGTAATAGTGATGTAAATTTGTTCTAGTTCATAGAAGAACTTTCTTGTATTTGTGCTATTAACCACAAACTTCATCCATCACTAGATATACTATTATACAGTCCCTAGAATATTCTTTGGCTTTCTTTCAATTGACATTTATGTCTCTAGACTACCCCTTTCAGCCACAATCCCTTTTATAAACCAGCTGTGTTAGTTATACTCACTATAATGTGTTACCATCCACTCTTTCCATTTCCACACTTTTAGAGTCAAGCTAGTTAAAAATACTACACACATTAAGCATCGGTACCTCTTCTCAGCCCTCATCCTATCTCCTAGAAAGCTATACTCTAGATGTAACTCCACAGGCTTATTATTTGTATCTGGTTCATGTTAGTGAGGCCATGCAATATTTGTCCTTTTGTGCCTGGCTTATTTCACTCAAAATAATGTCCTCAGTTTCATCAATGTTGCCATATGTGTCCCAATTTAATTTCTTCTTACAGCAGCATAGTATTCCATCATATGTATATACCACATTTTGTTTATGCATTCATTGGTTGGTGAATGGTTAAAAAAACAACATTTGGATTGTTTTCATCTTTTGGCAACCATGAATAATGTTCTGAACATCAGTGAGCAAATGTCTGTCTGTATGTGTATTTTCAGTTCTGGATATATTCCTAGTAGAGGGATGGCTGGATCGTACGACAGTTCTACATTCAGCTTCCTGAGGAACCACTAAGCAGTCTTTCACAGAGGCTGCACCATTTTACATTTTACAGTGAACGATTGTTCCTATTTCACCACATACTGTCCAGCCCTTGTAGTTTTGTTTTTTCTCTTTTCAAATAATGGTCATTCTATGAGGTGTGAGATGAGATCTCATTATAGTTTTGATTTGCATTTCCCTAATAGCTGGTGATATTGGACATTTCTTCATGTGTTTTTCTGCGATTTGTATTTCCTCTTTAGAAAAATGTTTCTTTTAGCCATTTAAAAAAAAATGGATTGCTTGTCCTTGTAACATTGAGTTGTATGATCTTTTTATATAGCATGGAAATCAAACCCTAATCAGATATGTGCTTTCCAAATATTTTCTCCCATTGAGTGTGCTGCCTTTTCACTTTCTTGACAGCGTCCTTTGAATCACAAAGGTGTTTAATTTTGACGAGGCCCTGTTTACCCATTTCTTCTTTCATTGCTCATGCTTGCTCATGCTTTTGGTGTAAGTGTTAAGAATTCACCACCTACCACCAGGTCTTGGGGATGTTTCCCTAAAATTTTCTTCTAGAGGTTTTATGGTTCTAGCTTTTATATACAGGTCCTTGATCCATTTTGAGTTAATTTTTGTATAAGGTGTGAGATAGGAGAACTGTGGATATCCAGTTCTCCCAGCACCATTTGTTTAATAGGCTGCTCTGCCCTAGATGGGTGGTCTTGACAGCCTTGTCAAAAATCACTTGACCACAGATGTGAGGGTCTATTTCTGAACAATCAATTCAGTTCTGTTGGTCTATATATCTATCCTTATGCGAGTACCATGCTGTTTTTTGTTTTGTTTTGTTTTTCATCAGAGTAGCTAAGTAATATGATTTAAAGTCCAGAAATTAGAGTCCTCCAACTTTGTTCTTCCTTTTTAAGTTGTTTCTGGCTATTTGGGCCCCTTACCCTTCCAAATAATTTGAAAATTGGGTTTTCCATTTTGCAAAAAAGGCTGTTAGAATTTTTATTGGGATTGCATTAATTTGTAAATCAATTTGAGAATTGACATCTTAACAAAATTTAGTCTTCCAATCCATGAACATGGAATATACTTCCATTTATTTACGTCATCGTCAATTTCTTTTAGCAATGCATTGTAGTTTTCTGAGTACAGGTCGTTTACATCCTTGGTTACATTTATTCTCAAATATCTGGTTCTTATAGTTGCTATTATAAATGGAATTTTTTCCCCTGACTTCCTCCTCAGATTGCCTATTACTAGTGTATGGAAAACTACCAATTTCCGTATATTAATGTTGTATCCTGCCACTCAGTAGCTCTAGTAGCTTTGCTGTAGACTTTTCAGGACTTTCTAGATATAGGATCATATCATCTACAAATAGCAAAAGTTTTACTTGTTCCTTTCCAATTTTGATACCTAACTGCTCTAGCTAGAACCTCTCAAGTATATTGAACAACAATGGTGACAATGGGTATCCCGTTTTTTCTTTTTTAACACATCAATTTTATTGATACAAATTATTAAAGCTTATATTCATTCCAAGTGTATAGTGAATGGTATTTGGTATAAACACATAGTTGTGCATTCATCACTTCAATCATTATTAGAGCATTTTTATTATTGCATAATAATAATAATAAAACAGACAAAAATCTCACCACCTCTCAATCTCTCTATGCTTCCCCTGCCATACATAAGTGCTACTGTTTCCATTCCTCTAGTTTGTGTTAATATTTTGTAAAACCAGTCTTACACATGCAATATTACCCATATTCGTATTTCACATGAGGTTTCACTATGTTATACAGCCCCATGCTACATTTTTAGCTTTCCTTCTAATAATATACATGTCCTTAGACTTTCCCTTACAACCATTTTCATACCCCTGTTATAGCTCCGCTAATCACAGACACCATGACGTGCTCTTACCATTTCCATTGATTTCTAAAGATTTCCAAACAACTGTTTTTGTTTTTTTTAAAACCAGTTCTGCACAGATTAACCCTCAGCTTTCCATTCTGTACCCTCAGTCTATTTTCTGGTGACCTATATCCTAATTAGTAACTCCATGGGTTTACATGATATATTTAGTTCATAAGAGCACATTTGTGTCTGGCCTGCTTCTCTCAACCTCATGTCCTGCAGGATCATCCATGTTGTCATATGCTTCATAACTTCATTTCTTCAGACAGTTGCAAAATATTCCATCATGTGTATACACCACAATTTTTTATCCATTCATCAGTCGATGGATTGTCTGCATCTTTTGGCAGTTGTGAATAACACCGCTGTGAACACCAGGATGCAGATACCTGTTTGTCACTGCTCTCCGTTCTTCTGGGTGTATAACTAGTAGTGTGTTGCTGGGTCATATGGCAAGTCTATGTTCAACTTTCTTAGGAACTGCCAAACAGTCCTCTACAGGGCTGTGCCATTCTGCATTCCCACCAACAGTGAATAAGCATACCCTATCTCTCCACATCCTCTCCAACATTTACAGTTTTCTGACTTTTTAGTAATGGCCATTCTAATAGGTTTGAATTGGTATCTCACTGTCGTTTTGATTTGCGTTTTCCTAATCTCTAGTGATGTTGAACAGTTTTTCATGTGTTTCTTTGTCATTTTTCCTTGGATAATTGTCTAAGTCTTTTGCCCACTTTTTAATTGGGTAGTTTGTCTTTTTATTGTTGAGCTGTAATATCTCTTTGTATATCACAGATATTAAAGCCTTATTGGATATGTGATTTCCAAATATTTTTTCTCATTGAGCCAGATGCCTTTTCACTCTTTTGACAAAAGTGTTTAGTTTTGAGGATTTTATCTACGTTTTTCTTTTGTTGCTTGGGCCTTGTGTGTAAGGTTTAAGAAACTATTGCCTACCACAAGATCTTGGAGATGTTTTCCTACATTTGAGAGTTTTATGGTTGTCACTTTTATGTTTAGGTCCTTGATCTCTTTTGAGTTAATTTTTGTATAAGGTGCAAGATAGGGGTAATCTTCCTTTTTTTTTGACATGGCTAACCAGTCTTCCAATTTTGTTCTTCTTTTCTAAGACATTTGTGGCTATTTAGGGATCCTTACCTTTCCAAATAAATTTGATCTTTGACTTCTCCATATCTGTGAAAAAGGCAGATTTTTATTGGGATTGCATTGAATCTGTTAAGCCATTTAGGTAGAAATGACATCTTAAAGATATTCAGTCTTCCAGTCCATGAACACAAAATGTCCTTCCATTTATTTATATTCTTCAGTTTCTTTTAGCAATGTTTCTAGTTTTCAGAATACAGTCCTTTATGTCCTGGTCAAGTTTATTTCAAAGTATTTGATTCTTTTAGTTGCTATTATAAATGAAAATTTTTTTCTGATTTCTTTCTCAGATTGCTCATCAGTAGTATATAGAAATACTATTGATTTTTGTGTATTAGTCTTGTATCCTCCCTCTTTGCTGAACTTGTCTCTTAGTTCTAGTAACTTTGTTGTGAATTTTCAGGATTTTCTAGATATAAGATCATATCATCAGTGAAGAGTGAAAGTTTTACTTCTTCTTTCCCTATTTGAGTGCCATTTTTTTTTCTTTACCTACCCTCCTTGCTCTAACTACAACTTCTAGCACAATGTTGAATACCAGTGGTAACAGTGGGTATCCTTGTCTTGTTTCTCTTCTTGGCAGGAAAGCTTTCAGTCTTTCACAGTTGAATACAATGCTGGCTGTGAGTTTTTCATATATGCACTTTACTATGTTGAGAGAGCTTCCTTTTATTCCTGTCTTTTGGGGTGTTTTTTTTTTTTACCACAAAAGAACACTGTATTTTGTCAATTGCATTTTCTGCATCAATAGAAAGGATCAAGTGATTTTTTTCTTTCAATTTATTAATGTGGTTTATTATACTAATTGATTTTCTTGTGTTCAGCCACCCTTGCATAACTGGGATAAAACCCAGTTGGTTGTGGTGTATAATTCTTTTAATGTGGTTTTGGATTTGATTGCAAGTGTTTTGTTGAGGATTTTTATAATCTATATTAGTTAGAGATATTGGTCTATAATTTTTGGTGGTATCTATATTAATTAGAAATATTGGTCTGCAATTTTTTTATAGTATCTTTCTCTGACTTTGGTATTAGGGTGATGTTGGCTTCATAGAATGAGTTTGGTAGCATTCTTTCCTGTTCAATTTTTTGGAAGAGCTTGAGCAAGATTAGTATTAGATCATTTTTGAATGATTGGTGGAATTCACCTGTGAAGCCATCTGGTCCTGGGTTTTTCATCTTTGGGAGGTTTTTGATGACTGTTTCAATCTCTTTACTTGTGATTGGTTTGTTCACGTCTTCTCCTTCTTGTAGGATCAATTTAGTTTTTTCATGTGTTTCTAAGAATTTGTCCATTTCATCTACATCATCCGGTTTTTTGGTATACAGTTCATGGTATCCTCTTATGATCTATCTAATTTTTGTGGGGTCAGTAGTAATGTCCCTGTTTTCATTTCTGATTTTATTTTTTTCTGTCTTCTCTTTTTTTCTTTTTCAGTCTAGCTATGGGTTTGTCAATTTTGTTAATCTTCTCAAAGAATCAACTTTTGGTTTTGTTGATTATATTTTTTTAATTTTTTATTTTTTTGTTCTCAGTTCCATTAATTCTCTGATCTTTATTATTTTTCTCCTTTTCCTTTGGCTGGGCTATCTCTTCCTGTTTCCTGGCATGGTTTGTAATTTTTTGCTGATGTCTGGGCATCTGAATTGGTGAAATGACACTAAGATGGTCAATTTCCCTTTCTTGCTTAGTGGTTTTGTTTCATGGCTCTTTGAATTTTGTTTCAATTTATTCTAAGTCTTTAAATTGCTTAGCTTAAGTCATCTAAATCAGCCCAAGGACTCACTAATTGGAGCAGATATTCCAGAGGTTGGGGGCAAAGAGACCCACCAGTGGTTTTTCTCCTTGCAGTTTCCCAGCTGGCCTGCAGATGACTGTTTCCGTGGACACCTCTCTTCCAACCTCCACTTTCTGGTCTGGCCAGCGCTGAGATTCAGAGGCGCTCTGCTGGCTGAATTCACTGAAGAGAAACCACTCTCTGCCTTCCCCCACACTCACTCTTCCCAGGGAGGAGGTGTCTCTCCCTCAGTGAGCCCTGGGTTTTATCCAGCTGTGTCTTGAAGGTAGGGGATGGGTGTCATTCCCACGTGCCGGGGTTTAATAACTCACAGTTGTCATTTCGGGTTCGTCTCTCTGTTGCACAGCTCTGTCCTGGCCTGCTGACTCCCAAAGCAGATCCCTCAGACAATTTTTTGCCCTTTCTCCATTGTTTTTCTAAGAAAGTTGATCGCTGCCTGCCTGTCCCGATGCCGTCTTCCTGAGGTCCGCTGTAATGTTTGTCTGGCTTTGGTATTAGGGGGATGCTGACTTCATAGCACGAGTTTGGTAGTGTTCTCTCCTGTTCAGTTTTTTTTAGAAAAATTTGAGTAAGATTGGTATTCAGTCTTTGTTGAATGCTTGATAGAAGTCACCTGTGAAGCCATCTGATCCAGGGCTTTTCATTTTGAGGAATTTTTTGATGACTGTTTAAATCTCTTATGACTGGTTTATTGAGAATCTTCTATTTCTTCTAGGATCAGTGTAGGCTGTTTGTTCCTAGGAATTTTTCCATTTCATCTACCTTGTCTAGTTTTCTGGTATTCAGTTGTTCATAGTATCCTCTTATCTCTTTTATATCTGTGGGGTCAGTAGTAATGTCCCCACTTTCTATCAGTCTAGTTAAGGGTTTATCAGTTTTGTTGATCTTCTCAAGGAATCAGCTTTTGGTTTTGTTAACTCTGTTTTTTTTTCTTTTTGGTTGTTCTGAATTTCATTTCTGCTCTGATCTTTATTTTGTTCCTTCTGCTTGCTTTAGGAATAGTTTGCTCTTCAATAGCCGTCTCATTGAATTTTTTAAGATTTGTTTGAACATCTGTGATTAGTCAACTCTTTAATGTCCTCTGGAGGTTTAGTTTGCTCTTTTGGGCCATATCTTCCTGTTTCTTGGCATGGCATGTAATTTTTTGTTGGTATCTAAGCATCCAATTTACTTGTTTTATTCTGGTCTCAGTTTTTCTGTTTAGTCTAGGGCTTTCTATTTGATTGGCTTTGGGCTATAGCCCTTCTTTGATACTTGGTTCAACTTATTTTAAACTTTATAATAGCTCATGTTTAGCCGATCTGAATTTCTTCAGCTCTCTTTCATCTGTTTCTTGCTCTTCTCCCTCGCTGGTGGTTGAGTAGGAGCTGAGGATTTGGTTGGCACTGTGAGCTGTGGAGGCCATTACCCCAGGAATCGATGAGGCTTCTCCCAATTTTCTCCCCTGCTGGGAGTGGGGACAAAGCCACATTTGTGTGCAGTATTCCAAGCCATGTAGGCCAAGACCATCTGTAGTTGCCTGCAGAACCTGATGAAACTCCAAGTGCCTTCCTCCCCTCCCTTGGCCATGCAAATCAAAACTGACCACAGTTATCCAGATAGACTGATGAAGCACCGCTCCCCTCCTCCCCTGCCAGGGGCGGGGTAGACCCTTAGATGTGCACAACGGTCTACTCCAGGTACCAAGAGGGGCTGAGGGAGGCTGTTCTCCCTCCTGTCCCATCAGGGGGTGGGGATGGGCCACAGGTGACCAGCAGTCTAGTCCACGTGGGCTAGATGACTCCAGTTACCCAGGGAGGCTGCAGGACTGAAGCACGGCTCGGGCTGCAGGGCTCGAGCACAGGCTCTCGGGCTGCAGGACTGAAGCGCGGCTCGGGCTGCAGGGCTCGGGCTGCAGGGCTCGAGCGCAGGCTCGGGCTGCAGGACTGAAGCGCGGCTCTGGCTGCAGGGCTCGAGCGCAGGCTCGGGCTGCAGGACTGAAGCGCGGCTCGGGCTGCAGGGCTCGAGCGCAGGCTCGGGCTGCAGGACTGAAGCGCGGCTCGGGCTGCAGGACTGAAGCGCGGCTCGGGCTGCAGGGCTCGAGCGCAGGCTCGGGCTGCAGGGCTCGAGCGCAGGCTCGGGCTGCAGGACTGAAGCGTGGCTCGGGCTGCAGGGCTCGAGCGCAGGCTCGGGCTGCAGGACTGAAGCGCGGCTCGGGCTGCAGGGCTCGAGCGCAGGCTCGGGCTGCAGGACTGAAGCGCGGCTCGGGCTGCAGGGCTCGAGCGCAGGCTCGGGCTGCAGGACTGAAGCGCGGCTCGGGCTGCAGGGCTCGAGCGCAGGCTCGGGCTGCAGGACTGAAGCGCGGCTCGGGCTGCAGGGCTCGAGCGCAGGCTCGGGCTGCAGGACTGAAGCGCGGCTCGGGCTGCAGGGCTCGAGCGCAGGCTCGGGCTGCAGGACTGAAGCGCGGCTCGGGCTGCAGGGCTCGAGCGCAGGCTCGGGCTGCAGGACTGAAGCGCGGCTCGGGCTGCAGGGCTCGAGCGCAGGCTCGGGCTGCAGGACTGAAGCGCGGCTCGGGCTGCAGGGCTCGAGCGCAGGCTCGGGCTGCAGGACTGAAGCGCGGCTCGGGCTGCAGGGCTCGAGCGCAGGCTCGGGCTGCAGGACTGAAGCGCGGCTCGGGCTGCAGGGCTCGAGCGCAGGCTTGGGCTGCAGGACTGAAGCGCGGCTCGGGCTGCAGGGCTCGAGCGCAGGCTCGGGCTGCAGGACTGAAGCGCGGCTCGGGCTGCAGGGCTCGAGCGCAGGCTCGGGCTGCAGGACTGAAGCGCGGCTCGGGCTGCAGGGCTCGAGCGCAGGCTCGGGCTGCAGGACTGAAGCGCGGCTCGAGCGCAGGCTCGGGCGCAGGCTCGGGCTGCAGGGCTCGAGCGCAGGCTCGGGCTGCAGGACTGAAGCGCGGCTCGGGCTGCAGGCTGATCTCGGTGGATGGAAGCTGGTCCCTGCCACCCCTGTGAGTTTTAGTCAGTCCTGCTTCCCCTCAGGCAGGAGTGGAGTCAAAATGGAGGCTACTGGCGTCCTTCCGACTTGGACAGCTTCAAACTTCAGCTGTTCTTAGGACTGGGTGTTAGCCTCCGCGGCGTGGAGTGGTCTACTCACACAGCTTCTCCTCCGTTCTTTCAAGGATGCTGCAGGATGCTCTTCTGGCCTCCTGGGCTCCCACACGTGATTTAGGTAGCTCTGGGTGACCAGCGGCGCTGTAGGATGAGCTGACTCCCAGAGCCCCTTACTCTGCCGCCACCTTGCCCCTCTTCCCGGCCTTGCTAATAGGTCTTGTGCTGACGTCCTGCAGGCGCAGTGGTGGCGGCACCGCACCCCTCCACGAGCAGCCCGTTCCTGCATTCTGCGCAGAAGAGAGGCAGGGGGGTGGCTTCTCGTTCTGCAGCTACTAGGCTGCCTCTGATGTTTCGTCATCAAGTATGACTCGTTCACCACCTGCCTGCTCACGGGAGGGGTGGGGAGGTTTGGGGCTGGGCCAGGAAGTGCCAGGGTCTCCTTTCTGACTCTTGCTTGCAGTGATTCTAAGTAAGGTTCTCACACCTGATTCCCAGGAGGACACTGTCCTGCTGACTTCACAGGCTTGTTGTGAATGAAGCTATGCAGAGACTCTGCAAATACCAAGAGCTATACATGTGCATGTGGTAGTGTCTCTTCAGGTGAACAGTGCTCAGCGTTTACCTAAAGATATCTTGACTTCTCTTTCAGTATGTTGTGTTTTCGTTTCTTTATACAGTAAAAGAAAACTATAAAAGCATAGCACTTGGCTTGAATAATTACATAGAGATTTCTTCATAGTCTTTTCGATATATGTGTGTGAATAATATATATGTATTTCAAAACAGAAAGTTTTGAATATAAAGCTAATATTTAAAGAAAGAATTTTTGGATTATCATGGCTGTATTATTTGTAACAAATTTTATTGTCCATTACCATGCTATTACCAGTTGTATAAAGATTTGGCATTTAAGTCCACAGAACTTTCCATGTCCTTTATTGTATTAAAAACAAAGGTGATTACAAAGGAGACTGTAACAACAATAATGCTTTATGTTTTCTTGTTCATGTCCATGTCATAATTAGTACTAACAGGAAAGCATTAATCTTTGGCACATATATTTTAAGTGTGTAAATAACACATTCCACATCCTTTATTGTCTTAAAAAAAACAGAGACATTAGAAAGGTGAATACAGAAAAAGAAAAGGTGTATCCATTGTTTCCAAACAGAAATTTTAGCATATTTATATATCCCCAAATACTTAAATACTATTTTTCATTTTTTAAAACCCTTGTTTTCAAATATAGTACAACTGAGCTGCACTTGATTTTTAGTTGGAATATACACTGCCTTTTCCTTCATGTTGTATTATTACAGAGGAAATGGGTTTTTAATATACATGATTCAAGTGGGGGAAAATGGCGTATTTAATTTCAAAATATTCCTTAGACCGGAAAAAAAAAATCTTTTGGAGTAGTTATGTTTATTTTATAGAAACTACAGCAGAACAATTTAGTATGTTAATGCAGAAATACAAACAACTTTATATAACAAAATACTTACTATCTTCTAGCTGCCTTACAGCATTTACTCAAGAAAACAGAACAAAATTTCTCAGTTTCATTAATCAGCTTTGTAAATATTTTGCCAGAGCTTTTTTCTTTGGTTGGAGAAAGTAAATAAAAAAGTTTTAAAGCTCACATGTATCTATTTTGCTTTAGCCTGGTGTATTTATTAAGAGTAAATTCGGTATGTCTTTGTAGTTCATCAATATGTGTATTTAGAAGTTTTTCAAGTTCTTTTGCACGCCTCTCTTCCTCCAGAAGGAAATGCTGTGCAGTCAAAGAAGCTGGAAAGGACATCTCTGGGGGAGACTAAAGAAAGAATGAAAGGGAAGTTAAACAAAGAACACAAATCCTTTTAATCTTCATATTTCCAAGCATGCTTCATCCCTGATGTCCTGGCAAACCCTGCACCTCCTAGTGGAATACTGCGTCCGCGCTGACCCCTACCTGTTTCACTGCACATGCAGTGAGCGTCACATCATCATCTAAAAAGCTGTAGGGGTGAGCAGGACAACGTCTCCTGCAGACACAGGGACAATGTAGTTACATGGAACTGTCTGAAACATACCCTCCTGATTCACAGAGATGATTTTCTCCTGAAAACAGGCCATGCCAGAAAGCTGAAGTAAAGGTTATTAGAGTAGAGTGTGGCAAAGAAAGATTTATATAGAGAAAAATGAGGTGGCGGACCTGGCCCAGTGGTTAGGGCGTCCGCCTACCACATGGGAGGTCCGCGGTTCAAACCCCGGGCCTCCTTGACCCGTGTGGAGCTGGCCCACGCACAGTGCTGGTGCACGAAAGGAGTGCCCTGCCACGCAGGGGTGTCCCCACGTAGGGGAGCCCCACGTGCAAGGAGTGCGCCCCCTAAGGAGAGCCACCCAGCGTGAAAGAAAGTGCAGCCTGCTCAGGAACGGTGCCGCACACACGGAGAGCTGGCACAGCAAGATGATGCAACTAAAAGAAACACAGATTCCTGTGCCGCTGACAACAACAGAAGCGGACAAAGAAGAAGATGCAGCAAATAGACACAGAGAACAGACAACTGTGGTGGGGGTGGGGAAGAGGAGAGAAATAAATAAATCTTTAAAAAAAAATAGAGAAAAATGAGGACTGGCTTTGCATGGGGCGATGGATGGCGAGAGGCAGCAAGCGGGGGCTGCCGGCTGTGTCCAGGGCTGCGATGTGGGGTCTGTGGAACTGGTGACCAGTTAACACACGTTTTAGCCACTGGATCACCCTGTGCCGTGGGTTGCCTGCATGTGTTACACTTTTGAAGCCGCCCCTGGAGCCCAGGTGCCTCTTCTTTGGTGCTAATGATTTACCGACTGCGCACTCTTCGCCTTGTTCTGAAGGTAACGGAACAACGCGACGCCGGCCCTTAGCTGCTGACCTGCCCTGCGACCCGGGAGCCTCGCCATTAACGGAGTGACATCACTATTTCATTAGTGAGACGGGGCCCGGCCAGGCCGACAAGCCCACGAGCCGCGCCGTGAGCGTCCAGGGCCTGGGCACGGCGTCCGTCTGCACACACTCGGCCTTAGCCTGCCTCCACGCCCGCCTCACGTCACTGTCTAGACGTGCACGGGGGGCAGCACGAGGCCCCTGCCGCGCTCCCGTCCCTCGGCCGTCACGGGTCACCCCCTTGCGGTCAGTGCTGTGAGGACAGTGGGCCTGTGGCCCTGCCTTGGCCCGGGGCCGCGAGCTCCCCTCTCAAATCCCGGCGCCACTGAGCTGACCTGCGGCAGACTCGCTGCTGAGTGACGGCGCTGTCAGCGGGACTCCGTGGTGGGGCCCGGTGACATGGACTCACGTATTTACCAAAAAAAGTAGGGACTGAGGAATAACAGGCAAATGGGTAATTTTAGAGAATTTCATGCCAAGACAGAAAAAGTTACTTTTTAAAAACAAAGAGGGGACATTTGTACTTGACCTTCCCCAATCTTGGTCCCTGGCTTTCTGTTCTGCCAGGAGGTGTGGGACTTGGCAAAGAGCTTGGAGCCGGCGATCTTACACAGCTGAGCCTTGCTATGGGGACGCGGTCACTGGTCTGGCCCCTGTGCAAACTGTAGGACAGTGGCCGGGGACAGGCGGGCCCCACCAGCTGCCGTGCCAGGCGCAGAGCCTCACTCGGCAGACCCGCACGGCACTGGGCACGCGGCGTGCTTGTCCCAGCCTGGCACATGTGCTCTTTCCAAGGCCCAGTGAGGAGGGTCGGAAGCAGCGCGCACTCAGTCCTGCCCGGCGTGAACGGCGCTGCCACAGGGAATTCAGGGGGCCCTGGACCATGTGGACGTTCCAAGCACCGTGTTAACCTGATCCGTGAGGACCCGGTGAGCAGGAAGCGGCAAGAAGGCGGTGGCCTTGGCAAGGCGCACGCACCGGCTAGGGGAGAAGAACCCTGGGACAGTCCAGGGCCTCGACAGACGCTGGAGTTTCTGGGGCCGGTGGGAAAGGACAGGCCACCCCCAACCCCTGTCACGCGCCGTCAGCCCCTGTGACCATGGGAGGATCCCGGGCTTCTCGGCCGCCTCCGTTTTGAGGCGGCAGTTCCACATGGAGGGGTTCTGATCCGACCCGCTTCCTGGTGGCTCAGAGGCTGTTTTCTGAGCTTGGCCTGGAACAAGAAAGGGTCCTGCGGCAGATTCAGGGTGGGGAGCGAGCAATCCTGCAGCGTGGGCCGAGTATCTGGTAGATCCCGCATAGAAGACTCTCTAGTAGAGAAAGATGCCCCGTGGAGCCTCTGGCAAGCCTCAGCGGGAAAGCCGCAGTCCCCGACGACGCTGCAGCACAGCCCGGGCACCGCACCGTGCAGACAGCTCCTGCCACGCTCCTGCGCGCTCGTGGATGGCACGACAGCACGCAGCCGGGACGCGCGGCCCGTGGGCTCCTGCGGCTCGTCCCTGGCCGCCCGCCTTCGCCAGCGCCGTCTGGCTCCCGCCGAGGTGAACGTCCAGCCTGCTTGCAGGGAGTCCAGAGCTGAGCTCCCGACACGGCGCCGTCCCTCAGGGACCCCGCCCCTTGGTGGCGATTTGATCGCACAAGTCCCCGCGCCTGGGAAGAGCAGCGACTGCAGACAGACCCGGGTGCCTTCTCGACCGGCTCGAGCCCTACGAGACTCAGAGCAGAGGCGCCGCTTTACGGGGCCGTGGCCACGGGTGCAGGCCTGGCGTCCGTTTGTCCCCCACGCACAGCCCTGTCTGGGTGCTCGGCTAAGACACCGGCCTGGAGACGTGGGGGCACCGGGGACCCACAGGTGCCGTGCTTCCCACAGGCAGGACTCGGGGTCTGGGAGCAGGAGGAGGGGGGCCTGGCTGCACCCCGTGTGGAATGCCCCCCGGGGCAGCTTCCTGTCTGCCCTTCGGCCCTGGGGGGTGCTTCCAGCGACAGCTTCAGGGGTGCGGACCACAGCTCGGGCGCCCCCTGGCACGGCTCGCGCCTCAGGCCGCAGGGCAGGGCAGGAGGAAGTTGCTGCCCTGCAGAGGCAACTGAGGGGGAGACCCCCTGCCCAGCCAGGCAGGGAGGGGTGTCCCGCACTCCGCCACCCGCTGAGGCGCCTCCGGGGGCTCTGCGCCCGGTTTTCCTGCAGCTGGAGGTGCCACAGCCTCGTCCTGGAAGGGGCCTGGCCCAGCGGGGCGTCCAGAACGGCCACAGAGGAAGACGAGCGACGGTCGCGTGGCCAGTGGCAGCCTCAGGGGCTGTGGACTTTCCCGCCCTTTTGGGTTTATCCAGGAAGAAGGACCAGAATTCAGGAGCAGCTGTGCCTGGATGGGGTGAGCGTGATGCGAGGAGAAGGTGGGGCTGAGTGGGCGGGAGGTGGGCTGCGCCCGCGCCCCTCGGAGCGCAGTGGCCACCGGCGCCTCCCTCCCCGCTGCCCTGGGCCGGCTGCCCGCTCCCCTGGCCCTTCGCTGGCCCTGCCCTGGTGTCCTGCCTCCCTCCAGCCACCTGGAAGCGGCCAACGGCCATCGGCTGGCTCGGGCTGATGACAAAGTGTCCTTGGTGCAGGGTTTGACGCGTCCCTTAGAGGTTCTGGGTTGTAGCTTAAATGAGAAGCTTTATTCTGTTTACTCTACCAGTATGGACTTTTATTTTGAGCAAATAATTTTGGCACTTTCTCTTGCAATGACCACAAAAGAATTTATACGTACTTCAGAACTTTAGGGATCTTCACAAGTTAATAGTTTTAAGCCTTTTCCTCCTTCTACAACAGTTTAAAGTGTAATTTCAGTCTCTACCAAAACAGCAGGTGATAGATTCCAAAAAAGCAAAAATGTACCGTATCTGAACATACAGGATGACCCTTCCAATTTAAATATTTTCTGCTTTTTAATATTTTTGTACCCAATATTAGCATATCATGGAGAGGCGCTGAAAAATTACAAGTGAAGGTAACTGATAAGAGTACTATTTTTGGGGGTAAAATATCTCCATATCTTAAAAAACTTACTAACTGTGATGGTTATGTTCAAGAAATTAAATGACAAGATGGAAAATTTCAGCAGAGAACTATAAAAAAGAATAAGATGGAAATTCAATACGTGAGAACATAAAAACTAATATTAAGAACACTTCCCAAAATTTTATGAGGTCAGCATAATCTTAATACTAAAACCTGACAAAACAACAAAGGAAAATTATAGGCTAATTTTTCTCATGAACACAAAGCAAAAATTCTAAACAAAATATTAACCAACCCAATCCAGTATACACAATGGTGACCTGCTGAGAGCTTCTGCTTTAGCCTGAAGCTGACACCATTCCACTCAGCGTTTACTGGAGGTTCTAAATAAGGCTAGAAATAAAATAAGGCTAGAAAAAGAAAAAAAAGATGTATAAATATTTAAAAGTAAGAAATCAAATTCTTGTTATTTTGATATTGAAAACAGAAAATCTAAAACAATCCATAGGACTGAAATGAACAGTACGGTCAACTGAATATCTAAATGGACAGAGGAGCTGGACCCCCACATGACACCATACAAATCAAATCTAGGTAGACTGTAGGTCCAAATATGAAAAGTATAGAACCAACCCTTCTGGAAGATAACATCGGACAGGCAAAGTATTTTAAATAGGACACCAAACAATACTAACCACAAAGGAAAAGATTCATAACTATATTTAAAGTAGGAACATCTGTTCATTAAAAGATGCCATTAAGAAAGTGAGTAGGAGACAGAGGGAGAAGATATTTATAAAACTTATAACCAACAAAAGAATATAAAGAACTCCTACAAATCAGTAATAAGAATAAAGGTAATCCAGTAGAAAATTAGGCAAGGAAATTGGACAGGCACTTTACAAAGGAGAATATCAAGATGGCCAATTAAACAGACCAAAAGGTTTTCAACCTCATTAGTCACCAGAGAAATGCAAATTAAAACCATCGTAAGTTACTATTACTACACAAGGACCAGAATGGGTAAAATTAAAAAAGACTGGCAATGCCGAGTGTTGGAGAGAATCCAGAGCAAGGAGATTCCCACACACTGTTGCTGGGGTTGCCGATCAGCTCAAACCCTTGGGAGAACAGCTGCAGCGCTGCCCCTGAGCGTGCGCTCGTCTTAGACCCGGC
Source organism: Dasypus novemcinctus (assembly GCF_030445035.2). Taxonomy (NCBI): domain Eukaryota; kingdom Metazoa; phylum Chordata; class Mammalia; order Cingulata; family Dasypodidae; genus Dasypus; species Dasypus novemcinctus. The sequence goes on along the minus strand of NC_080699.1, from coordinate 378,188 downwards.
AGCTCCTCCTCTGGGTATATGCCCACTGGAAATAAGGTTCAGGAACGTCTTTAGCAGCATTATTTGCAATAGCCCCAAACTGGAGATAATTCGGGTGTCCATCGTCAGCAGAATGGCTAAGTTAGCCGTGGAATCACTGTACATGGTGTTACCATGTAATGGAACGCCACAGAGAAACGCATAAGCCACAGCTCTATAACACAATGGATGATGACGCTCACAAGCAGTGCGGAGCAAACAAAGCAGGACAAAGAGAACACGAGTTTGACTCCATTTACATACAATTCACAAGTGGGCCAACTCCTTGACGGTGGTGAGGATGGTGGTTACGTTGGGAGCAGAGTGGAGGCAGGGACCGAGGGGGCGGGAGGGGCTCCTGGGCTGTGGGAGATGCTGCGTGGTGCGTTCCCAGTGAAAACCCATCAAGCTGTCCACCGATGTTTGTGCATGTTTCTCTATGTGTGCCAGAGTCAATAAGAAAGGCTCAAAGATAACTAGTGGCTCTTTAAAATACACAGGGCCATGGGCTGTCTCGGGGTGAGTCCAAGCACTTGTACTTAAAAAGCATCACCAGTGATTCTGGTCGGGATCAGAGGGCAGCAGCTGTTGACAACTTGAAGAAACACGACGGGTTTCCCTTCCCTCAGGAGGTGCCATGGCCACATGGCCAACAGCTGTTGACTGGACAACTTGATGAATCTTGAGGGGTTTCTCTTCCCTCAGGAGGTGGGTGTGGCCAGATTAGTCTCCCCTCACCCTGGAGGCCCCGTCAAGGGCTTCTGTTTTAAGAACTAGGTAAATCCGTGCATTGGTATCAGCGCTAAGAGGTAGGGAATCACCCTTCAAAAGAAGCGTCCAGTAACGGGCCACTCACCAGTGGGAACACCTCCTCGTCGCTGCCGGGAGGACTCGCCGTTTCCCTGGTGTGGAAGGTCAGAGCTGCTGCGCTTACGTCTGGCTCACAATCCTGGCTTAGTCTGAAAGAGAGAAGAGTTGTGGCTGCAAAGGACAAATGTTTCTTTATGTAGCCAAGGATTTTAATTTCTCTGGTGCCTAACTGAGAAGAACACAAGTGTCTGATATTTCTATAAAAACAATGCTCCTGAGGAATGGTTTCCACTTCACTTAAAGCCTGAGAAGCATGATAAACGAAGCTGAAAACTTAATAATTGTTTAAAAATTTCTGCTATTTGTATTGCCTGTATCACTTCCTTTTCTGTGCTAACTTCTACCATTTAATTAAATAACATAAAACAAGTTTGAGAAGAATCTCAATAGAGCTAACACTGCTGCTCTTGACAGTTCTAAATAAATCCTTTTTTCTGTTCTCTTTCATACTTAACCTCACTGACTTTCTTTACAGAGTTATACTTTTTTTTATGTTAGAACAAGGCTTTGTAAAATAATTCTAGTTTCTGTACGGCTTAGAAATTTATAACATATTTTCAATTTACATCTCCTGGGTCCTCAGGTATTAGTTGCATGACCATGAGCAGGTGACTTCCTCTGTGACTTTAATTTTCTCATTTTTAAAAAAGGGTTGTTATGAGGATTGAATGATGAATGCATTAAAACATTAGGAACACAATTCATGGCACACTGTAAGCATTCAATAAAGATTAGGTAGTGTGTTTATTTTTAGTATTATTTTAAAAACTCATTTGATTTTCTAAATAACCTTACAAGATGGATATTATCCACAGATGAGGGAATAAGACTTACAAGTTAAATTCTTTATCCAGTTATTTACTTTTTAAATAAAAATAAACTGCTAGAAAGCAATGCTCTTGGATATTGGACTCAAATCCAGGTTTTTTTAATAACTTCAGACTCCACAGTTTGGATGAAAGGCACAGGATGGAACTGGAATTTATTGCTTAAAGTATAGGGTAGGAGATGAGACTGAATGCTGTTTAAACCGCAGATTAAAAACAAAATCAATTTTCCCTAAAATTTTACACAAAAAGGTCCCTGACAAGGGGTTCTGTAAGTGGGATTAAGTAAATGTCTTTCTGGACACTAATTAATGAAAGTAAATTTAATCAAAATCATCAAAGATCACGAAAACATAAAAAATTATTTATAGGAACTAATAATTCAAATTCTCCACAGGTATTGGTTAGTCATTTTCAAAGCCTTTAACATAGTCCAGAAAAATTCACATTATTTTCCTCTGTTCTTATCCAAAGACTATCTATCTCTATGGACATTTCTTTTATCATGCAAACATTTTCAAAGCTATGCATACAAATAGAAATATAAGCTAAGTGAGGCATCTGTAAATTAGTACCTAAAAACAAACATAACATATTTTCCATTTTTATTTATCTTGAAATATATCTTTTTCTCCCAAACCATAATTGCCATGGAAACAGAACAGCAAATTAAACTGAAATAACAGGGTTTATGATGTGCACAGTAAGATGAAACATCCCACAATTCAGAGTTATAACAATTCATAGTACATCTGCTTATCATCGTTAGCTGAACATTTTTATTTGTGTTAGGCTACATCTACACTTCAAACAGTGGGAAAATAAGATAATTATCTAAGTAGTTCAGGAAATACATCTCTCTGTAATCTGAATTATACAGAGATGTCAAGCAAGGTATTATTTGTCCTAAATTAGCTAAATAGTGTTCTCAATTATCCACTTTACTTTGGATGTATAGATACAGTTTTATAGTGTTAATTACTAAAATTTACATAGAAACATTCTTTTTATTATAAAAGCAATAAAATGTAGTGATGGAAAGGAAAAACTAGATCATGAGGCAAAGTACTTTTGCTTTAAGTCATCTTTCTGACAGATTCGTATTCCAGAACACGGCTCCTTAAATACTTGGTAAAGCCGCCTTGCCTCCGTGCTGGGTGGGCCAGTTTAAAAGCTCAGGGTTTAGTTCTTATTTCAGGAGGCCTCCAACGTCAGGACCGGGCGCCTCGGGCAGGCCCAGGCTGAGGCTGGAGTGCGGCTCCCGGTGCCAGAGTCTCCTGACGTCCAGTCCAGTCCCCGTTAACTTCCCTGGACTCGAGGACCGCAATGGCAGCAACTGCAGTTTCCGTTTGCCAGCAGCTGTTCTTACGGCTGACATGGTCCTTCAGGAGCAGAGCCATGGTACAGGCTTTTCTCAACTTATTTTTGGTGTCTGGGTGACTATTTCTTGACAAGGGGTCCTGTAAGTGGCTATGACAAACCTGCTGACTTTGTGGTTTCTTAGTATTAGAAAGTTTTAATTGATCGACTAGACTGGAAGGCATTTTAGTGATTAATGTTTGTGACTACTAAAATCTGCTCAGTTACATAACTTTTAAAGCCATAAATTCACTTTTAAATATATATCTTACATAGAGATAAAATTCCATTTATTATAAAATTAACCTACTAAAATTAGTTATATATTAATAGCTCTGGATACCATTACTCCAAATTATCTTGCAAATTATCCTTAAATTCAAAACTAACTTTTAGAAACAATTTTTAATACAGCTCACTCAATTTTTTTTTCAAGTGCTGAGTAACTGCCTTATTGGAAAGCAAATCCTTTGAAATATCCTAAAATGCTTAACATTTTAAATGGGTGGGTTTTAGAAACTTCTTAACATCGCTTCTAACAGGAGTGAAACAACAAAAATCGAACTACCTCAAATTGGATACAAGATTATTTTAATAATGTGTTGCACAAATCCTCCTCTGTTAAAGCAAGAAGTGGCTAAAAACTAGACCACAGACCTTTAACGCTGTAGAACATTACCTTTCTAGCTCTACCTGAAAGCCTTTTCCTTTCTAAAACAGTTTAATAAGAAGCTTACTGTATTAGCTGTTGATGTGTAAAGATATCTCATACATCACTCTGTATTTTCTGATTAATTTATAGCTCACATATACACAGCTTTTACTCTCTGGCTTCGCTGAGCTGTGCTGTGAGGGGAGACAGCCCTTCGTTGTGCACTTGCTAAAGCTAGAGGAGCTCTCGCTGCACAGTGCTCCGTCGTGGGGCTCCGTGTCCTTCATCTCAGACCTCCTCCCCATGGTGGGTTTTGCATGGTAATAATTTATTCAGAACATCTGAAATACTGTTTCTTTTTAAAAATCAGATTCCTGGAGAACACTGAAAATCAGGCAAGGCATTAAAACCAGTTTAACAAAACTGGCAGCAGGAAGAGTAGCTGAGCTTGTGCAGACGCCTCTGCTGAGCGCGTCCTTAGGCTGGCTTCGGTGCCAGGCACTTTGAGCAATTGTACACTGCTGAAAGAGAGGAAGGGGGGCTGTCCAGACAATAAAAATACTTAAAAATCATAAAACGCAGCAATATCTTTCTGTGTAAGCGACGGCACCTGGCACCGGCGGGTTTTCAGAGCAGGGCACTCAGCGCAGAGCCACCTCTTGCCAACAGCCGCGGGGACCCGGCTCTCCTGCAGCGAGAACCTGCATCCCGGGGCCACGACCTGCCCCGTGGAATACCAGATCCCAGGGAGAAGCACTTCAGGGAGGATCCGTCCTTACCCTGAAGTCGGGTGGACGCCACCAGCCAAAGGCCGCCCCCCGCTTTTCCCTGCAGCCGCCACCCACCATCACCACGCCTTAGGGAGCAGTCAGCCTCCCCTTGCCCCCCGACTTCCTGAAGAGGGTTAGAAACGTGGTGCTTGTCAACGGCTGCCGTCCTGGCATGGACAGGAACGTACCCCGAGAAGACGCTGTCTGGGAGGACGTGGCAGATTCCGCCACTTATCCGTCTACCAAAGTCAAATTCCGGGCACTGTGTATCTACTACTAAAAGATTACAAACACTGGTAGTTTTGTTCATAATAGTGACAGTAATGATATTTTGCACAGAGGGATTTTCTCCTATAATCGTCACCAAAACGCTACTGGACAGATGGGAAATCGAGGCTTACTAAGGTTAAGTAAATTTCTCGAGGTTGTAAATACTTATGTGATATGAAAACTCTATGTAAGGGTTTTCTAGACTAGGTATTTTGGGCTTTATTGAAGTTGAGTCTGGACCTAATAGCTTGGCATTTCTCCACACCTTGGAGTGTTAATAAATTAGTATCACGTAAGTGTGGGGTCCCTGCATACCCTCCTCCGTCAACAGATCTAATGTCGAGCAAGCGTGGGGGTCCTTGCCAACCCTGCTTCATCTTCGCAGACTCACAGCGTACATTTCTGTATTAATGGATCTGAGAGGGCCGGTAGAGAAGAAACTTAAATAATTTTGCTGATTGTTTTCTAAGTTTGAAAACAGTGAAAGTTTTGACTCCATAGTCTTTCATTTAAAATGTAATGAACTAGCCTAATGCTATGGTGATATATTTACTTAAATTTTGCACTAAGGCATTTTAAAGAACACAGGGATAATGTGGACTTCAGACACTGGTTTTCCATACACTCCTCTCTAATCAGAGAAAACCTCTTTTATACACCCACAGGTCCCTTCTCTAACACTAAGGAGCTGGGAAATGAAATAGAGTTTCACTGCTGGAGTATCAATATAAAATAAATATATTATTCAAGGTAAGTCAGAAGTGACATCTTCCTATATTTCTATTTTGTTTGAACAGCATACCTAAGATATATGGTTTTCTCTGCTCTCATGACATAAAAATAAGTTAATATTACTTATTTGTATATTTCATATACCATGTCAGCTTCCAAGAAGGATCTGAAGTAAATAACAAACTAAAATCCACTATAAAACCCCATTCACTTCATTGCCAGATTTTGAAAGCTATTGACAACACAGAATTTCTTATAATATATCTGGACTACTGTGTTATCACTATAAAATAATTTTAAACGGAAGAAACAGGATAAAATTATAATTTATATTCTGTAAAAATAAGTTTCAATGAAATGTTTATACAATGGAATCGACATACCTGTCTTCGTTTTCTTTCATTTTTATTTGGCTTTGATAGGCGTGCCTTACTGTTTCGTCATATGTATTTTGATTAGTCCATGGTGGTTTTCCATTGGCATGAAGTTTTGCAAGATCGTTTCGGAGCTTTTCGTTCTCGTACTCCAGTTTGTTGATAGAGGCATGCCTTGAGCGTGCCCTGTCGGTGAGGTCCATGCCCTAGAGAGGAATAAAGCCCATCACGGAAGGTGGAAGGTCCGGGAGGCAGAGCTTTGGGGCGGGCTGTGCGCCCCAAGGCGCCTTCCCCCTCCCCGCCGGCATCAGGGGCAGCTGAGCTCCCGACAGAAGGGAGCTGCGCGTGATTGTTCTCTGTATCTAGAACAAAAGTGGCCAGGTTGAGGTTATACCCTCTAAAGTTGATTAATAACAGACATACATTTCAATTTTACAAAAAAATATATTTCTGATTAAAAGAATACATATCGGGAAACGGACTTTGGCCTAGTGGTTAGGGCGTCCGTCTACCACATGGGAGGTCCACGGTTCAAACCCCGGGCCTCCTTGACCCGTGTGGAGCTGGCCCATGCGCAGTGCTGATGCCCGCAAGGAGTGCCCTGCCACGCAGGGGTGTCCCCCACGTAGGGGAGCCCCACGCGCAAGGAGTGCACCCATAAGGAGAGCCGCCCAGCGCGAAGGAGGGAGCAGCCTGCCCAGGAATGGCACCGCCCACACTTCCCGTGCCGCTGACGACAACAGAAGCGGGCAAAGAAACAAGACGCAGCAAAAAGACACAGAAAACAGACAACCGGGGGAGGGGAAGGGAATTAAATAAATAAAAAATAAATCTTTAAAAAAAAAAAAAAGAATACATATCATTATAGAAAATATGAAGAGGTAACAAAAATATTCCCATACTACTGTCATTCAGGGAAAATTGCTATTTCGTTTGTATTTATATTATTTAGGCTTTTTCTATCAATATGAGTATCAATAGAAAATACAGTATTATCAATATAAAATATAACGTACACTTACAAAATTGTATTGTATAAAATTGGACATAAAATTTTGGTGGCTGTTTTTTTCCTGAATATCATAATTAGTAAACACTCTTCAAAAATGAGGTTTTTAATGACTGCATTGTGAAAATAAAACAAATACATTTACCCATTCCTTTATTAAATATTTAGTTTGTTTTCACAATTATAAATAACACTGTGTTGCTTTCCTTATGCATACATATTTCCAATGATTTTTCTTGACATATTCCAAGGAGTGGGCCAGTGGGTGGAAATGCATGTTTTGGAGGACCTTGATTTTAAAAATGCCACTTTTCCCCCAAAAAAGGCTGTACCAATCTCATAAATTACCACCACTAATGCACGAAGTGTCTCTCATCACACTCACAACCATTTAACATTAAAGCTTTGCGTTTGCTAAATATATGAAAATAGTTAACTTTTATTTATTTGATAATTAGGGAAATTGAATATATTTGCACATTTCCCAGAAATTTTTACTCTTATCTTTTGTCAGTGTTTTTGTCCTTTACTCATTTTTCCATTTGGGTGTTTGTGTTTTTTTTTACTAATTTGAAAGAACTTTTTACACTAGAGATAGTAATTCATGGCCTCTTAAATTAGTTATAAACATGTTTTTCATTTGTTTTTTAATTAAAAAAAATTTTGCTTTTAATTTTAGTGTATATGTGATGTATTTTATCCAGACAGGTTTTTAAGTTTTACTTAGTAAAATCAGTCTTTTGCTTTTGACTTCTTCCTTGCTTTTTTTGAAAATTTTTTCCTTCCTTGCCCTTATATTTCAGTTTTCTTTCCATCCTGAAAGCTATTTTCTTCTGTTTCATAGTTTCATTAGTTTTACATTTAATTCTTTAGTTTATTTGGAATTAATTTTAGTATAAAATAAGAGAAGACTAAAAATTAATAAACAATTTTTCCAACATCAGATATTGATTAAAGTATCCCACTGTTGGGTGATGCAACAAATTATGTATAAATTCATGTAGACTGGGTCTGAATCTGGGCCATGCTATAGCAGTGATCTCACAGTCGAGATTGTGCCAACACCAACGGTTTTGACCAATGTAGTTTCATAATCAAGTTTCAGTATCTGGGCAGTGGACTTGGCCCAGTGGACAGGGTGTCCGTCTACCACATGGGAGGTCCACGGTTCAAACCCCGGGCCTCCTTGACCTGTGTGGAGCTGGCCCATGTGCAGTGCTGATGCGCGCAAGGAGTGCTGTGCCCAGCAGGGGTGTCCCCCGCGTAGGGGTGCAACCCGTAAGGAGAGCCGCCTGCCCAGCACGAAAGAAAGTGCAGCCTGCCCAAGAATGGTGCCGCATACACGGAGAGCTGACACAACAAGATTACGCAACAAAAAGAAACACAGATTTCCGTGCTGCTGACAACAACAGAAGTGGACAAAGACGACACAGCAAAAAGACACAGAGAACAGACGACTGGGATGGGAGGGGGAAGTGGAGAGAAATAAATAAATAAATCTTAAAAAAAAAAAGTTTCAGTATCTGGTAGGGCCACCCAGTTTCAGTGTGTCCTCAGAAGAGGAACACGTAACAGGTTAAAATCAGAAAATGAGAGAGCAAGAATACAGATTTCCTGTTTTAATTAAATGCTAGAAGAAGCTGCCTAGGGAAAGTCTAAACTTTTCTCCTTGTAAAGTTTTAAAAATACAGGATATATTTTCCTATAAAAGCTTGTGAAAATTCTTTAAATGACTATATAGTACTTTCTAGTCCTCTGATTTGAACATCATGCATTGTGTAGCTGCTGATTAAACAATTATCTGCTTTCAGAAGGGCAATATTTTAGCATAAAAAAGTTAACATAAATAAAATATCTTTTTTGAAACTCCAAGTTTCTATGGTTCAAAATCCCTAGACTATAAATGATTATAGCTTAAAACTTTCCTTTTGAAGTTCCTAAATTTAAGGTTTTGTGAGTGCCATTCCATAAGCGAGGGCTGGCACTCCATAAAATCATTCTAAAATTTTTGACTAGTTACCTATTTTCATTGTGCATATACTACATATTAGTAGCATTACTGATAAATAATCATAGAAATATATGTAATAGGTATTAAAAACGCTTGCCTATTTGTCTTATTTTTTGCTTCAGAGGCCAAACCTCTCTACAGATGTTTTCTGTATACTGCCTAATACACGATGGACATTTAGTATTAATAAATATATAGTAAATAGTAATTTTTGGATGGAAGAAAATGCTCCCAGAGGGTAAACTTTTCCACAGAAGAATACCTAAAGGGTTACATGCTTCTGCATCTATCAAACAAGGGTGCCCTTTGGAAAAAGAGGGCAATTAAGCATTTCGCAGCTTGTTAGGCCCTTGCCTTTAGGATTTCTTAAAATTCACTCTTTTGAGATATACCAGTGCAGATGAAAGATCTGTAATCTTCTTTTTAAAAGGAAGATTGTTTATTCTAAATCTTGTAAAATTTTGTCCTTCATTTGGGTAGAATTGGTTGAAAAATATTGTGAATAAGATTCAAACTGACTTCTAATAAGATGCCTGCCAATTAATATATAAACTTCTTATTGGTTTGATTGCAGTTAAAATTTTATTCAAGCTTTTTCTATAAAATTAGATTTCACCTGTGACTCCTTTTTTGTCCAGTGTTGGTTTAAAGTAATTCTGAATAATAGCAATGATTAAAAAAAAAAAAAAACTCACAATTTTCTAAATGTATCATAATTAAATATGAGTTGTGGGTACAACCTGATGGAATTATACAGGTAATGTATTTACATGACTTATGTTTAAGAGCCTATTTCATTTTTTTCACAACAGTTTTTTCGGAGCACTTTCATTTCATGTGTTTCTTGACTATTTTTTTTTGTCATTTCTGGATTGTATCTCCTCCCCCCCCCCCCACTGCCTCCCCTATTTATATGTTACCATGTGCAAATACAAATTAACTAAATTCTACCTATTTCTGATGTGTTCTTTTGTAGGCCTATTATCTCAATTTCTTGTTCCTTCCAAAAACTTGGGCTTTGGTGGTTTTAATCCAGTAAAAGAAAAACCTTGAAATGGCAAAGCCTCCCTTAGTGCTTATTTACTTGAACACACTGGGATAAGGCCATTTGAATTGCTGAAATATCTGAATAATAAAATTATTTTATGCATGCAGTTTTTAATTAACAATCATTAGGCTAACAAAGAATTTCTACCGAAGGATGGCTTTAATCATGTTTTATGATTAGTATGTCAACACCACAAATTCTAAGTTCTGATTAAATTTGGTCTTAGTATCACTTCCTTAAATGAAGGAAAAATTGATACAGTTATAGGACAAAGTAAATATGTAATCACAAAAAAGTATCACGATAAAGTCGATTCTTCTTTAGCTGCCTAGGAACAGAATAAAAGAGAACCCTTCAGTTTTTCCTTGTAGTTAAGTTTCCCCACAAATCTGAGGAGAACCTGTCTCCTTCAGTGCTAGGAGCCTCCTGCTGGTCGTGACTGCTGTCAGGTTTTTCCCGAGGGGTTTGGGGCGCAGTGGCTGGTGGCCCCAGGACGTTGCCTTGGCCCGGCAAGCGCTGGATGGTGCCCGGAGGAGGGCTGCCCTTTAAAATGTTCTGTCCCTAAGTGTAAACGAGCAAAGCGTCACAGGGAATCAGGCAGAAAATTCTCAAAGCAATGGTATTTAGAAATGGCCCACCTGAAGACCAGTAATTTCATTTGTCTAGAACAGAAACAGTAATTATTATTTTAATGTTATCAAAATATCACATATTTTAGAATACCTAAATATAATAACGTAAATATTTTGTTTGCCTGAGGAAAAATTTAAACATCAATTATTTAATTCTAAGTTTATTTACCCATTCCAATTATTTCAAAAGAATTAACTGTCTAGTTGTGGGGCTGTTACACATAACAGGATATGAGAGAGTTTCATCATAAAATCTTTTAAAAATGAGTGCTAAATGACATACTATATTGCAAATTATTAAAGAGCAAAGAATTATATTTAACTTTAAAAAATTCATTAGACATTAAAGCTTTTTCTTCTTTGCAAGTTGCTTAACTATTTCTATTATCAAAATCAATTCCAGGGGGATGGAAGTGGCTCAAGCAGTTGAGCACCTGCCTTCCACATGGGAGCTCCTGGGTTCAGTTCCTGGTGCCTCCTGAAAAAACAAAAACAAAACAAACAACAAGCAAAACAAACAATAAAACCAACTCAGGGAAGCTGATGTGGCTCAGTGGTTGAGTGCTAGTTTCCCACATACATGGTCCCAGGTTCAATCCCTAGGCCGCAGTACTTAAAAAAAAAAAAAAATTCCAAACCTTCACACATACAGAGGTAAATTATAAAGACAACTTTCTGTATGAATTACAATCCTACATGAACTATATATGATTAAATACTAATTTAATAAGCATCTCATAAAGGGCCATAACATCAATGGTGTTCCATTTTATGAAACACAATTAACCAATCTTTAACTAAATGCGTGTTGGATATGTATGTGCTAAGTGCTACAGAAGATAACCTGGATGAATCTTGAGGACCTTATGTTGAGTGAAACAAGCCAGACATTGAAGGACAAATACCACATGGCCTCTCTGATATGAAACAAGCAAACCAAGCTGTATCAGAGAGCTAGAGACCGGAGATAGGCTTAAAGGAATTTGGGTGGGAGAGGAAGGTTGTGAGCTGATGCCTACATGGGTGAAGTCTACGATAAGCTGGAGTGTAAAAAAAAAAAATTGCTATTATAATAGTTGAAGTTTAAGGGTTAAATTAGTTATAAAATAGCTATAGGTTTAAGTAATTTCTATTATAATAAGCACTAGATGAACTTGAAGTAGCCATAAACAGGTAAATTAATTTAATATTACTATTACAATAGCTGAAATTTAGGCTATGTTTACTCTGCTGTAATAGTTTCAGTTATAAATTTATATATATATAAATTTATACATATATATATAAAGGTACTTATACAATGATTTTAATTCTTAGTTACAGTTTCTAGTAAGTTTTACCTTAAGGTGAATTGGGTACCTTTATTAACTAAGTCACAAGAACTTTATTAGTAACAACCTTGTGAAGTTTTTCTGCCTTTTTAGTAATTGAATTATTTTCACTTGTGATTTATGCATTAAAGCCACTAGCAAGGGAGAAAAAAGAAGTAATTTAAGTATATTCTTGGAAAATACATTAGAATTGGGTAGACAAATCTAACACATATGAAAGAAACAGTGAATAACATAGATAAAACATGTTGCAGCAAGTAGCAACACTGGGTAACTGTTTTGAGTGAATGAATGGCATCTGCTGTAGGGACTGAGATTTCTTCTAAGAAGTAAGATAAGACAAGGCTGGCATCTCTTAAATGGCTCTAGGCTGCTGCTGAGACCAGTCCTCTGTAACAAGTTGTTGAGCCTACCCTGTATCAAACTCTGGAAACAAAAAGTACAAAGTATGGCCCACCTCTGCCCCCAAGAAGTCTATGACTGATGACACAAAATATACATAAACTAAATAATTAAAACATAAAAGAGAACAATTCAAAACTAAGTGCTAAATTGTTGTGGTTATCAGATCCAAGGAAATTCGAAAGAGGAGAAATAGATGGGACCTAGAGTGCCTGGAGATGAATTCCTGAACGAGTTAAAATTTACTCTCCGTCTTAAGGGACTGGCAGGCTGGGAAAGACGGAGAAAAAGCCTCTGGGGAAGCGCCCGGGGGCTCCTCCTCACTCGCGCCCGCGTCTGCTCGGCGGCGGCCTGCGGGCCAGGGGGGCCTGCCGGCGGGAGCCCCGTCCCCGGGGTGCTGAGGCGGCTGCCGCGGCCAGGGGTCCCTGCGCAGGACGGGCGCGGAGGGTGCGCGCTGCGCGTGGGTTTCTGCGGCCGGCGGGAGGCTCGGCCCCGGCAGCGGGCACAGGCCCGTGGGCTGGACGACGGCAGGTGCAGCCGGAGGCACAGGGGCTGGTGCCCGCGCGGCCCAGGCGGGGGCTCGGCAGGGCGGGAGGGGCCTCGCCGGCGGAGGAAGCGCGGGCTCCCCGGAGACGCGCCGTGGGGCTCCCCGTGCGGCAGGGGCGTCCCGCGGGCAGCGCGGCCGTGGGCGGAGGCCACTTGGGGTGCAGAGCGGGGACGGGGGACGGAGGGGCCAGCGCGGCGTGGGGCTGCGCTCCTGCCGTCAGGGCCAGCCGGACCCCCAGGAGCCCGCCCGGCAGGGGGACCGCAGACGCCCCCTGCACCTGGGGGGGCCACGACGCCCCCCTGCACCTGTGGGGGCCAGGACGCCCCCTGCACCTGGGGGGCCAGGACGCCCCCCTGCACCTGGGGGGCCAGGACGCCCCCCTGCACCTGTGGGGGCCAGGACGCCCCCTGCACCTGTGGGGGCCAGGACGCCCCCTGCACCTGTGGGGGCCAGGACGCCCCCCTGCAGCTGGGGAGCCAGGACGCCCCCCTGCACCTGTGGGGGCCAGGACGCCCCCTGCACCTGTGGGGGCCAGGACGCCCCCCTGCAGCTGGGGAGCCAGGACGCCCCCCTGCACCTGTGGGGGCCAGGACGCCCCCTGCACCTGTGGGGGCCAGGACGCCCCCCTGCACCTGGGGGGGCCACGACGCCCCCCTGCACCTGTGGGGGCCAGGACGCCCCCTGCACCTGGGGGGCCAGGACGCCCCCTGCTCCTGTGGGGGCCAGGACGCCCCCCTGCACCTGTGGGGGCCAGGACGCCCCCCTGCACCTGGGGAGCCAGGATGCCCCCCTGCACCTGTGGGGGCCAGGACGCCCCCTGCACCTGGGGGGCCAGGACGCCCCCTGCACCTGGGGGGGCCAGGACGCCCCCCTGCACCTGGGGGGGCCACGACGCCCCCCTGCACCTGTGGGGGCCAGGACGCCCCTCCGCCCGGCCCCGGGGGGCGCGCCGGGGCCCCGCCCGTGCACAAGCCCCTGCCCAGGGCACGACCCCGGGCGCCCTCCCCTGCGCTCCCGTCGCTGGTCGCTGTGGTCATCTCGCCTCTCCTCTCTCCACTAACGCCAGCTCCAGGTTCAGGATTTGGTCTATTTGTTCACAGTCACATTTTACGGCCAGACGCTAAAAGGCGCTCAGTAACTTAATATTCACGGAACAAATGAAAACCTGCGGGGACTGCAGACTGCAAAGACAGAGATAGATCGGGCCCAGGTTTCCAGAACCCAGCTCGAACCTGCCGACGTCGCGGAAGCCGCGCGGCCCCCGGCAGGTGCTGTCCGCGCTGGTGTAGGGGGGGCGGGCGCGGGCACCTCGCTGCTCCGGCCTCCCCGGACCTCGCGCCCTCGCCGCGGCCGGCTGAGCGGAGCCTGGCGCGGGGGAGCCCTCCTCCGGCCCCTGTCCGGCCCCTGTCCGGCAGCGCCCGGCTCCTGCCCTCACGCCGGCCTGCTCTACCCCGCGGCTCAGAGAAGACGTTCGGAGAGAAAATAGAGGCAAACGCTTTCGAGCAAAATTTATGGGACACAGCAAAAGTTGTTCCAGAGGAACACATATAGCTTTCAACACCTTTATAATCTCGGGAAAAAGAAATACAAATTAAGAAATTCAGCGTTCATCTTAAGGAATTTAAAAAGGTTCAATAAAAGAAAAACCGGAAGAGGAAATTAATTGATAAAGGCTAAAAATAATGAAATTAGAGCAAATGAAAAGTACAACAAATCCAAAAGCAGATACTTTTAAATAGTAATAAATAAATCCCTTGTGAGCCAGATTGAAAAAAATAAAGAACTAAACTATTCAAGTTTAGGAATAAGAAAGAAAACAAACAATACAGAAGAAATGAAAAGAATTATTTAAAGCATTTGTACCAAGGAAACAAACTGGAATGGGTAAGATATCCTAGAAAAATACAAATTACCAAAAATGGCCTGAAGTGGAATTTGAATATACCATAGAAGAAAATGGAAAGATAACTGAAACTCTACCAGAGCCGGAGAGTTTCACAGCTGAGCCCGTTTTAAGCTTTAAAGAGCTGATCATCCAAAGCTGCTTACACTACTCTAGACCCTCAAAGATGGGAAGCTCCCAGTTCATGTTATAAAGCCAACATAACTTTAAAAGAGTAGATACAGAATATACACAAATCTCATTTATACACACAGATCTTAATTTCTAAATAACATTATCATACAGAACCCCATAATGTATCAAAATTGCCAGAGTATGATCATGAGAGTTTATTCCAGGATTCAACGGTGGATCAATATAAGGAAATCTGTCAACCACACTCTACTACATATCAACAAATTACAAAAGAAAACTACATGATGTCACAGATGCTGAAGTCGTTTGATAAATTTTAGCAGCCATTTTTAATGAAACTCTAAAACAGGAATAGAAGGAAACAAGTTAAATATAATAAAGATCATATATGAGAACAAATATTATCATAAAGAGCAAAACTCTAAAACCATTTCAATGAAAATCACAAACTAGACAAATTTTTCAGTGATCACTATTTCATATTGGATTGATTTCAGAAAATTCAATATGGCAAAAAATAACTGAGATAAACAGCGGAAAAGAAAAGATACTATTTTGGTTGATGTACTTGTGTATCTCAAAAAAGAACTAAGAAACTCTTGTTTTAAAAAAGCTACCCTAGAATTAATAAGATAATTTAGCATTTTTTCTATATTAACAATCAGATTTTTTTCCTAAATATGGAAAAAGGAAAATATTCCATTCACAACAGTGACAAGAATTATAAGCTACCTGGGAATAAATTTAAAAAGAAAGGTACAAATCCTAAAGAAAGAAATCATAAGATCTTATTGAAAAACATAAAATAAGATCAGAAGGAATGAAAAGCCATGTCATATTTTTGGATGGGAACATTTACTATCATAAAATGTCAATTCTTTAAAAGTTAATATATAAATTTAATTCAATTCCATATAGAATCCAACAGGATATTACCACGAGAAACTAGATACATTAGCTTAATGTTTACATAAAAATTTAAATTGGGTTCCTATCTGAAACCACATGTAAAAACACAATTCAAATGGACTAAAGACTAGATGAAAAATATAAAAATCTTTGAAGAAAATCTAAGAGACTATAAGGACCATGTAGAAGTGGGAAAAAAACTTCAAGAAAGGAAACTCAGACGCTCTAAATAAAAAGACACGTTTCACAAATAAAAGTTTTAAAGCTTTTTTAGGGTAAAAGATATCATAAACAAAGTTACAAGTAACAGATTTGGAAATGAGTTCTTCGACAAGATAAAGATAAATAACACAACACAAAAATGACCAAAGGATTGGACTAATTCAAATCAGTATACATTGCCAGTAAATATAGAAAAGGATGCTCAAACTCACCCCTTGGCAGACAAACACAAATATAAGTACTATTGAGATATCACTTTATGCTCACCTGAACAAAAAAATTCAAAAGATAAGCAACACCGATTGCTGTTAGGGATGAAAGAAAAAAGATACTCTCATTCAGAGATGATTAAAATAGGACACAAAAACAGCGATTAAAATGAAAACATGCAGTCCCCTCCCAGGAAACTACATCAAGATGGTGTGTGTGTGTTTTACAGTGTTGCTTACTTGGGCAGAAATCTGGAAACAGTTAACTCAATTATGGTTGAAATGTAGCTTAGTAAATTTTGACACATCCATACCATGAAATAATTATTAAGCCACTATAAAGAATGAAATAGACCTAAACCTTGACTTGGAAGGATTTCCAAGGGATATTGTTCTGCGAACAAGAACAAGACACTGAGAAGTGTGTATAATATGATCCAATTTATAAAAACTATTAAGCCCCTAAATATTATATGCATATTATAAATTTTTATATACATATATGTGGAAATATGGGAAAAGTACAGACGGATTAACATGAATTATCTGGGGCCTGGGTGACGTGGGCGAGGACTTGGGAAGGAGCCAGCTGAAAAAAAATAAGAGACTGCACTAGAATGTTAGTTATGAGTCAATTTATAAAGTTAGATATTTTATATGAGTTTATTTTTAAGAAATTAGGAAAAATGTAAAGTTTAGATGTTTATCTATGGAATTATAGAAATGTCCATGATTTATAGTCAAAAAGCAGGTTTTAGAGTAATGTATATATATACTTTATTTCGGTAAAAGAATGCTCAACTTGTCCCTTCCATGTGTGCGAACAAGGAGAAACCTAGAGAACGCTGCACACCTCTCTGTTAGCACTGTCAGTCCTTTGAATGCAAACTGGGGCTGGGATAGGGTGGGGATAATTAGCTATTTCTTTATACATCTTCCTATGTTCTATTTCTTAAAATAAAAAGAAAGAGAAGTTGAAAGAAAGGGGAGGGAAGGGGAGAAGAGAAGAGAAGAGGAAAGAAGAGAAGAGAAGACCAAAGGCAAATGCCGACAGGATCGAGTGGAGCAGGCTGAGTACAGGACGGCTGGGGGTGGCAGGGCTGTGATAACCCAGAACACATACCTAAAAACATTCAGACTGGAATAAAATAATAATAATAGATCAACCAACCAACCAACCAACGAACAGAAAGAAAAACCATTTAACAAGTGAAAAAAGACACTCATGGGGGCAATAACTGATCCAACTTCTAGTGTGCCCAGCATCTAGAAATAAAAATTCCTAGGTGACACTCAGATTTTACGTCAGGGTGGAGAAGCCGCGTCTGCTTTACTCTCATCTGTCCGCCCTCCAGGCGCAGCTCCAGAGCAGGCTCCGAGGAGGCATCGTGCTTCCAGAACGGCAAGCCTCCTGCTGCTACGACATGACATCACAGAACACGGATGGTGGGAAAAGGACCGTGGGGCCTGTCTGACCCACCTCCTCACTGATGGCGCCGAGACTGAGGCCAGGCTAAGCGACCCCAGGCTCGTCTCCTACAAGATGATGCCAAACAACCAGCAGCGACCGTCCATTAGTTCAGCAACTAAAAATCCCCCCGTGTGCACATAACCCCCTAGGCTGTCCCGCTCAGCAGCTGCAGGGGCTGCACGGAGCCGTGGAGGCCCCTTGGAGCCCGCAGGGCGCCTGGCAGAGCAGGTGTACCAGCCTGCCGTGGTCTGCCCGTCTCAGTGGCACGCGCTGCGCACTCCGCACTGCCCCTGCGAGGTGCTGCTGGCACCAGCGAGCGTCCCGAGACGCTGCCTCCAGAGCTGCCAGCCAGCCACAGGGCGGCCGGAGCGAAGCCCATGCAGACCCGCCTGCCGGCCGGGGTGGCTTCACGGAGGGAAAAGGCCACATGACGGTGGAGGCCGGAGGAGCTCAGAGCCAAGGGCAGAGCAGGTGAGAGACAGCTGTTGAGCAAGTTGGGTGAAACGATCGGAGTTGAGCCTTAGAAAGAAGAGGCGAGGAGACTAGAAATTCAGGTGTGCCAGCCTGAGGACAAAAGCAAGTTCCACTGGAACGCAGGGTGGTTTGTCCCCCCACCCAGGCCCCTCACCCAGGAAGGGCTCAGTGTACGTCTGGGTTAGCAATCCCTCTGTCCATGTACCCAACAATCCCAGCATATTACCATGTACTGGCCAGGATCTAAATCTCCCATCATTCCTTTCAGATGCGTGTTTTCTGTTTTGACTGCTTTATATCTCATGTCTGAGACCTGAAAGAAGATAAGTAGAGAGGTGAACGTAAAATTCATTGTAAAATCTCAAAATCCCGTTTAGAATTAATTTTATTTCTTAATGCAAATATTTTTCAAGTGTTGGGGAGGGGTCACTAGGAATCAGGCACCCGAGTTCAGGTCTCCTGTCCTATCTCAGAGCGTTGACAGGCCCCACTTGGCCATCACCTTCTGTATCAGCGTTAAATCGAAAATAGACACAATAATGGTTAACTGACTTTCCCCCTTCTAATTCCAAAAATCCATTTCCCAATTCCATTTTCTAATCTATGCGAATTGTTGCTAGAAAAAAAGTTTTAAAAACATGCTTGAGTAATATTGTCCACTAAAGTTGGTCATCACCTGATTATTTTTTACAGTAAATATATGACTTTAATGTTTAATTTTGTTTTCTGATATTTCTGCTCAAAAATTTCCTTCTTTTTGGGGGTTGACTACTTTATTTTGTGTTGTAATTTATTTTTGTCCTTCCTGATTTCTTCCGCTTGACAATATTTAGAGGTCCTTCTATTTATCTAGGGCCATTTCTACATAAAACACTAATGAAAAAGATTTACTTTCTTGAATTACAAAATATATGCTCATTGTCAAAAACCTAGAAAATACAGAGGAGTATAAAAGGAGAAAATAAAAATCATTCATAATCTAACTACCCAGATTACCGTAAACACCTGAGGAAAAATCCCCCTCCCTCCACAGGTACCATCATGCTGCCACTGCTTTCCTGTGTAATGTGAATTAATCACAGTTTAAGGCTTATAATTGGGCAAAGGCTGAGTTGTATAATGCCCAGGATTTAAATAACTATGCTGTTTGTGAATTGGTCCTCATATGCTTAGAAAGTTATTGATTGGTATTCTCAAAACTTCTAGATTTGGGAGAAAGAAGCAGATAAACCCTATGCTTTCAATAGCAGCCCATCAATTGAGGAGTAAGGGGTCGAGGGGATTTAAAATTAAATGGGAGGGAGGGAGGACTGTGGAAGTTATTTGTAATACTTTAACAGCAGAATTGTACAACTGCTGTTTTCTTACCATGCACCATTCTGTGCACCAAGTTCAGTAACTATGAACTCATTTTCACATCTCAACATGCATTTTAAAAAATGCTAAAAGAGCATCTCACCCTGGAGCATGCCCGCAACCCATGTCTCAGGGTGAATACGTATTTCTAATTTTCTTGTTTCTTAATAAACTCTTTACTCCCTTGCCTAAAAATAAACAAGCAAGCAAACAAAAACCCTAAAAGAAATATGTGAGATAGGGGTGGGAGAAGTGTCCAAGGAAAGCTGGAATACAGATTGTTAAAAATATAAATATGTTCATGGAAGGGAAGCTATAGAAAACAAGTTCTGGAAGAAATCTTTGACCTGGTGATCAGAATAATGGTTACAAGAAAATGGATGGAGGTGGCAGTAGCATGGCAGCGTGAACGGAATTGACGGCACTGGATTGTAATTTTAATGTGGTCAAAGAGGAAAAACATATGTTACTAGAAAAATTTTTTTTTAAAAACTTAGGACTTTACAACACAACAGGAAACCTTAAATGTAAACCATGAACTATAGTTAATAGTACAATGATAATAATAATCTTCCATCAGTTGTAACAAATGTACCACATTAATGCAAGGTGTCAGTTACAGGGAGAGTTATCTGGGAACTCTGTAACTTCTGCATGATTTTTCTGTAAACCTACTCCTCTCAAAAAAGAAAGAAAATGTGAGGATGAGATTTAATACATTATCTGGTGCTGTCACTTATTCCTAGTTCTTTTTCACCACACTGTCTGATCTCACGGGGGCTTATGGGATGCCAGCCTTAGACCCAGAACCCAAACCGAGGAACACAGCGCCTTTACAGCCACACCACGGCCGCCGCTGGCGCTGGGAGCCGGGAGCTGGACAGCGCCTGCCTCCTACCTGCTGTTTCGCCAACATCTTTTCTTTTATTTCTAGCTCCATTTTCAGCTGCCTTTCCAGAAGGGCCGCTTTCTTCATGATGGTTGCTATGGTGATCTCCTTCTGGCGAAGCTCCTCCGTTAGGTCAGAAATTTCACCTCTCATTCTTTCCTGCTCAGATCCCTGGTGCTCCTCCTCCCGGCAGAGCTGGCTTCTCATCTGCAGAACATTCCAGAAAACATTAACCAATCCTTTTTCCTAAAGCAGTTTAAAGCTTTCATTGGCCATGTTTGCAGATTTATTTTTTATTTTCTTGAGGTACCGGGCTGAGTACTGAACCTGGGACCCTGAATGTGGGAAGTTGGCACTTAACCAGTGAGCCATGTCGGCTCCCCTGAGCTGGTGTTTCTTCTGTCTGCTTGCGGTCTGCTTTTGTTTTTCTAGGAGGCGCCGGGTGAGCCCGGGACCTCCCACGTGGCAGCGGGCGCTCAGTTGCTTGAACCCCACCTGCTCCCCCAGATATCCTTGATACTTACCTTGATAGGAAGTTGAAGGCATTATCATCAAGCACTTTTTATGGAGGAAAAGTTGGCTTTAAGAAGGTAAGAGACGTCCTAAGGGCATACGGCTAACCCCCGGGGCGCTGGGGCTAAAACCTAGGAGTGCTGCTTCAAAGTCAGGGCTCTGTTCTCTAAATCCTGCTGCACTGCTGGTGACAACACTGTGCTCATGGGGACCTCGTTACAATAAATTTCAAACAATGTGTCCATGAAAACTCTTCGTCTCTTCCTCCCCACTTGGCTGGGAGCCGCGTATCTTCCTGACGCAGGGAAGCTTTGCAGGACAGAAACCCCTGGCCACCCTCTCTGCCTCCTCCTCCCAGATCCCAGCAGGCCGCCAACGCTGCCCCTCCTGCTCCGCCCTCTTGGAGTCAGCCTCGCTCTGTGTTCCCACCGCCAAGATCCCCGCCCAGCCGCTCACGTCCCTCTTGATCTACTACAACAACCGCCAGCTGTTCTTCCCACCACCACGCACAGTTCCTAATTCTTTGAAATTCAGTGAGAAACGACAAAAGCAGCAATCTCCAAAAAAGTACAGTCCAACAGAGGAAAAAGAAAAATCAACAGACAAGTCCTACACAGCGTATTAACCACGTCAGAGGCGTGAGGGGGGCCCCAGCCCGGCCTGGGGAAGGCCAGGTCGGATTCCAGGGGAGGGGACCTCAGCACCAGACAGCCAAGGATGGACAGATGGACGGAGCCCCCATGGGGATGGAGCAGAGCGCCCAGGCCAGGTGAGACAGCCATATGCTCAGGACTCCGAGGACCCTGGACTGGCAAGGGCTTGGACTGTCATGAGAAATCAGGCCGGAGAGCTGGAAATAAATTCAGTTGAATGTGCCTCAGGGCACTTATTTTTAGAATTGATTTGCTTTTCAATTGATTTCACCTTATTTTTAAAATTGATTTGCTTTTCAATTGAGTTCACCTTTAAACATTTCAGTTTAAATCTCTAAAAAATAAGGGCTCCTTTAAAACAAAAACTTGGCCAGAATACCATATTTTTAAAAATTTAATACTCCTTAATATCATCAAATATCTAGTTAGTATTGAAATTTAAAATTGTCTCAAAAATGTATTAAGTACTTTTAAAGTTTGTTTTTTTGAATTAGGGTCTAAATATGGTCCACAAATTGAAATTGGCTCATAAAGTTTTTAAGTCCCTCTTTTTTGTGTGTCTCTGTGTGTGTTTTATTTATTTATTTATTTAAATTTGATAAAGGTCTTTATGACACAGGTTTGGTCAAGATGCAGATACATGGCTTGATTGACAAGAACAATTAAGAACAATTATGTACATTAATAGCAGACTTAAGTGACAATTCCTAAAGGATGATTTGAAGGATGCCTAGCAACATAGAACAGAATTTTTCTCCATCTAGTCAATGGTTTTGTGTGTTGTCTTGTAATTTTTTAAAAAATCAGTGGCTTTCATTAAAATGAGGGTGATATATGCTAACATGCAGAGTATATGCGAGTTAAGAGAACTTTAATAAACAAAAGAAAATCTTAACTGACTGTAACAAGAAAAAAACAATTAGAATGGTTTTAAGTAAATCTGGTATGAATCTATAATGTACTATGAATCTTCAATGTCATGTTGGGGAAAGTAGAGTACCTGCCTCGTTACTGTGATTTCATCATGAACCTCAAATCCTAAAGGACTTTGTTTTTTGTCAGAATTATCAAAGGTGATTGACACTGAGGCTTTGGTAATACCAGCCTGCCCGTTTTTGTAAACTAAATCTTGTAAGTTAGAAGCTTGGACCTGAGACAGGTTGGAGATGCCCAGCAAAAAACAGATGGAGTCCAAGATATTGGATTTCCCACTACCATTTAAACCAGTGATAGCATTGAAGAGGGGGTCAAAACCATTGACTTCAGTCCTCTGAGCATAGGACTTGAATCCCTCAAGAATGATTGACTTAATATGCATTTTCACTACGCAGTTGGACTGCTAAACTTCTGCCAGAAGTTCAACAGGGCATAGACCTGTTCCACCTCGTCGCTGCCTCAGGCCGCCTGGGCCAGAGGCGCCCCGAAAGCTCCTTGGGTCACAAGGCCGGAGCGTGCCGGCCAACCCTGCCTGGCTTCGGTGACTACCAGGCACGCAGCACCACAGCCACTACCGCACTTGACCCGCTCTGTGTGTGTTCTAAATACTTTGCCTGCACCACGTCATTCAATCCTCACAAGAGCTCTAGAGCTCAGGGCCATTACTGCTCCCTTTTGCAGATGAGCATATTAAGGTCATACGCCTGCCCCCCGTGCTGCGCCTCCCCTCGTGGGCAGCTGCAGTGCCTGGAGTGGGAGGACCTGACATGCCGGGAAGGCAAACTCTGTTATCAGGCTTTATGACGCTATTCCCTAATCTCATTACATTATTATTTAAATCCTCAGAATTTCAGAGTTGGACATGACCTTAGAAATCACACGGTCTAGTCCTACAGCTTTGCTGGTGAAGGGTGAAAACACGGCTGATGGGGAAGGGCAGCCGCTCGGCCAGACACATCCAGCTCCGGAGAACAAAGCGACCAGGGGTCTGGGCAGAGGTGCCCCCCCACGCAGGTGCACGAGCCTCCTCAGGCTATGGGTTCCATCTCCAGATTTTCCCTTACAATTTATTTAATGAAGAAGTAGGTTGGTTGTTTTGTAGAGTCTGACCCAGTCTAGATTTTGCTGATTGCATCCCCGTGGTGTAGTTTAACATGTTCTTCTTAACACAGAACTCTTAAAATATAAAAATATGATACTGATAATACTATTATTAAAAAGGATTAAACTATTTTCATTATTTTTACACTTAGGTATTAAAGCTACATGCTATATTGCAAAGCTTTCTAAATGAGATCAATTTACCTGAGCTCCAAACGACTTTTGCCTTTATTAAAAATACCTATTTTATCACAAAATAGTTTATCGCTAGAAATAGTTTCCTACTGGAAAAAGAGAACTGAAATACAACACTTGCAAGATTCATAATACATGACTCTTGTTGGCTTTATTACAAGAGAATGAAAATGCTTCCCCATGAGCTCTTCCTAATGGCCACAGCTATCTATATACAACTCATTTATTACCTTTTCTGCACAATACTGTGCTATCTAGTGGTCTCTACGAGCCTATAAAGAGATTTGTGTCTCGTGTGCTGTCCCTCCATATCAAAACAAAATCCATAGATTGTTTACATTATTTCAAGTTTTACTTCCCTACCTAATTCTATGAAGTTAAGAACAGAACTTGAGGAGGCCGTACCCATTTTCTTATAATGCATTCACTCGGGACACTGGGAAAGAACACTTTTTTAACAGCTATATTTTAAAACATCAGTAAGATCAGTTTGATGGGGTTATATGGTATAAAAATGCTCAAAAGATAAGAAAAATTATAATTTTAATTCCAAATGCCTTTTCTACATGTACCCTTTATATGTCGAAAACTAGTTCCCTGACAGTTAACTCTTGGAGCTGGGACCTGCCTCTCACATCAGCGGAGCTTCCACAGAGATACGTAGAATAGCCAGAGTCCTACTAAACGCTCGGTAAGTGTGTGCTGACTTTACACACACAAGAGAATCTGGGAACCCCTGTGAGTGGGATAGCCCAGCCTTTTAATTAATTCTTTAAATATTTATTTTCACTTACCATGTGCCAGGCATGGTGCTGTGCATTAGATGACAAATCAGAGACATGCCCAGGTTTTTCTTTCTTTTACCACTTGTTTAGATTTCATAGCATTGAATATTCTGTTTGATCCCCAAATCCAAAGACCAAAGAAGTAGATGCTGTCTATGATAAACTCATGAAAAGAAAGCGACTACTGGGTCTTACTAGGAAGAGAAGCAAACATACTTTGTTTCTTGTAGGACAGGCCCGCCTCAGGCTGTGCCCCACCTCCTGGTAGCTCGGCAAGTCAGGTGCCCAGTGGGGCCAGGGCCGGAGCAGCCAGCGTCCACTAGGTGCTTCTGAACCGGGTCTGTCTGAGTGGACTTTAACTTAGGGAAAGGGCATGGGCTCAGAAGCCAGGCTGCCCAGGTTCAAGTCTGGCCTCTGCCACTTATTAGCCACGTGACACTGCAGGAAGTTACGGAACATCTTTGTGCCTCAGTTTCCTCACATGCAAAAGGGAAAATACGAAGACCCGCCCCACGAGATGGCTGGGAGAAGCACATGTGCCATGGCAGTGGTCAGTGCTGTTCTCATGGCCACTATTCAAAGGCTTCAGGTCTACCTGCAAGAAGGGAGCTCATTATTTTCCATACCTTGTTCAATTCCTTTTCGTGATTTGGTTGATCTGGGATTACTGAAAGCAATTCTTTTCTTTTTCTTTCTGGTTCTTTAAAACAAGGTGAATAAGATGATTCAAGCCTACAAGTGAAAGTAAATAATAAATAAAAATTAAGCTTACTTTGATAAATTGTTATGATTATATTGTTAATTTAGACATCGTAGGTTGCAGAGAGAGATCAGTAGTTTGTTGGAAATATTTCCAGTTACAGAAGTTACAAGTTCTAATGCATTTAGTTCCCGTTAGTACTTACACCCAGGTGTAAATGGTTTCAATGAAAAAAAAAATGTAGCAATATATTCAATATTGAGTTTCAATTATTAAAATTGGCAAAATACTTGATTGTATTTGCATATGCAGATAAGATTTTTGGATAAGAAGAAAAGACTTCTTCTGCTAATAAAATAGCTTGAGAACCCATTAAAACAAAAACAAACATAAAACAAAAAACAAAAAACAGGAACCATACTAGAATTGCTTCTGCATAATAGAAGAAATTACATTGGAACAAATCTGAGGGGAACATACTCCATGAAAGTGATAAAAAATG
The DNA here is from genome assembly GCF_030445035.2 of Dasypus novemcinctus. Classification (NCBI taxonomy): domain Eukaryota; kingdom Metazoa; phylum Chordata; class Mammalia; order Cingulata; family Dasypodidae; genus Dasypus; species Dasypus novemcinctus. The sequence continues at coordinate 352,383 of NC_080699.1, read as the reverse complement.
ATAAAACTGACATTCTAACCAGAGAGCTCAAATACCGTCTTTAGCTGTTTGATCTATAAAGTGCAATTGCAACCACTAGAGATATGAGAGGGGAAAAGCAGGAATTAGTACAAAAAGTACAATTCCTACAGGCAGTTTGGAGAAGTATAAGCAAGTAATGCTCATTTCCATATTACGCGATTTGTTAAAATAAAATTCATGGAAAGCACAAAAGTAAAACTAACAGGCAGAAATTAGGCTTTACCAATCTGGTAGAGTCCACTATTTTGAGGAGTGATTTTCAATCAGCATATGAATGAGCTTAAACCACAAGTTTAGACTACCAAAGAACTTTTGAAAAGGTTTCACACATCAAAAACTTAAACAAAAAAACTTAAAATACATAACACAAATTCTGAGTAACGATGGAGAAATACCTAATTTAAATACTGAAAATAAAGGGGCTTCTAAAAGGTGTAAATTAGAGTGATATTCCTGAAGTACATGGGTCTAGACTAAATGGCTTTTTTTCTGATTATCAAATATATGTTAATTATAGAAAATAGAGAATAGTACAATACACTGCTATAATCTCTTTATCCAGGAAAAACCATTATTAGCAATTTTGTGTATACTAGTTGTCTTCATTTCCTATGCATATAGAAATATAAATACATTTCCCATATAATCATAATATACTATACAGTATTTTGTACCTCTTTTTATTTCCCTCTTAGTAATATATTGTGAGCATTTTCCATTTTCTACAGTATTCTCCTAAAACATTATTTCAAGATCATCTTAAACTTTTCTTATTTGTTGTGACTTGGAAGAAGTGAAAAATGAAATGTCCTCTTTTCCGGTTTCACTGAGTGGAATGCTGAAGTGAATGATAAAATCCTCATGCCACCCTTACAAAATTTGGTGAGTGAATGGAAAAAATGTCAAACTTCACTGTAGACTCATACAAAGAAGAAAGTAATTGTAATTCCTTTGAGACAAAAGTGCTAATATAAATATATAAAGCAACTATCAATCATCATTTAGAAAAGGGTATTGGAATTATATTTAATAACTCCCAGACCATATCAGACCAAGATACTTCCTCAAATAAAACCAAGAAAGAGCTCACAAAACCCTAGCATTATTTTTGTTTTGAAATTTTTTACTTTTTTTAAAAAGATACATAGATCACAAAAAATGTTACATTAAAAAATATAAGAGGTTCCCATAAACCCCATACCCTACCCCACCCCACTCCTCCCACATCAACAACTTCTTTCATCATGGTGGCACATTGATTGCATTTGGTGAATACACTTTGGAGCACTGCTGCACTGCAGCTAACAGGGAGGTGAAGAAGGTCAGCCACCACACTGGGGAACCAAGAGTGCCTACAACTGCAAGCAGGAGACTTGCATCCATCAACCCCCTCGCAATTGAGAGGTGGCGTGGACATCACCATTGCAGTGTCCACAGGATGGAAGAATAAAGCATGTACTAGAGTGGACTTACTGGTATTCTACTATAGAACTATTGTGACTAGCAAAGGAAGAAATTGTATCACTGATGTGGAGACAGTGGCCACGGTGGTTGCTGAGGGCAGGGAGAGGGAAGAAGAGATGAGATGTGGGGGCATTTTTGGGACTTGAATGATATTGCAGGGACAGATGCTGGACACTATATATCCTGCCATAACCCACTGAATGGACTGGGGAGAGTGTGAACTACAGTGTAAACTAGCATTATTGAGAAAGGTACTGAAAGTGCATGAAAACACGACCACACTACGTCTGTACAGCCGTGGTGCACCTACACTCAGTAGTCTGGGCTGCTTCACCTTATTCTACCTGTTAGGAACAGAGTCCAGAAAGAAGAAATGGATACAATAGAATGGGTAGGACAGCATTCACAGGAAAACAATCTAAAGGATTCAGAATTTGTAGTGGAAAAGATGAAGGCCGAGACAACTAAGACTAACGTCTGAACTATAAAGGAATCTGTGAAAAGTTAAATACGTACCTTTTCATCAAATCTAAGAATACTGGAGCTTAAGGATACCCTTCAAATGAGAAAAATGTAGTTTGGAAACCAAAATAAATACCAACTTAAACAGAGAATGGCAATCAAGCAGAACAAACGCGTTTGTATTGCCAGACGTGGATAATTCCAGGATTTTAGGTAAACTCGTCATGTACTGAAGCAAAGCCGGTGGTTTGGAATTCAGCAGTGGCCTTGGAGAGCACCAGAGAAGTGCTTTCAAGTGCTTCATAAAACCTGAGCTAGACGTGGGTTGAATGAAGTTTCTTGTTTGTAGACACACACATTCTTTTCTGGGTGTGTGAAGGTACATCTCACGAACTCACCGCACTGGAAGAGTGCCTTACACCTAAAGGTATCCAGTAGGTTTATTATTATTAATGATGTTATGTCACTTGTACACAGAGCACTCACTAGTGCCAACTGGCTAAAAGATATTCTACCATCCTTGGTAGAATACATTACAATAGGTCTTTTTTAGAGACCTTAATTTGCCATTTTTTGTTATGTATAGACCAAAAAAAAAAATGCTAGCAGGTCCCACAACTTTAATGAAATAATTATTGCCTTTAAAACAATTTAATCATCTTTTATTAAAAAATAATCCTCAAAATTTAAAATCCTGTCATTAGCCTGGTATTAGTCTTCCGATTTAGAGAAGGGTTTGAGTCTTGTGAGAATTAGAGCACTAATTCTGTGACAACAGTTGCACTGTCCCTTCACCAGCATCGACATTTACAAACCCTCATCTGTCCCATTTCCTTCGTGGTGTTGAGTAGATACTACCCTACCGGTCTGTGGCCAGCAAGGACCTACCATCTGTCTGGTTTGTGGCATCGAGGATGTAACACTTGCCTGGTTTTAAAAGAGGCAAGAAAAGCTGTTCATTTTTTTTTTTTTAAGATTTTATTTATATATTTATTCTCTCCCCTCCGCCTGCCCCAGTTGTCTGTTCTCTGTGTCCATTTGCTGTGTGTTCTTCTTTGTCTGCTTCTGTTGTTGTCAGCGGCACGGGAATCTGTGTTTCTTTTTGTTGCGTCATCTTGCTGTGTCAGCTCTCCGTGTGTGCGGCGCCATTCCTGGGCAGGCTGCACTTTCTTTCACGCTGGGAGGCTCTCCTTATGGGGTGCACTCCTTGCGCGTGGGGCTCCCCTGCGCGGGGGACACCCCTGCGTGGCACCGGCACTCCTTGCGCACATCAGCACTGCACGTGGGCCAGCTGCACATGGGTCAAGGAGGCCCTGGGTTTGAACCGCAGACCTCCCCTGTGGTAGACGGACGCCCTAACCACTGGGCCAAGTCCGCCACCTGAAATGCTGTTCTAACACTTAATGGAATTGACAAGGTAGTGAGTTTGGAGGCCAAAATACAACATCTATGAAGTTGAAACGTTACCATCAGGTTTGCAGACAATTAAAATGAAAGCATTTGTAAAATATGAAATAGATCTTATCAACATATATAGTTAATTAAATACTAGCTCTATAATATTGTTTTTCAAATCCTGAAAAACAAAAGGTCTAAAAAACTTCTAAGTGTGACACATAAGTATCCATCAATCAGAATTAAATAAAATTTTCTAGTTAAGAAAGATATTAATTTTAAAGATAAAATAATTATTTTGTTGTTCATACCTAAAAAATCCACTAATTAACAGCATGCAAATATAAACTAGGCTTTTAGAAAGTTTCAAATATAAACTCTTAAAAACATTCAAAGGTCATGTTTTGAATAGTTTCTCTCAGACTACTGAGTATAAGGAGTATACCTTTTTTTATTTTCTTGAGCATTTTGGAACTCTCCTATTTTTAATAATTCTCTGTGCAACTGCAATCGTTCCATTTCTATCATTCTCAAGAGATCATCACGTGACTGTAACTCACTTTTCACCTCTGATAGTCCTACTTCCATGGCCTGAATAAAAAAAACAAACAAAACTTCAATGCTCATTTTTGGATATCACAATATATAACACACTAAAAAATACGGATCATTCATCTGCCAGCCTAATTTTAAACTGGCCTTCTGTTGATCTGTGTTACAGAATGCCGTTCTTCATTTCTTTATTCAGCCATTATTCATTGAGCTGCCCTGTGTGTCAGCACAGGGTACTGTCAGGACCTGTCCGGGATGACTTACTGCTCCAGTGAGAGACAGAGTGAGCAAATAACCAAGAAATGTGGCCACACTGTGCACAAATCCAAAAGAGTGCAACACAAATGGATGAATGCATAACTGAATTAATGTGAATCCTTCTCAAGCTAAAAAAAGATAAAGTAGGCAATATTAAAGACATTTTCAGTAAGTACATAATGAATGTGAAAAGTTTCCTCTCAAAAGTAAAAAAAAAATTAGAATTAGTTACCTGAAATCACAAATAAATGTCCAACAAAATATTTTAAATGATTTTTAACAGGAGCTGAGCTGGTAATTTTGACTAGCTCTAAATCGACGTGGATTCTTCCACAGAAAAGAAAACCAATTTTAGATGGTTATCTAGTAAAAGAAATTATTTTCATTACGGAAATTTTGTTGGAAAATTATGAGGAAAATACAAAAAAGGTATTTTGTAATATGCAAAACATCTCCAAGAAGCTACCACATAATTACCTGTAGAATATAAGATCATTTTGACAAATTAAAGATTGAGTCAAAATTTTAGAAATTACAAGTACTTCTCTTTAGACACTACCCAATTAATACTTTGGGTGTATTTTGTCTCAAAGGACTTCCAAATTTTTGAAGATATCTTGTTGATTCGTGGCCTAAACAAATCAAACTTGGGAAGCGGATGTGGCTCAAGTGACAGAGCTTCTGCCTACCATACGGGAGGACGCGGGTTGATCCCTGGGGCCCCCTGGTGAAAAAGAAGAGGAGAAAGCGTGCCTGCTGGCAAGCAGTGCCCACGCGAGTGCTTGTGTGGTGGCCAGTGCCCGTGCAAACGAGTCCCACAGCAAGATGATGACGCATCAAGAAAGAGACAAGGGGAGAGTCAAGGTGAAGCACAGCAGAGACCAGGAACTGAGGTGGCGCAATTGACAGGGAACCCCTCTCCCCATCAGAGGTCCCCAGGATTGATCCCAGTGAATCCTAGAGGAGAGAAATGAGAAGTGAAGACAGCACAGACAGCAAAAACAGCAGGGCAGGAGGAAGGGAAGGGGGGAAATAAATCTTAAAAAAAAAATCAAACTAATGGAATAGATATTTTTGAATCTTATATATGTG